>NW_006352194.1:3906115-3911144 GCF_000327345.1 Myotis davidii
TCTAAAATTTAAACTCTGCAGCAACTCCAGCTCTGAGATCCCAGCTCCCTGAAAGCTGGTTTCTGGGTTTTTTTTAACTTCTGTTTGTTACTATGTTTCTTAAACTGCAGGCTGAGAGGCCGGCAAGGCAGGCAGGGAACCTTGCAGTCCTCCGTCACTGAAGCAAGCAAGCCTCATGTTCAGTTTAAGCTTCCTGGCTGCCAGCCGCCATCTTGGCTGACAGTTAATTTGCATATCTCCCCGGTTAGCCAATGGGAAGGGTAGTGGTTGTACGCCAATTACCATGTTTCTCTTTTATTAGATAAGGATTAGAATCGTATTTTCAGCTCTTGATTGAAGAAGTTGAAATTAGGGTCAGTGCCTGAGATCAACAATATTAAAATTAAATTATTCAAAGACTGTGAGGTTTTATCTTTGGATAAAGTCTGTAAATTAATCCTATAAATGAGCACTCATTAACAGACATTGTTACTAAGCATTTCCTGTGTTGAGAAATATACAAGAATGATAGGTATTCATTTCATAATGTATTTTTTAGTGTGCCTTGGCTCTTGGACCTAGTCTGGTTATGATATCTTTATATTCTTCTGTTGGTATTATAAAACTTGGGAAGCAAGTTTTATTTTAATTTGTTTCCATTGATAAAAATGTAATATCCATGGAGATTATGGGTATTTCTAATAATAAAAGCATAATATACTAATTAGACTGGATGTCCTTCTGGATGAAGCCGCTGTGGCAGGGGGAGGGGGCGTTGGCAAGGCAGAGGCAGCGGCCACTGCAGCAGGAACAGAGCCCCTTGCATGAATTTTATGCATCAGGTCTCTAGTCTAATCTAATAAAACAGAAACATGGTAATTGGCGTACACTGCTACCCTTCCCATTGGCTAATCAGGGCGATATGCATATTAACTGTCAGCCAAGATGGCGGCTGGCAGCCAGGCAGCTAAGAACAGGAGGCTTGGTTACTCCAGCGATGAGGAAGCCAAGGTTCCCCGTCTGCAGCTGCGGGGGCTCGGGAACAGTGGAGCAGACAGGCCTCCTGGCCCGGGATCAGAGGAGCCCAGAGGCCTCAAGACTCCGGGACCAGCGGAGCCGAGAGGCCTCAAGACCCTGTTATCAGCGGAGCCGAGAGGCCCCCCAGCCGGGATCAGCAGAGCCGAGAGGCGTCCAGGCCCAGGAATCAGCGGAGCCGCGAGGCCTCAGGACCCCGGGATCAGCGGAGCCGCGAGACCTCAGGACCCGGGATCAGCGGAGCCGAGAGGCCTTCCAGCCCCGGGATCAGCGGAGCCGCGAGGCCTCCCGGCCCGGGATCAGCGGAGCCGAGAGGCCTCAGGACCCCGGGATCAGCGGAGCCGTGAGGCCTCAGGACCCCGGGATCAGCAGAGCCAAGAGGCGTCCTGGCCCCGGGATCAGTGGAGCCGAGAGGCCTCCCGGCCCGGTTATCAGCGGAGCCGAGAGGCCTCCCGGCCCGGGATCAGCGGAGCCGAGAGGCCTCAGGACCCCGGGATCAGCGGAGCCGTGAGGCCTCAGGACCCCGGGATCAGCAGAGCCAAGAGGCGTCCTGGCCCCGGGATCAGTGGAGCCGAGAGGCCTCCCGGCCCGGTTATCAGCGGAGCCGAGAGGCCTCCCGGCCCGGGATCAGCGGAGCCGAGAGGCCTCAGGACCCCGGGATCAGCGGAGCCGTGAGGCCTCAGGACCCCGGGATCAGCAGAGCCAAGAGGCGTCCTGGCCCCGGGATCAGTGGAGCCGAGAGGCCTCCCGGCCCGGTTATCAGCGGAGCCGAGAGGCCTCCCGGCCCGGGATCAGCGGAGCCGAGAGGCCTCAGGACCCCGGGATCAGCGGAGCCGTGAGGCCTCAGGACCCCGGGATCAGCAGAGCCAAGAGGCGTCCTGGCCCCGGGATCAGTGGAGCCGAGAGGCCTCCCGGCCCGGTTATCAGCGGAGCCGAGAGGCCTCCCGGCCCCTGGATCAGCGGAGCCGAGAGGCCTCCCGGCCCCCGGATCAGCAGAGCCACGAGGCCTCCCTGCCCGGAATCAGCGGAGCCGAGAGGCCTCAGGACCCCGGGATCAGCGGAGTCGAGAGGCCTCCCAGCCCCGGTTATCAGCGGAGCCAAGCGGCCTCCCGGCCGGTTATCAGCAGAGCCGAGAGGGGTCCTGGCCCGAGATCAACGGAGCAAGGAGACCTCCCAGCACCGGGATCAGCGTGACAGGGGGCAGCGACCAAACCCCTGATTGCCCTGCAGCTCTGTGTGTGACAGGGGGTGTGGCCACAACCTCTCTATTGGCCCTGCTCTGTTCCTGACAGAGGGGAGCTCCTCAACTCCCTGATGGGCCCTGCTCTGTGAGTGATAGGGGGCAGCGCCCCAACCCCCTGATCGGCCCTGCTCTGTGTGTGACAGGGGGCGGTGCCCCAACCCCCCAATCGGCCCTACCCTGAGCGTGACTGAGGGTGGCATCACAACCTCCCCATCCGCCCTGCTCTGTGCATGACAGGGGGTGGCGCCCCGACTCCCCAATCGGCCCTGCTCTGAGCCCGACCAGGGGCTGCACCTAGGGATGGGATTGGGCCTGCCCTCTGCCACCCAGGAGCAGGCCTAAGCCAGCAGGTTGTTATCTCCAGAGGGGTTCCAGACTGCGAGAGGGCACAGGCCGGGCTGAGGGACCCCCCCCCACCCATGCACAAATTTTTGTGCACCGGGCCTCTAGTATATAATAAACCCTTACTTGCTTAAAGTACATAAGCACTGATGTTCTATTTAGGAATTCAGAGGAAATGGCAGATTGAGATATAATTCTTTGATTTCTTACTAATGGAAATGTTATAGAATCAGTGACAGAGACCTAAAAGTATATGACTTTGTAGCACCTGAATTGAATTACATATGAAGAAAAGCTGCTGTGTTTGCAAAAGAGCAAATAGGAACTGGATAATGAATGAACTCCAGTAAATACTCAAAAGACTTTGTTGAGCTGCCTGTTTGCTTCTGTTGATTGTTTCCGGATCCTCAAAGGACTTCCTCTATTATTGTTGAAGTATTTGATGGATAGATAATAGACAGCCAGAGTTTTTTCCAAGCCTTGATGCCAAGTGAGTAAAGGAATAATTGTTATGGTATTTGTCAGATTCTGTTGGTTCTAGATTGGGGTGGAGGATAACTTACAACTGAGTGATTACTCTGAACAGTCCATAGGGAGCCCCAACCATTTAATACAGGGAAAACATTTCTATTTCATTTTAGTTAATGAAAAATTGGAGTTTAAAAATTTTTTAAAGGTGTGATGCTTAATTTATTGTGTTTTTAAAAAATCCTCACCCAAGAGCCCTAGTCGGTTTGGCTCAGTGGTAGAATTTCCACTTGGGGACCAAAGGGTCCCGGGTTTGATTCTGGTCAAGGGCACTTATCTTGGTTTCGGGGCTCCTTCCAGGTCCGGGCCCTGGTCAGGGCTCATGTGGGAGGCGACCAATCAATGTGTTTCTCTCTTTTCTTTCCCTCTCTCTAAAAATCAATGGAAAAATATACTTGGGTGAGGAGTAACCAAAAAAAAAATAAATAAATAAAATTATAATCCTCACCCAAGGATACGTTTTTATTGATTTTTAAAAGTGTTATTTTTTAAATATATTTTTGTTGATTTCAGAGAAGGGAGAGCTAGAAACATCAATGATGAGAAAGAATCATTGATCAGCTGCCTTCTGCATGGCCCCTACTGGGGATTGAGCCCGCAACCTGGGTATGTGCCCTTGACCGGAATCGAACCCGGGACTCTTCAGTCCACAGGCCAGCCCTGATCCACTGAGCCAAACCAGCTAGGGTTGTTTTTATTGATTTTAGAGAGGAAAGGAAAGAGAGAAAGAGAAAGATCAATGCATTGCCTCCTGTATGGACCCTGACTGGGGTTAGAACCCGAAACCTAGGTTTGTGCCCTGACCAGGAATCGAACCTGCAACCCTTTGTTGTACAAGATGACACTCCAACCAGCAGAGCCACCCAACCAGAGCATGTTTTTGAATACTGTTTAGTTTTAGCCTTTTAAAGTTCTTTTAATGTTCTAAGCTAAACTGATCTCGAAATGAAGCTATCTCCTATTTCTAAGATAAATCATTATTTTTGGCCCCCGGGTAATTTATTATATTTATAATATTGAGTGCTTTGTTGATCACAGATTTGGAGATGTTTCTTCTAAAATAAATCAATATTCTCTTGGAAAATCTAACATTCAAATGGTAGAGTACAATGAGCTCATTCTTTTGAATCTTTTCTGTAAAGTGATTAGATTCCTTTTACTAAAAATACAGATTTTTCTTTTTAATATATTATTATTGATTTCAGAGAGGGAGGGAGAGAGATAGAAACATCATCCATGAGAGAGAATCATGGATCTGCCGCCTCCTGCACGCCCCCTAGTGAGGATCAAGCCTGCGACCCAGGCATGTGCCCTTGGTCGGAATCGAACCCGGGACTCTTTGGTTCGCAGGCCGACACTCTATCCACTGAGCCAAACTGGCCAGGGCTGAAAATACAGATTTTTCATTTTAGGTATGCTTAATGAGGCAAACCCATCTGGTTCTAAAAATATAGGCACATGTGTTACTTAAGTAGTAGTATAGTCTGACATTTAGCTTCCTTCCTTAGTTGTGTGTCAGATGTATTTTCATAGTGCCACTCCATGTGCTCTTTCTTTTCCATGTATTTGTAATGGGTAGGTGAAAAATTTGGATGATGAACAATGTAATTATGAAGCACCGTTGCATTATGTTAATAGAAACAATATAAAGTAGAATTTACTAAGGACAGTTTTAAAATATTCAAATACAAATTTTCTGGAATATAAAAATACTCTAACCAGAGTAGGCTAGAGAGCCTAGCCACATTAAACAATTGCATTTCAGCCTAGGCCAGATGACTCGGTTGGTTTTTGTGTTGTCCCATACACTAAAAGGTTGCAGGATTGATTCCCGGTCAGGGCACATACCTAGGTTTCGGGTTCAATCCTCAGTTAACCTATATTTCTCTCACAAAAATGTTT
>NW_006352194.1:3911185-3921529 GCF_000327345.1 Myotis davidii
CCTCTCTCTCAAAATCAATAAAATAGATGAGAACTTTGTCAGTATAAGTTTTTTAATGCATTTCAAAATTAATATCAGTCATCCTTGTGTATTTCTTTTTTCCTTAATCCTCACCTGAGGATGTTTTCCCATTGATTTTTAGAGAGAGTGGAAGAGAGAGAGAGAGAAGGAAAGACAGAGGGAAACACATTGATTGGTTGCTTCCTGAACTCCCCCCAACCAGGGCCCAGGCCGGGGAGGAGCCTACAACCAAGGTACATGTCCTTGAATGGAATTGAACCTGGGACCCTTCAGTCTGCAGGCTGACACTATCCACTTATCTTAGGACACCTTTTATCACTAGCTTTTTTTTAGTGCTGTGCCCTGTTAATATTTATAGAGTTGATAATGCAGGTTGGTATAGCTGAAGTGGTCAGATTCTGGATATTTTGAAGGCAGATCTAACATTATTTATTGATAGGATGGATATGGGGATAGAGAAAGCAGCCAAGAATGACTTCAAGGCTTCTTACCTAAGCACCTGGAAGGATGGCATTGCCATTATTGAAATGAGAGGAAGGATGTATTGAAGAGCAAATTAGTAGGAGTGAAAGGTAGTTCAATTCTGGGTATGTTATAAGTTAGTTGTCTCTTAGACCTCCAAGTATAGCTGTTGTTTGATCTGTTGCTTGTATGAGTCTGGTGTTCAGGGGAGAAGTTTGGTTGGAGATTGTACATGTGGGGAGACATAAGCATCTGTATGGTATTTAGAAAGTTTGGATGCAGTCACCAAGGAAATCATGTGTAGCTTAGAAGGTCTAAGATCTGATCTATGCAGCCCTTCAACATTTAGAGTTTGAGGAGATGAGGGGGAACTAGGGACTGAGAAGAGCGAGCCAATGAGGTAAGAAGAACCAAGAGAGTGGTGTCTCAGAAGTAAAGTTTTCACAGAAGGAAGGTTGGTTAATTATATCAAACTTGCCAGGTAAGGTGAGGACTGTGAATCGACACTTGATTGTAGCAACGTGGATGTCATTAGTTGACTTTGACAGGAAGGGTGGTAAAAGCCAGATTAGGAGAAGATTCAAGAGAGTGGAAGATGAGGAATTGGAGATAGCAAGAACTTACAGGCTTTTGTTGTTGTTTTGTTTGTTTTAGCAATTTTGCTACAAAGGTAGCAAGAAATGGGACAATAACTGGAAGGTATTATAAGTCAAGATATATTTTTGTTTAAATTTTAAGGAAGAAATTAAAATATATTTGTGTGCTGATGGAAATGATCCAGATCTAAAAGGGGAAATTGATAAAATTGTTGCTGATCCATGCATCCTTGAGTAGGAAAGGGGATGGGATCTATCCAGTTAGTGCAGAAGTTAACAGTATGAGGTAGATGCTCATTCATACGTCTATTCAAAGATGAGCAGCCACTGTGTCCAATGCTGGGAATAAAATGAGGAACAAGTTGTGAACTCTCCACTCACATGGAAATTGAACCCTCTTACTGGTGTTACTCCCAGATGGGGAAATTGAGATTCACTAATTAAGAAACTTGCTCAAGGTAACAAAAATGTAGATTTGAATTCCATATAATTTGAAACTCACTATTTTTTACATTTTTTCCACCTTCATAACTTTACTTTACTTTGCCAAGCCACATCATCCCTTTGTGGGATTGCCCTGTTAACCTGACCAGTCAGCCTCTGTCTCTGTACACTCCGTTTTCAACCCAGTTACTCAAATACGCCTTTTAGAACTTAAGTCATACCTAGTCAGTTGTCTGTTCAAAGCTCTCTGATGTCTTCCCAGCACAATTGGAATAAAATTCAAACTCCTAACCATGATTTAACTTAACCTGTTGTCTCATTCTTAATACTGTCTCCTGTGTCGATGTTGTATTCTGGTAACTGGCCTATTTGCTGTTCTTCAACCATGTCAGTTACACTTCCATCTTTTTGTACTTGTTCCCTCATTTTGGAATGTTCTTTCCTCAGATTATTTACTTAATTTTCTCTCTTAGGTCTCAATTCAGATTTAACCTCGCTAAGGAGGCCCTCTAATTAAAGTCTCTTCCTCATAATTTTTATTCCTTTATTGCCTTTATTTTGTTAGCCTTTAGCACCTCCTAAAATATTGTTTTTATTTATATCTCTATCAGTAATATAAGCTTCATGAATACCTAGACCTTGTCTGGTGTTCACTATATCCCTAGAACTTAGAAAAATACATGGCACACTAGTCCAAGGTATAGGCATATGCATTTCCATGTCTCATGAAAGGTTTGTTTCATGAGAAGGAACCAGTTGTCTCTATAGGCTAGGCATTATGCATTGGAGCAACTTTAAGCTGATACTTAAAAGATTAATTGGACATGGATGAGAATGGGAGGGATTCAAAATATTTGAGTTTTTTTGTTTTGTTTATGGGAGTAATATTTCCTCAGTCATCTTGTTGGAGGAGCAGCAGAAATTATGTTCTTTCAAGAGAAATGGTGAAAATTCAGAGGAGCTAGTTGACAAGGGTGGGTTTTAGTCATTTTGACTTTAGAAAAAAGGAAACATTTGTTACAAATGTATTCTATCTTTATTGTAGAATATTTAGAAATGTAATAAGGAAAAATACAATTAGAAAAGTTTTTTATGTATTATAACTACTATTCTGATAGTCATTCTTATCTATACATACATCTATATTCAAAAAACAAGTTGGCACTGCTAGACTTATTGATAACAATCAAGAGGAAATGTTTAATAGGCATTTGGAGACACAGAATTAGGTCTTGGGATGGGGAACTGGAAGATGACTATATAGTTGTAGGCTTTGGGGATAGATCTCTATAAGTGAAGGAAATACAGTGAAGTATAGTAGAACCATAACTTTGGGAAACGTAGGTAGATTGAAGGATCACCTTGGAAAGGATAGAGAAATAATTAAAGGTAAGAAGATCAGGTTAGTGTAGGATTCCGAAGATTTAAGAGGATTTTCAGAAAGTAGTATCGCCAGTGTTGATGCTTGTTGAAGAGGCAAGAATGGTGAGTCTGAGGAAAGAAAATTTGGTCATTAGAAGTTCATTAGTGATATTTGGGCGTATAGTTTAGTGTTAGAGGAAGAAGTCAATTTTGGAGAGTTAAAGAGAGCATAGATGCCAAGTGCTTTTCAGACTGGATTTTTCATTAGAAAGATACTTCTGTAGGGATACCATTAAAATGATGCCTTAAATGTCTTTTTTTTTTTTTTTCTCTCTGTAGCTGCACCAGTACTAAGCATATAGCAGATACATTGAAAAGAAAAACTGCATGAGTAAAATAAAACATGGGGGATGTGTTCTAAGCATAGAAAAGTAAAAGGAAAGATATATAAGCTAAAGTATTATTTGTTTATATTTTGTTTATATTTTGTGGGAGATTTAGCATGTTTAAAGACAGGAAAGAACCAGTTGACAGGAGAGGAGGGTGTATTAAGCAAAAAATAGGAGAGTTGAAGAAATAAAAGCTTGTAATTATTTCCACAAGATGGTGAAAAGAAATGTGCTGTTTTATTAAGGTTAAGAAGTTAACTTTTGAAAGGAAGTAAATCTCTTTCTCTGAGGTATAAAGGAAAGAAGTGAAAATAGATGCTGAGAAAAGTTTTTAAGGTTGAGAGGAAAGAATATGAGGAACTTTCCCAGAAGACCTTAAAGTGACTGTGAACAAGGATTGGAGACTTTAAGAAGACAGAATTGGAATAGCTGTTGTATGAGAATCATGCTAGATTTTTCAGTAGAAGACCTCAGGTTTTACCCAGTGAAGGTGAATCCATTTTTTGGAAAGGATTGTGTTAGATTGCACAACTGTTATGGAGCTTAACATCAGAAATTTAATATCCAGTATAATTTTGACACCTTTTGGATTGCTATTATTCATTAATCAGGTCATTTTTCAGAATATGATATGTTGATGTAGAAGTTTCACTAGAAAATTTATCTCATGCAAACACTGATTTACTCGTTAAGACTGGATTGCAAATACTTTAACATAAAGGATTATTTTTGATGTTACTGACGTAGAAACTTGAAGACAATTGTGGTATGATTATTTAATTCTAGTTTACCATTGTATATTATAATTCAATCCTATATAATTTTTATTAAGATAGAACACTAAATCTTTATATGGTGAAGAATTTTTTATGGACCTTAAAATATAATATTCTGATAGAAAAGGGATTGATTGAAGAAGCCCTGGACCTTTAAATAATAAAAATTTTAGATTGAAAAAACTTGAAGAAGACCACATTAATTTTTTATTCAATTTTGTTTTTATAAAAACACAGACATATTTCCATGAACATATGTGCTCTTTATTCGTTTTTATGAGGAAAATAAATTATATTCAAATCTTAGTACTAATTTTGCACACTCTTATTAAAATCAATTTCCATTTTTCAGTATAGAATACTGGTCTATGTTGATGACCCTAAAGTCATTATAATAAAAATTAGGGTCAGTATCACAAAATTCAAATTATCCCATTGCTCCTTAACCATCTTCCTGTCTCCTCCCCCTTAAAGAAAAGACATTAGGCTTTATAGATCTAAAATCAAATGCTTACATTGGGATTCTAATACAGAGATTTTATTTCAGGTCTTTGTAGGTAAAATACCAAGAGATTTATATGAGGATGAGTTGGTACCCCTTTTTGAAAAGGCTGGTCCCATTTGGGATCTACGTCTTATGATGGATCCACTGTCTGGTCAGAACAGAGGGTATGCATTTATCACCTTCTGTGGAAAGGAAGCTGCACAGGAAGCTGTTAAACTGGTATGTGATTACAAAACAGATACTTACTATCTAGCAAGTCATTATTTGAGAGAATTACCTCAGTTTAAAATGTTTGCAGTTAACATTATTTTACTTTCTTTAGTTTTTGCTTTGAATGTTTTTATGTTGACTGAGTTGGTATGTGGCCTTTGCTCTGTGTTTTCTGATTATAAAAGTAAAAAAGAAATGAGGATACCCAAGAATTAATGTGTTGAAGAAAGTGTCCCATAATTCTAAAAAGTTATTAATAGAGCACAGCTGGTATGCCTCAATGGTTGAGTGTTGACCTGTGAACCAGGAGATCACAGTTCAATTCCCGGGCACATGCCCAGGTTGCAGGCTCAGTCCCCAGTGGGGAGCATGCAGGAAGCAGCCAATCAATGATTCTCTTTCATCATTGATGTTTCTGTCTCTCCCTCTCCCTTCCTCTCTGAAATCAATAAATATAAATATATTTTTAAAGTTATTAATTAGAGTGATTAGTATCTAAAATTCCATTTAAATATTGATAGAAAGATGTCAGTTCTTGCTGTTAAACTTTATGATAGGATTCTTAAAGTGTAATGAAGGCTTAGGACACTGTAGCCAATTCAGGAAATGGTTCTGAATCTGTTTTGTTTTATTTTTGTCACAGCCTAATCATACAATTTATTTTCTAAGTATATTCTTCTTTTCTATATTTTCGTTTCCAGGTCGTTCAGTCTTCTCTGTCTTCAATCCAGTGGTTCTCAACCTGTGGGTCGCGACCCCTTTGGTGGTCGAAGGACACTTTCACAAGGGTTGCCTAAGACCATCCTGCATATCAGATATTTACATTATGATTCATAACAGTAACAACATTACAGTTATGAAGTAGCAACAAAAGTAATTTTATGGTTGGGTCACAACATGAGGAACTGTATTTAAAGGGCCAGAAGGTTGAGAACCACTGCTTTAATCCTTTTTTGGTATTTTATAACCAGTCTTCTATTAATTCCTTTTTATAGGGCCTTTTACTCTTCGTACTTACTTATGAGTAGCAGTAGTAACTAAGTTTTGCAAATTAAGTATATCTTCACTCCTACTGTATTAAAATAAACCATCTCAGTAACTTAATAATGTCATTATATTGTGGCATAATCTTTTGCCAGATATCTAAAGCCCTCACGTAGTCTAGTCCTTCTAGAACAGTAACCTCTTTAACAAAGGCTTTTGTTTCATAAGTTGTCTCTAAATTAGTTCTACTTCTAGTTTGACCCAGATTTTAGTCTTTGTTATGGATTTTTTTTTACAGTTTGTTTATTTAATATTAAGTTTTTAAATCTTTATTTCCATGTTTTGGCAATATATGGATGATTTAATTTATAATAATATGTCTTTTAGTAAATAAATGGGTAAGTAATGTTAATACAGAAGCCAAAGTTTATCAAGGAATAAACTTTAGTGATTTAAATAAAACATTTTTTATATCTATCATTTTATATACTTTTGAAAATATTGTGTATGATACACAGTTTAAAACTTTATATTTATATATTTAGAATTCTGTGGTTTGTGTAGAATATGAAGTTCTTTTAAATTTCTCTTGCATTGATTAAACATAGTTGTTACTCTTTATATATTATCTTGCCAATGGCTTGTCTGTATCTGATTTCATCTCCAAAGTACTTTTTCTGAAAAATCCATGGAAAAAAGTTTTTAGATAGATAAAATCTTAAATATGAAATAAGATAGTTTTAAAAATGAAATGTTAATAACTTTGAGTTATTTATAATATGGAGGAATAGTGAAAGTTAACAAAAGCAGATTAAATGAAAGACTGGCTGTAACAAGTTTAAAATACACATTTATATTATGGCAAGCCTGAGGGAACTTGGTGAGTTCATGAAGCAGGGATTGTTTGACCTTAAATTAATGAATATTTTAGATTGAGATCGGTTGTCCTGAGTTTGGGGTGGTTGTGGGGTGTCTGGTTCTTTTCTTCCTTGCAGTGTGACAGCTATGAAATTCGCCCTGGTAAACACCTTGGAGTGTGCATTTCCGTGGCAAACAACAGGCTTTTTGTTGGATCAATTCCAAAGAATAAGACTAAAGAAAACATTCTGGAAGAATTCAGTAAAGTCACAGGTAAAACAAAAATGTATTTAGAAGTTAATTTTGGGAAATCTGTGGTACTGTTTATAAGTGCAAAAAAAGGATGTGTGTATTAATCTAAGAGTTTAAATGTCTATTCAGTGTCTAAATTGCATCCCTTCTGCTTTTATTATTTTCTGGATTTTGCCAGTTTGATAAATCATTTGAGTTTTTTTATGTTTATAGTGGTTTGGGCTAAGCACATTTCCTCATATCCTTAATATCTTGGAATGTCCCCTTCACTTTACCTTAATTGAACCTTGGCTTTTGCCAGAGCTTTTGCCCTATGGTCTTCAAGTGAAGGCTTTCCCCTTCTGACATTCAGTGTACTTTAGGTCCAAAGGGATTAGTATTCTTTTCTTCCTGTTAGCTCATCTAGATCATATTTTTCAAAATTTGCAATTCTAAATGCATGGAATTGATTGAGAAGTACATTTTATATTACAATGTATATGTTTATACATTGGTCTGTATACATTTATATGTAACTGAAACAAAATTTAATGAAACCAAATACTTTTACTATTTTACATGACTTAGTCTGATATTTCCTTTTCCATTTCCATTTTTAAAATGCTAATAGAGAGCTACTAAATACTACCTGTGGTTTAAAAACGCTTTTTTAGACGATTACCTTCCCTTTTAAAGAAAACCCCACTATTCCTTTACATTTTTGTCATCCAGATATACTATCCTTTCCCCTTCCTTCAAGCTGTCATCTATTGCTCTTCTGGTTTCAATTTGTCTTATTAATTGAAGGTTGCTTCTGGCTCACAGTCTTCCTCTTCTGTCCTAAATTGACTTACTCTTAGTACTTTTGCCATAGAGGCATCATCCAGTACCCTAGCCTCCTAGTTTTGTGACCATCTCATCTTCAGTCCTTTACTTCAGCTCCCCCACATGCAGACCACATTCTGGATCTTGTTGCCACAAAATCTAGCCACTCCGGAATTTTTTACTTCTAGCATCCCACATTGTAACCACTGCCACTATCCTCCTATGTAATAAAAGGCTAATATGCAAATTGACCGAACGATGGAATGACTGGTCGCTATGATGTGCACTGACCACCAGGGGGCAGATGCTCAACACAGGAGCTGTGGTCAGTGTGCTCCCAGGGGGAGTGCTGCTCAGCCAGAAGCCAGGCACAGCTGGTGAGCACAGCAGAGGTGGTGGGAGTGTCTCCCGCCTCTATGGAGGAACTAAGGATGTCTGACTGATGGCTTAGGATGGCTTATGCCCCCTCCCCGAGAGCTCCCAGATAGCAAGAGAGTACAAGCCAGGCTGAAGGACACACACACAGACACACACTGCATGATTTTCATGCACTGGGCCTCTAGTTTATCATAATTGTGTTGGTCAAATACCTCTAACTGTTGGCACAGTTCTTTAACCTTCATTAGTTTATATTAGTTTATTACCTACCAAACCCTTTCTGGCTTTATGTCCATGTATTCATTTTTTTTCAGCAAGTGTTTATCCAGTGCCTATTAAGTGCTGGTATTGTACTATCTGCTGGGATACAGTGGTGAATAAGAGAGATCTAGTCTCTGCCCTGTAGAGTTTACATTCTGGGAAAGGAGAGAAGATTCACCACCCCCCATCCCCCACACCCAATTAAGGAAATATTTACACATTGTGGTAAGCACTGTAAAGAAGGAAATAAGGGATATTTAGGTAGAGAATAGCTACTATTGGGGATTTTATGGTTATGGAAGTCTTTTCTGATAAGGTGACATTTCATCCAAGACATGAAGAATGAGAAGAATGTAGCATACAAAGAGGCATTCCAAGAGAGCAACACATGTCTGTGTTCTAAGGCAAGAAATAATTTGGTATATTAAAGTTAATAGAAGGCCAGTGTTTTTAAAAGGTAGAATTATATAAAATGAAGTAGGTAGGACTTTTGAAGACCACGTAAGGAGTTTGGATTTTAGTGTATGTATAATGAGATGGTATTTGAAGGTCGTAAACAGGGAATGACATCAGTTTTATGTTTTCAGAATATTATTTTTATTGCTATATAGATAATGGCTTAGAAAGGGGTAAAGAATAGAAGCTTTCATAATGTTCAAATAGAAGATTGAGCAGTGGAGATGCAAAAAGTAGATTGGCTTGGAATTGGATAGGGGAGATGAAGTAAAGGAGGAAATCAAGAATGAGTCTTTAATTTCTGACTTGAGAAACCCAGGAGATAATACTGTTTATTAAGTAGGAAAGTCTAGAGAAGACAGATTTGGGGAGTGGTGGTGCAGTTTTGGACTGTTAAATTTGAAATGTCTAAGTCTGGGGTAGAAATAAAATCTAAGCATTCTTAAGGATATAGATAGTACTCTTAAGAGTAGGAACTAGCTGGGTTTTACCTAGAAAGAAGATTTGTGGAAAGATGAGGGCACAGGACAGACCAGAGGGACACCAGTATTTAGCAATTATTTTTATTCTTAGTAAAAACTAACTTTTTAAAAAATATATTTTATTGATTTTTTACAGAGAGGAAGGGAGAGGGATAGAGAGTCAGAAACATCGATCAGCTGCCTCCTGCACACCTCCTACTGGGGATGTGCCCGCAACTAAGGTACATGCCCTTGACTGGAATCGAACCTGGGACCCTTCAGTCCTCAGGCCAACGCTCTATCCACTGAGCTAAACCAGTTAGGGCAAAACTAACTTTTAAGTTAGACCCGAGGATGGTTAGTTGAATCTTAGTTCTCTTGGATTTACATCAATAATTTTGATGTTTAAGTTCTTTGGTGTAGTATTTTTATAAATTGTAAGGTCATGTTACATCAAATCTTTAAAACATTGTAGAATGTTATATGTCAAAATGCAGTAGTTGTACCTGTTGTTTATGGCTGTATCTTTATGACCCCTAAAATTAAAAGGGCACATAAAAATATTGTCCCAAACCTCATATCTAATAATGCTGATTAAATTGTCTATTAGGTAATTAGTGAATCATTTTGAGGCTGCTTCAGTTATTTTTTGCTTTTAGGCAAGTGGATTTAGGTCTGCCTAATCAGTAGATGTGTGGTGGATGCTTTTGGCTTATATATCTGGCTGTTGGTTTAACAGAGGGTTTGGTGGACGTTATTCTCTATCATCAACCCGATGACAAAAAGAAGAATCGGGGGTTCTGCTTCCTTGAATATGAGGATCACAAGTCAGCAGCACAAGCCAGACGCCGGCTGATGAGTGGAAAAGTAAAAGTATGGGGAAATGTAGTTACAGTTGAATGGGCTGACCCTGTGGAAGAACCAGATCCAGAAGTCATGGCTAAGGTAAATGCAATTTCTTGGGATGGAGGTGTGGTCATCATTTAAACTTTATACTCAGAATGAAACTCAAAATTTTTTGAGTTTAATATTATAGCTCTTCATTTTAACTATTTAGGCAAGGACCTATTTTAACACAAAGCTTAATTAGCCTTTCTTGATATTCAGGAATTTCCAGTAACCATT
>NW_006352194.1:3921547-3930617 GCF_000327345.1 Myotis davidii
AACATGTAAAAGGAACTAAAATGAAATCCCTTCCATTAAGTATTTTTATACACACTGAGAATTTGTTTAGTGCTAGGCATTATAAGGAATACAGAGGTTTAAAAAGAAAAAAAGACAAGGTCTTAGTAAAGAAAGAGGTAAAGTTTGAATTATAATCTTCATTGACCATATTATGACTTTTATTAAATGGCCAGGAATAATTTTATTTATATTTATATCTAATTTTTTTCTCTTATTTTAAAAAGTTTTTCTTTTTTTAATTATCAAGCTTTATTTAGGGTATTGTCCCTGTGAAGAAAGGCAGAAGGTTTTCATGTTTGCTGTTACATGGTAGTGGCAAAATATGCATGGCAAGTCCTGTAGAGGGACTTCGTTTTTCTCTGTCCTATCCTTGCCCTGCCAAGATCTTTGTCTGGTAACAGATGGTACCATGAATCCTCATTCTCAGGCTTTCTTTTGGGTGAGTCCTGGGATTGAAGGGACACATTAGAGTTGCATCTCTGTCCCTTTTAGTGACTTTTTGAGTATTTTGGTAAATGTCTTTTCCCTTCTTGGGGAGGCAGCAATTTTATGGATGGTCATAAATTAGTGATTAGATTCTTCTGTATGAGAAGTCTGCCTCTAGATTCTGAGAAGGCAGTCCTCACTCTGATTAGTTAAGAGAGCCCCAGTTTATATTAACATGATAAAATTTTTGTAGGCAAAAACATCTTTGTGTTAAACAGAAGATCCACTGAGAATGAACCAGAGGCTCTCGGATGTGCTGTTCAGTATCTTTTTAACATATTCCTTGAATAGATAATGTCAAGGAAAGGGACTGAGAATATAAATGGCCCTGCTTTCTTTCCCTTTCCTTCCTTCCTTCCTTCCTTCCTTCCTTCCTTCCTTCCTTCCTTCCTTCCTTCCTTCCTTCCTTCTTTCCTTCTTTTTTTTCTAGTTTGATTTCAATTTCACTTGTTCTCCCAATTGTGACTTGGGGCAAACTTACTGAATTTGGATGTGACCTACTTTATTAGCATTGGATAAATATCTTCAAATCTCTCATAACTTTGAATCTACCTTGTAGAAGCTAAGTGTAGCCTGTATTGCTTATCCTATAAAAACATTTTAAAAATAGTATTTTAGGTATATTATACGAGGGGAATCAAATCCCCCAAAATTCTAAAGTATAGCTACTAATTTTCTCATCAATCACTTTTCATATACTTCTTATAACCTTTCAGATTAAAATTTACACTAAATCTTTTTATAGGGTTAGAAAACTTCAAATTTTATTATAGTAACTATTCTTTCTGCATCTGAAATAATTTTGGAATGAATAGGTGGCCTCTATAAACTTGAATAATACTGGTTGAATAAACTTGAATATTACTGACTCTGTTTTCTAATGAGGGGGAATTTACACAGAGTAAAGCTTTTGCTGTTACTTCACTCTATCAGTGTTACAATTTATTGAAGATCTTTTGCCAAGTTGGGTCAGTTTTAAAATAAAACAGTACCTAAGCACCTAAATAAATGTATCTTTCTTAATACAGTTTTAACAAGTAATTTAAAAAAAAATTTTTTTTATTGATTTCAGAGAAGGAAAGAGAGAAACATCAGTGTTGAGGGAGAATCATTGATCGGCTGCCTCCTGCACACCCCCCACCAGGGACTGAGCCTGCAACCCAGGCATGTGCCCTTGATTGGAATCGAACCCGAGACCCTTCAGTCTGCAGGCCGACACTCTATCCACTGAGCCAAACCAGTTAGAGCAACAAGTAGTTTTTATATAGTATGTAATGGTTTCATTTCAGAAAAAGATAAGGGATCCATGTTTAGTTAAAAAGGAAATCAGTGGAGGCCTGTCTGATGTAGTTATACTTCAGTATTACAACATTTAGAAAAATAAAGGAGATAGAGAGAGGTGGAAACTGTTCCATTTTTTTCACCCATTGAATTAAGATTTTTCTCCCCCATCCTTTCTATTCATAGAGCAACACTTTGTTCAGTGGATATGTTTGGGTTTTTTTTGTTTGAATAGTTAATATATTTCCTTAGCTTAGAAATGAAAATTTTATAGAAAGGTAGACAAGTCCCTATCCCCATCTACCATATCTGTATCATACCCCTTGGTTCCCTATAGGCATTCAGTTTTAGTATTCTCTTATTATCTTTTCGTGTTTTCTTGGGCAAATACTGACAAATATTGAGGATGTATTATTTCCCTGCTTCTTATACAAGTGGTGGCTGGTAACTTACTGTTTTCACTGATTCATATTTGTTTTATTTGCCACTCTTTCATCAGCTCTAAGGAAGGTATACCATTATTATAAGTACCACTAAGAAATTATAAACATTGCCAATTAAACTATGACACAGTGCTTATCTGTCACATTGACTATAAGTTGGATCCCTGTTTCAGAAATGGGGGAAAAAGGTTTTACCAACAATGTATCCTAGCAATCTCTCCATGTCAGCTCTTAGAGCTCTTCCTTGTTTTGTGTGTGTGTATATTTTTGAAATATAATTTTATTGCTTTCAGAGAGGAAAGGAGAGGGGGAGAGAGATAGAAACATCAATGATGAGAGAGAATCATTGATTCGCTGCCTCCTGCACAACCCCTACTAGGGTTCAAGCCTGCAACCCAGGCATGTGCCCTTGACTGAAATCAAACCCAGGACCCGTCAGTCGACAGGCCAATGCTCTATCCACTTACCCAAACCAGCTAGAACTCTTCCTCTTTTTTTTTTTTTCTTCTTCATTTTTTGTATGGTTACATAGTGTTCCATTCGGTGGATGTACCACAGTATATTCAACCAGCTGGATGTTCTTGGGTTGTTCTACTCTTTTAGGTTGTTTCTGTAGTGAATAAGCTTTTGTCATGTCAGTTGATACAAGTATGGATATATCTGTAGGATAGATTCTCAGAGGTAGAATTGTGGGCCAACAGGTAAATGCATCTGTTATTACTAAGATTACTATATTCCCCTCTTTGGGAAGTGGACCAGATTGTTTTACCCTCCTACCAGGGAAATACAAGAGGCCTATTCTCATCCTTGTCAAAATTAGTGTATGGTTAAACTTTTGGATTTTGCCAGTTTGATAACAAACGGTATTTCAAAGGCGTTAAGAGTTTTCTTACTATGGATGAGTTTAAGTTTTTACTATGTTTTCCGGTCATTTGTGTGTTGCTGGTTGTTTTTTTGTTGTTGTTTTGTATAAACCATATAATCATGAATTTTTGCCTATTTTTCTATTCAGTTTTTCTGTTGAGTTTTTTTTTTATTATTATTTTCTGGATCTCTGATATAAAAGAAAGATTAACTCTTTGTTATATAAGTCATTTGGTTTTTTACTTTGCTTGTATTTTTGCTATGTAGAAGGCATTTACTTATTTATTTATTTTTACACATATTTTTATTGATTTCAGAGAGGAAGGAAGAGGGAGAGAGAGATAGAAATATCAATGATGAGAGAATCACTGATCGGCTGCCTTCTGCATGTCCCACACTGGGGAATTGAGCCTGCAACCCGGGCATGTGCACTGATGGGGAATGGAACCATGGCCTCCTGATTCATAGGTTGATGCTCAACCACTGAGCCACGCTGGCCAGGTGAAGCCATTTATTTTTAGTAGTTGAATCCATCACTCTTTTATAGTTTATAAACTTATAGTTAATAAATTTTGAGTCGCAAAGCCTTCCCCAATGTGTTATAAAAACATTTTCTTCTAGTACTTCCATTTCCTCCTTTCCCCATCATTCTTGTGTGTGTGTGTGTGTGTGTGTGTGTGTGTGTATTTGGAGTTTATCCTGGCATACAGTGTGAGATATGGATCTGACTTTTATTTTTATCCAGATTAACACTACACTGATTGAATGATTTAAGCATTATGGTTGTTATATCTGGTAAGGTTAGTCTCTAAATTTTTTTCTTATCTTTTTCCTGGCTATATTTGCTTATTTTTTCCAATGAACTTTAGAATCAGCTTATCCAGTTCTAATAGGGGGGAAAAAACCCTGGAAAAACTTGCTTAAGGGAGACTTAGGGACCATGCAAAATTTGTAAGTTAACTTAGTAATAATTATGTGTTGTTGTTTTTTGAAGGTCCTATTTACAATGTTAGGCACTTTAATTATAGGACATGAGAAGGAACCAATATTTATATAAATCGGTAAAATCTGAATTATTTTGGCAATTTTTATACCTTCTATCATAGCACTTAATGTTTTAGAGGAAAAAAGCCTATGCCATGAAGATAGGAAGAAATACTTCAATGTAAGACCAGCTAAAATTAAGTAGCCAATGCCAATTTTTTCTATTTGTTGTATTAGGTGAAAGTTTTATTTGTGAGAAACTTGGCTACTACAGTGACGGAAGAAATACTGGAAAAGTCATTTTCTGAATTTGGAAAACTCGAAAGGGTGAAGAAGTTGAAAGATTATGCATTTGTTCATTTTGAAGACAGAGGAGCAGCTGTTAAGGTAGAAATTTTGTTTCTTGATATTTGAATTCTGCTATTGAAACTTGTTAAACATATGTAGTGCCTTTAAAAATTAAAATAAAATTGGTTTTCAACTTCGCCAAACTCTGGAACTTTTTTTTTAAACATATTTTTATTGATTTCAGAGAGGAAGGGAGAGGGAGATAGAAACATCAGTGTTGAGGACAGTATTACCGATGTCTCCCATTTTTCCCTCCTTTGCCCCCCTCCACCCAGCTTTTCTCCACCCCAGGCCTTAGCGCAGGGTACTGATTTTAACCCTTTGAGTGCCAACCAATATCCTAGGAACTATGCTAAAATTGCCAAGGCATTTTTGCTGATTTTACAGCAGTTTAGGAAAAAAATTATGAATCGCAAGTAAATGAAGTTACATATTCAAGAACTTAAGGAAACCTTTACTACATTTGTTTTTATCTTTGACATATATTGTTTGCTGATTGTATTATAAAATACTAGTAGGAAAAAAAATTTGAACAAAACATAATGTTAAAATAGAGGGACACCCTTCTCCAATATCTTCCACAAAATCGTCATCTTTACAGCAAGAATTGACATATTTAGCAATATCATCATCACTAATAAAAGCAGACTTAGAACTGGACGCCATTTCGAAGCTTTAGGGCTACAAAATCTGAGTAAACTTCATAAAATCATAGTACCTGTAAAAAAATAGGCAGATAAATGCCAGTGGTCAATTTTAGAACTACAAACGTTCGGCATCATAAGTAATCTGGACTTAGGTGCCATCTGTCAATAAAGAGTGAACTACTAGCATCTAATAGTGACACTGCAGGAGGAGTGTGATAGCGCTCCTGGCACTTCTGGCGAAAGACAGGAAGAGCGCGATCGCACTCCCTGGCACTCTAGGGGTTAAATGTGCCTTGTGGAAAATCTTTGACTAGTTAGAATTGATTGGTTTGCTTTTTCATGGCAGCTAATTAATTAGATCTTATTGCTTATAAAATTCACAACTCGGTACAGAATTTATTGTATGCCTTAAATTGCCAATGGTATGAAACACTGATAACTAATAAGTTTATACCTTCTAAATAGTCCTTTGATTCAATTGGTATTAAATAACAGGTGCATAAAAACTGGCAGGGTGGTTTGCCAAAGAAGTCTGTAAAATTATAAAATTTTTACCTCAGCGACTGGGAATCACATTCACCGATATGACCAGGCGAGCGAGTAGATGCTCTTTTCCAGCGGTTGCCAACCTTGCAGACCTCATGGACCACCCGTGGTCTGTGGGTCACTAGTTGGCGACCGCTGCTCTGTTCTGTTGTTTAGACCAGAAAGCTTCAGCCTCATTTAGTTTTAGCTGAAAGAGCCAAAACCTAAGGTGGTAAAGGGAGAAAATTAGTATCTAGAGAAAGATGGATTTGAATGGATATTTGTAAATCACTAAATGCTCTTTATGGATAGAGCATTTATGTATGTCTGAAGAAGAAATGGTTGTATAGGGAAATAGAAAAACTGTGGTGAGGTGCTATTTTGTTAGAGTCACCTGAACTTGAAGCATGGCAGAGGCTATTAGGTGGAACAACATGAATAAAGGACTAGAGCATAGGATGCTTTTGATTATTGTCCTCCAGGTGAGCACTTCATTAGGTCGGGCTTTTTCTGGGCTCTGTGCTTTTGTTTAGTCAAAGTATGTTCCAGGTTAAGTTTTGTGAGGGAAACCTAGACTGTGTTTGTGTCAATTTCTTGTTAAATTCCACTGCTGATCTTATCAGTGACCCATTTGTGTTTCACATTCTTAAAAATTTTTTTCTTTTCTTAAAATCTTTAAAAAAAAATTCTTTATTGTTTAAAGTATTACATATAGTATTACATATGTCTCCTTTTTCTCCCTGGTCACCCCCAGCCCCCAGCCCATGCCCTCACCCCCCTAGTGTCTGTGACCATTGGTTATGCTTATATGATGCATACAAGTCCTTTGGTTGATCTCTTATCTTCTCCCCCCTTAAAATTTTTATGGAAGAACAATGTAAGACCACATACATATTGAATGCTATTATATTTATTTAAAACTGAATCTTGAAAAGTTTGTGATACTGGCATCTTCCCCATGTGCGGATTTGCCTCTTTAGTATGGTTAAACATTGAAGAGTTAGTTATTTGGAATTAAGGAACAGCAATAGGTAACCCGTTTACTTTTTTAAATATAAGAGTAGGGCATCAGTTTTGTGCTCAATATTGTTTACATATAAGAGGGTGAGATTGAGGGAAACAGGTACTTTCGTTGTTTTTTTACTTTGTGGCTGGATTCATCTTTTGCAAATTAAAATATTTAAATTGCTTATTAGTGTATTAACTGGCACAGTTATGCTTATGTAGTTATGTTTTAAAGTATTACTTCTAAAATAAACTTATTTTTCTAATTCTGTATAGGCCATGGATGAAATGAATGGCAAAGAAATAGAAGGGGAAGAAATTGAAATAGTCTTAGCCAAGCCACCAGACAAGAAAAGGAAAGAACGCCAAGCTGCTAGACAGGCCTCCAGAAGCACTGCGTGAGTCTGCATTTTAGTAAATACATCTTTGAACAGAGAATAACTTGATAGCGGAGATCAGGTTAATAAAACAAAATCAGGAAGAGTCTTGAAGTAAGCTAATTTGTTTTTTCTTTTCTCCCTTCCCTCCATTGTTAGGTATGAAGATTATTACTATCACCCTCCTCCTCGCATGCCACCTCCAATTAGAGGTCGGGGTCGTGGTGGGGGGAGAGGTGGATATGGCTACCCTCCAGATTACTATGGCTATGAAGATTACTATGATGATTACTATGGTTATGATTATCACGACTATCGTGGAGGCTATGAAGATCCCTACTACGGCTATGATGATGGCTATGCAGTAAGAGGAAGAGGAGGAGGAAGGGGAGGGCGAGGTGCTCCACCACCACCAAGGGGGCGGGGAGCACCACCTCCAAGAGGTAGAGCTGGCTATTCACAGAGGGGGGCACCTTTGGGACCACCAAGAGGCTCTAGGGGTGGCAGAGGGGGTCCTGCACAACAGCAGAGAGGCCGTGGTTCCCGTGGCTCTCGGGGCAATCGTGGGGGCAATGTAGGTGGCAAGAGAAAGGCAGATGGGTACAACCAACCTGATTCCAAGCGCCGTCAGACCAACAACCAACAGAACTGGGGTTCCCAGCCCATCGCTCAGCAGCCGCTTCAACAAGGTGGTGACTATTCTGGTAACTATGGTTACAATAATGACAACCAGGAATTTTATCAGGATACCTATGGGCAACAGTGGAAATAGACAAGTGAGGGCTTGAAAATGATATTGGCAAGACACGATTGGCTCTAGATCTACTACATTCTTCAAAAAACAAAAATTGGCTTACCTGTTTCATCTTTAAGTAGCAATTTGCTGCCATTTGTATTGGGCTGAAGAAATCATTATTGTGTATATACTCAAGTCTTTTTATTTTTTCCTCTTTTCATAAATGCTCTTGGACATTATTGGGCTTGCAGAGTTCCCTTATTCCGGGGATTACAATGCTTTTATTGTTTCAGGCTTTATTTTTAGCTTCAAAACAAGCTGAGCACACTGTTAAATCATGATTTTGCAGAACCTTTGGTTTTGGACAGTTTCCTTTTTTTTTGCATTTGAGATAGATTACATAGGAGTATGGAGTATGCTGTAAATAAAAATACAAGCTAGTACTTTGTCTTAGTAGTTTTAAGAAATTAAAGCAGACAAAAATTTAAGTTTTCTTGTATTGAAAATAACCTATGATTGTATGTTTTGCATTCCTAGAAGTAGGTTAACTGTGTTTTTAAATTGTTATTACTTCACACCTTTTTGAAATCTGCCCTACAAAATTTGTTTGGCTTAAACGTCAAAGCCGTGACAATTTGTTCTTTGATGTGATTGTATTTCCAATTTCTTGTTCATGTAAGATTTCAATAAAACTCAAAAATCTATTCAAAACATTACCTATTTCAAATTCAATTGTGTCCTAAAACATTATTTTATTCGTAATCCTTGCAAGGAATATTGTTTTCAAACTATAACTGCCTATGTGAGTGATCAAATTCATGCAAAATTTCTTATCTATTTCAATATGTATCATGGCTATCAGACTGAGGGTTAGTCTAAATTCTAGTACTTATTCCAAATAGCACTACATTGATTGGTGTTCTCTCTTAAATTTTGAAATTTTATCCTTATTTTTATAAAACAGGTTCAATGACTTTTGAACATTCTTGCAGGCATTGTATAATTTATGTTAAATAAAGTGGGATTAGGGAAGCAGACTGCAATTTATTTTGACCCACATTATTTCTATAAAGGATAATTTGTTGTCTGAAGACCTTATTTGCTGAATAAGTGAATATATGTAACAGGAAAAAATGTTAGTATTGTGGTGTCAATTGCACTACGGATGAAACTCAGTTTTAGTATACATGATCGGGACTGCCACTTCAGTTCAGGAATATGATTTTCTATTGCTATGTAAATTTGTTTTGAGAAACACAAGCCTCACAAGAGAGGCTTAAAAATATCTAGTAAACATACTTCTGACTTTTGGTTAACACCTTTTTTTTTTTAACTATCCCTAATGGCCAAAGT
>NW_006352194.1:3930807-3962363 GCF_000327345.1 Myotis davidii
TGTTTCCTTTAAATTCTGATTTATTGTAATGGCCTTTTTGCTTGAGAATAAGAGGAACAAAAAAGTCCAAACTTTACAGTGCAGGATTTCAAATTATTGCAAAATTTTCCCTTCCGTTTTGTTCTTAGGTGGATCTGTTTTTAAATTATAAAAACAAGCCATTGGGGAATAATTAAAAACAACACACCTTATTTTGTGTTTTGTTTCTATTTGGTGTCTATTATAACAGTAGCACTAGATTTCAAAATTATAAGCCACTTAATTTTTTACAAGTTTGATTAGATTATATTTTGGGTTTCAAATAAAATATTTCTTGATGAAAGTATATCTTATTTCTCTTTAAACGTGTACTTATTACATAGTACAGTAAGTAAACTGGCCTTACTAATGTTCCTATTTTTTTTATAAACTGATAAAGGAATTATATATGTGGTCTGTTTTAGAGTAGTTTCAGGTCAGCATGGGTATGTATTTGATAAAGCTATGTAGAGATCCAGTTGTGTTGATGTATTTTAATGCCCATGTATAAAAGTAAAGACACCGAAAATCCTTTAACTACTGCTTTTAAACTTTGAAAATACAACTTGAAGCTCATTATAAATCTAAATTAGACTTGAATAAAACCCTGATTTTTCTAAAGAAGAAAGGGTCTAAAAGTAAAATTTGAGTTGTTTGTATTTCTTAAAAATTAGGTGGTACCAGCTATATAGTTACCATGAAGGGAATTAGGACTTTGGAATAAAGTGATGCTTCCCCCACCCATCCTAAAATATAAAGCCCCAGCAAAAACATAAGAACAAAACTTGGGTTCTATAACAAATCCTTTCTTTGATTGCAAGTTACATTTTATTCTCACCAATTAAAATATATATCTATAGAAATGTTCCTCTAATATTGTTTTATAGGATTTTTATGTCCGTTTAGCAGTAAAATGAAACTTTATAAACATTAAGTCTCACTTTAGAGCTTTTACCTTGTCTTTATAAACTATTGCTGGAGCAGCATTCAGAAAAAATAGATTCAGAGCTTAACTTTTCACAGAAATCTAATAATCTAATATCTAAATCTGAAAAATATCCATTGAGGAAGGTCTTTATTCTAGATTTGCTTTCATTGTTGTTTTTAATAGGCACAAATGATGAGTTCTGGGAAATTTGATTTTCTATCTCCTGTCATCTTTTTGTTCCCCAACCTAATTCATTTGGTTTTATTTATAAGCCTGCTATATTAATGTGTGTTAGGAAGTTTTTACTTTATAATGAGATAGACGTCTTTGTAGTTACCCTCCTGAGATTGGCATATATATACCCCCTCCCCATAATGGAATGCTAATTTTTATTTGATCACTCATTTATAGCAGTTGCTTAAATGTATGTATGAGACATTGTTTTAATTTTTTAAAAGCAAAATGTTCTAATAAGTTGCCAGATTTTTAATAAATCCACATTTGGTCAATTAATATGGAAATTAAGTTACTATGGTTCTGAAGTTAGTTTTTTTAAACAAAAGAGTTCATAATTTTTCAGGTTTTTTTAGTTCCTGTGGTTATTCTGCATAAGAAAGCCCAATGCTTTCTGTTAATAAATAATTTTTCTCTCACTTGACTTTGAAATCTGACTTAGGTGAACCCTCTTTTTTAAAAAGGTCAGAATGCATCAACATAAATTATATATTTTAAATTCCAAAAGAGAAGGGATATAAAATTCTATTCCTAGCGAAAAGCCATATAATATTCTTGAAACTCATTACATCATTTGCCTCCTGCCCATTTGGATAATCATACCTATGTTTTATTAATTGTGTATTATTTGTAAAACCAAACCCTTCCAGTAAATACTTGCTATAAGGCTATTGTCAATTTTAAAGACTCCTAATTATGTTAAAATTTGCTGGTTTGATTTTCCAAAGATAATTTTATTATACTGAGCTATCCATTATAATCAATCAAAGTAATGTGGAAGAAATAGTAATACTAGTGATGTCGTTTATTATGTGGATCTCTTAACTGAGGAGCTATGAAAAAGCCTTATAGAAAGAGTGCACTGGATTTATAAGTGTGTTTATGTTCCTCTAAGAATGAGAGCTTCTGTTAACTTAGTTGTTCAGAGTAAGCAAGTGGAGTGGATAACTGACTAGAGAATCCAGATTGACAAATCCGTTAACCAGTCATGTTTACTTTTGCATAGAAGTTTGTTGATTAGTTCTTATCTTTGAGATGCAAACACGAAGTTTTAAAAATATTGCATACCTAAAGTATGGGCCGGTAATTTAAATATAATTTTTAATTTGAAGTAGTTACTGTTAATCTTTATAGAAAAGTTTTCTTTTAAAATGTGTATACATATATATATATATTTTTTTTTATTTAGAGGTTACCAGAAGCTCTGGGTTTTTTGTTTTGTTTTTGTTTTTTAATCATTTTCAGATGTTATCCAGAAATCTGCAAGTATACTTTTCCTGTTTTAACTCCTTCCTTTTATCACCTGACTATCAGGGAAGCGAGGTTGAGGCTGCCCTGACCTGACATGTCATGATGTCGACTTGCTAGGTGGGGTTCGCTGGGGACGATAACCAGTGGAATTGTTGGTAAGAACTTTTTTTTTTCCTATTTTTTTTTTTATTAGTAGTGGGGCATTAAGTGTGGGAGAATGCCCATATCCTATAAGTGGGCATTTATGTTGGCCTTATAGAAAAATAAGACTTTAAATAATTTCGTTCTTAATAGGAACATATAATAAGTACTTCATGCTCTTTATTCTCAAATTGGTAGATGAGCAGGAAAGGCCTACAGTATGAATAAATGGAATACTCAGGGTATTATTTTAAGTGATCAGAATAGACACTTTGTAAGATGGATTCTAAATAATGTCTCTTGGTGAGACAATAAATTTGCTTTATTTTACTGTGATTTCAAACAATCCAATATCTTCATTACATTTACATTTTTATTTGGTATATTAGCATATAATGCATCTTAAGGGATGTTTATTGCAAACTAATATTAGTAAAAATAGGATGATGTTGATAGAATGGAGGTGTTAAACACTAAGAGAAATAATTTTTTTAAAACCCTCCAAAAGAAACCTTAATATTGTAAAATGAAACTTAAAAGTTTTAGCAATTTGAAAAAAAGTAGTTCAGTATAAAGATACATTTGATATAACAACTTTTTGTCAAGAGGAAAATACATAGGTAAATTATTATGTCATTGAACATAGCGAAACACAAATTAATCAGCAACTTGTGTTTCATCTGAAACTCAGGAAAGCTGGTAGCATTAGTAGATATTGGTAGAATTAAGAGTCAATTTTTAGATTAGTGCTAAAGATTAAAATCATACTCATTAGAGGATTCCATGAAGGTAAAGTATAAATTGAGGAAATCAAATTGAATAGGCATTTCTGACCATACCATCTAAAAATGTAATATAACATAAGCACTAATTGAAAATAATTTTGGATTTTCATGCCTGAAGAACCTCCTCACTATTCTTATGCCTTCTTTGTTGGTTGGGTGTATCAGTCCAGGAAGAATCTCCTAGGTGTTAAACATGTGCTAGTTGGTGTCATGAATGTAAACCCCTATCTCTAAGCTTGTTGTAGACTAGCTGAACATCACTGCAGTGAAATACTTGAAGAATTTTAGTGATTGTGTCATTATGTTAAGGTACTTGTTCTCTTCTGACACATTTTATACATGTATCAGTGGTAGAAAAGATCAGAGTATAAAACTTTAAGATTGCACTTAATGTGCTCTTGGGAAGTTTTATAGTAAGTAGTAGGAACACTCAAGTAGTTCTGAGCAGTTCGTAGAAGTTAACGAAAATGCAGTGCAAATTTTTGTGCTTTATACACTAACAACAAAATACATTTCATAGGACCAGAAAAGAATGAAGCATTATGGGGGAAAACATACATTCATCAAATATAAATAAGGGCTTTCATTTTATGTAGTAACTTTGTCAGGATCCCATGAACATCCTATCTTGATTTGTCATTTGGACAAAAGGGACTTCTGTAGCCTGTTCATCTGTACTTGAATGATGCCTATTACGATGTTTAGCACTATATTACAAGGCTATTTCTATAATTGACCTGAAAGCTCCTGCAAAAATTTCAGTACCACAAGAATATTAAAATAGAAACATTTATAAGAACATTTAATCAGCAGCTTAATAAAAATTATGCTTTTGGTACAGCGTTCAGGTACCATAACTGTATTGGAATATTTGTACAATGTTAAATATTTTTAATAAAATTTAACATGTTCAAAATGTTGTGTTGGTGATTTTGGGTGGTGTGTGATGGGTTTCATTATACAAATCAAATTCAGTAGTTCTGTAATTGAGACATTTGAAGTCAAATGGATTTCCTCTCCAGATTTAGTACTCATTCGGGCACCTGTTCCATGAAAGGCAGTAAAGAAATAGGACTAAAAGGACTGACATCAAGGGCGTTTATTAAAGTGTCAGGAAATAGCTTTATTGGAGTTTAGAGCTGGGTCTACCGATAGGGATGTTGGCTTTGGCATGACAGGCTGCCAATAACATTTTTCTGATGAAATTGTGGCATTTCCACATTAGAAATGATCCTAGAAAACATACAGAGGAGGGCAGAGGGAAACATTTGTATGATGCTTTCAGTAAGCATTTTATTGCCCCAGTGTTCTTGACCAATTGACATGACATGCCAGCAAGTGAAGGAGGTGATAAAGGAATATTTGAGGAAGGCTGTGTTTGAATGCACTAGGCAGTAATAACTTCGATGTGTAAGAAGTACCATATAGAGAGAGCCCCCTCTTTGTTTCTTAGAGTAAATTTTATGAAGGTTTCTCTTTTCATTCTGATTCCCATTCTCCTGAAGATAGGCCTAATACAATAGCTTTTGTTTTTACTTCTTTTCCTTGGGGTGTTCTTGGTTCTTTTAGTCCTGTGGTCAGCAAACTGCGGCTCGCAAGCCACATGTAGCTCTCTGGCCCCTTGAGTGTGGCTCTTCCACAAAATACCACGTGCGGGCGCGCAGGTACAGTGCGATTGAAACTTTGTGGCCCATGCGCAGAAGTCGGTATTTTGTGGAAGAGCTACACTCAAGGGGCCAGCGAGCCGCATGTGGCTCGCGATCCGCAGTTTGCTGACCACTGCTTACTCTAAAGAGTAGAAGTCCTACAATTTAGAATGGAAATCTACTTGAAGTAATGTGCCCATTTCTTTGCAGACTGTACCAAATAACAAAGATTAAGGAGGAAAGTAATAGGAACCTAATGATTTATAAGCAAATTAAAGGAACTCTTCATAAGGGGTAATAACATAGTCTACTTGTTTTTTTGAATGAAGACTGTTAAATAAAAGAGAGCTATGGAGAAGAAAAAGTGATTATTGTTTTAAAATAAGAGTAGACAAAATATTTGCCTAGGCCAGTATTTTCCAGAAAGAGTACTGTTTTTGTTATTTTCCTGTTCTCCCCAAATCAAAGGTCACTCACTGAGACAGGAAGGAATATTCTAACAGAAATCTAAACTTGGGCATCTTTAGGTGTTGGTAGAGCTGGAGATGGAGCAGCTCACAGATTTGTGGTGTATTTTTTCCAAAAATAAAGGCGGCTTGCTTCTGACAAAGATTTTAAACTTGGGCTCTATTGGTGTGTTTTTGCTCTACCTAAAGCCCTGAATTTACTTAGTTAATTTTTAGAAGTAAGATTTTATTAGGTATTTTCCTGTGAGGTGCATTATATTCACATAAGGGAATATCTTTTGCCTATAGCTATGAAAATCACATTTCTATTAATTTAGACTTGAAATTTACGACTGAAATCATGATCATGTATAGACATTTTCTTAAAAAACTAATATAAACAAGAAGAGTTGGGGGCGGGGGGTGTTTGTTTCCTTAATCTTCACCTGAGGATATTTTTTCCATTGATCTTTAGAGAGAGTGGAAGGGGTGGGGGGGGGCGGGGGGTGTTTGTTTCCTTAATCTTCACCTGAGGATATTTTTTCCTTTGATCTTTAGAGAGAGTGGAAGGGGTGGGGGGGGGCGGGGGGTGTTTGTTTCCTTAATCTTCACCTGAGGATATTTTTTCCTTTGATCTTTAGAGAGAGTGGAAGGGGTGGGGGGGGGCGGGGGGTGTTTGTTTCCTTAATCTTCACCTGAGGATATTTTTTCCATTGATCTTTAGAGAGAGTGGAAGGGGTGGGGTGGAGCTGGGGTGGGGCGTGGAGAGAAACATAAATGTGTCTACACATGGACTGGTTGCCTCCGGATACTCTCAACCCAGGCCGGGATTGAACCTGCAACCGAGGTATGTGCCCTTTACTGATAAGCCCCGACGCTTGGGTCCACATTCCAAATTGGCCAGGGCAAGAACAGTTTTTTATTCAACTACATGGTTAATATTGTCTTGTCATACTGAAACTTTTCATGCTTCCTGTTAAGTAGAACCTTACCAGGTTAATCGTATTTGACTATAAGTTATATACAATTTGATCTACAACCAACAATAAATATTGTTATTGAACTTATTAAATCATGAAGAGTAATGTAGGTATTATGTTTGTTAGTTATAATGTCATTTCTATTTGACTTTCTAAAATAGGGGTGGCGGATCCAAAATAATTTTGAAATAACTTCTGGGAGATTCTGTTTTTAAAAAAAGATTCTGATTCAAATAATTTGAGGTGAGGCAAGAGCCTGCATTTCCCACAAGCTCCTAGTGATACCAATGTTCATGACTAGGTTATAGGTTGATTATTTCATGTTTGGGGGGAATTTCAGAAAGTAGACCTTGGTAGGAAAGGTACAGATAGATCAAGGTAGTCTAGTTGGATCTAGATGAAGTAAAATTTTGGTAAAGGCCACCTCAAAGGTTACTAGTGTTTAGGATCCCAAGGAAAAGGTAGGAGCATAATCTGCAAGAAAATGAAATTTAGAAAAACAGGCTTTAACAGTTTCAGGGAATTGGTGGAAAATAACAGTAGGAAGGAAAAAGCCCAAATTCAGGTCACTGAGAAAACGTCATGGCATGTTTACTTAGGCATTGGATCAGAAAACAAATTACAACAAAAGTCATAAAAGATTAAAATAGCTACTGCAAGCTCAAAAAAGTTAATAGGTTACTAAAAATACCCATGTGGGTTTTTTGAAATCTCTTTGCAAAAAAAAGTTAATATTCATTAATTAGAGCACATTAAGGAAGAATATCATTAAATAACTTAAAAATAACAGATAAAAAGATGGGAAATGTTGAAGAATAGAAATAGCAGGTATATCCATTTTTATATAAAAGAGCTAGAAGGTAGTCCCTGAAAACTGATAAACTATCTGATTTCCCATTCTAAAACTTTAAATTTGAAAAATAAAAATATAGATGACGTATGGAAAACATATACTCTGCTGTTTGCCAATGGTAGGTTAATACATATACTAACTATGCTGTGAGTCCTCTGTACCAGGCACTGTGATAAGGAACTGCTTTACATTCTGTGTATTGTGTAATCAACCCTGTAAGGTAGGTGGTATTGTCCCTATTTTACATATGAAGAACTCAGAAATTGAGTTAAGTCATTTGTTATATAATATTTATAAAGTGGCAAAACCAGACTTTAAAACCTGTTCTGCCTCAAGTATATGTACACTCTCAATTATTGGATTAGAAATAGGCCTAATTAATATGAGGTTAGAATTAAATGTTAAATTTTATGTTTACTTTAAAGCTCTTTGTTATGCCTGAAATAAAGCCGACCTAATTTGAATTGAGTAGAATAGTTTTGTTCTAAATTAAAGTGTTTTGTGTGTGTTACATTGATAGTTCAATTGTCATTTGTTTTTCTTTCATTGTTCGTTTATAAAAATGTAGGCCCAAATATTGAATTTTGGTCTCTTAAGACAGCCTTTTCTATTTTTTACCAAGTAAGCCTATACTTGATTTGGAAAGGGGTGCCACGTTCCAAATGACTTAAAAATTTAAAAATTTTAATTCCACATATTTTATTCACAAAACTCAAATTTATCTTCATTTCCGAGTCTGTCTATATTAGTGTTGAAGCATTTTTTAAAGTGTTGGTTTGTTAAGCCTTCTCATTTAATATTTGATTTCAGCTCTTCTACATATTTCAAGGATATAGTAGAAGAGTTTCACTTATCAGACCTGCGTGTGCGTGTGCGTGTGTGTGTGTACGTGCGCAAGATGCAGAATTACACATAAAGAAACCATTATGTTTAGCCATAAACTTGGGGGTGTGAAGAACCCACTCTCCTTATGCACTCTTAGAGAAAGTGTTATTTTCCCTGAGTCAGAAAGAAAGGTGGTCTTGAGACATTCTTTAAAAATAAAATAATGCTTTAGATTACTCAAGGTATATTCAATAGTGGGCATTTCAAAGTAGAATCAGGAATTCTCATTACTCATCAGTTCTGAATTTAAGGTCACTGTGACAATAATGTGACACATATTAGGGAGAAGCTGAAGGCTTACTATTTACCATGCCTAAGCTCTCAGATCATTTCTTTGGTTCTATAACTTAGTCTGGCTCTAAGAAAACTAGGCTATCTCCTTAATAAACTTTTCACAAGGTTGGTTTTGTTCTGTGTGGACTAAATGTTTGCCAGATAGAGATTATTTTTTAAGAAAACCACATACTTTAAAATATATTTTTATTGGTTTCAGAGAGGAAAGGAGAGGGAGAAAGAGAGAGAAACATCAATGATGAGACAGAATCATTGATTAGCTGCCTCCCACACGCCCCACACTGGAGATCAAGCCCACAGTCCCGGCATATGCCATGACCAGGAATTGAACCTTGACCTCATAGGTTGACGCTCAATTGCGCTGGCCAGGCTAAAAATATACTTTTATTTATTTCAGAGAGTAAGAGAGAGAGATAGAAACATCAGTGATGAGATAAAATCATTGATCAGCTGCCTCCTGTGTTACCCCTACTGGGGATTGAGCCCACAACCCAGGCATGTGCCCTTAGCGGGAATCAAACCGTGACCTAATTGGAGATTATTAATGATGTGAAATATTACATTAATATGACTAGCCAATACTTCCTAAAAAGTCACTATTGCTCTTTTAAACAACATTTGTATAGCAGTTTTAGTATTTTTATTGTAATTTGGAAAAGCAGTGATAAATGTTTATGACAGTTGCTAGTTGATTTGTCCAGTGTGAGCTTTCAGTATGATAGTAGGAATTACAGAAAACTCCCATCCTGGGTTTTGTCCTTGAGAAGTGTTATAAAAGCAGTTAACTTTGTTTCTTTTCAGAAAGTACAGTAATATCTTGATCAACCTATTAATACTTAGGAAGGAATATTATTAAAATGATTGATCTTTTACATCATTAACCAAATTTAGATAGCTAAAAGCCAGCTACTTATTGAAAAGGTTACATTTAGTCCATACCTAACACCAAAGATTTATATGTCATTTCTTAATTTCACAACCATGGAGTGATTTATGTTTCAGGAGTTAGAAATACAAAATTAGTAAATTATGATCATTATCCTTAAAGATTTATAAATAGTAATGATAAGCACCAAAACCAACTTCTAGAAACACCGTTGGGAGTTTGAAAAGTATTCTGGCTCCTAATAAAATACTGTTATAATCAGAATACATGACTAATACGTATGATTTAGATTACTTCTAGAGAGCAAACGAGTTTATAAAATATAAACTATGATTTTCTTAACTAACTAAAATTAAGTTTAGTGTACACTGAATGGGTATGTATGTATATATATCTTGATTTTGATAATTTTCACCTATGCAGTTCAAATTTAAGTTAAAGAAAATATTTAAAAATAAAGGTTGAGTGACTATGCATCTAAAAGAACAAATGTCAAGGTAGGTTTCCTTATATTTTTATCTATTTTTTCATTACTGAAAACTTTAAGCCTTTACTGAGAAACCCCCAGGCAAGGTTGGATTAATGAGCAGTTTTTTAAAACATTTTTTTCCCTTCCTGACATACACATGTTGCTTTATTCAAATGGAATAGATTTACTAAACATAACTTTTTTCTCCATTCCCTATACCTCATAAAAATTTCTTATGAGTCCAAGACATTTCATTTTCCATTATGTCTTACAAAACTGGTTAGTGTCTGATACTACATTTTTTGTCTGCAGTGTCATAGGACATTAATATTTTTGATAGGAGTAAACTGCTGGTATAATTTAGAAAGGAAAGATGGATGGTAATAGCTCTTCAAAAAAAAACCCCACAAATCCCAGGACTACGCGTCTCAAAAGAATACATGTTTTGCCGTAACCGGTTTGGCTCTGTGGATAGAGCGTCGGCTGGAGGACTGAAAGGTCCCAGGTTCGATTCCGGTCAAGGGCATGTACCTGGGTTGTGGGCACATCCCCAGTAGGGGTGTGCAGGAGGCAGCTGGTCGATGTTTCTCTCTCTCATCGATGTTTCTAACTCTCTATACCTCTCCCTTCCTCTCTGTAAAAAATCAATAAAATATTTTTTTTAAAAAAAAGAATACGTATTTTAACCAAGTGGGTAGCCTTTCATGACTTCATCTGTATTGTTTTATATCCATGAACATTTTCTTTTTAAAAAAGTTTTAAGATGCGAGGCCCATCTAGCTGCAGCATCTGTCACCCCATTGATCGCCAGGGTTGATTTGGCTGATCCGGCTGGCTAGGCGTGTGTCCCCTTACCAATCCAGATGCCTCTCTCCCAAAGCTGCGCCCTCAGTCAAAGAGGACAACCTTCCCTCCAGAGGATAGGTCTTCGATCAAGGGTATACGAGTAGCTGCGCTCCTCTGTTAGAACCTCCAAACAAGCTCTCATGGTCCATTTGTAGGAGAATGTAGAGTAGTCAAGCTTCCAAGACCAGGGACATCCAAATGAGGTGCTGCACCTGGCAGTCTGCTTTCCTAAAAAAAGTTCGAAGGCCTATAACTGCCAGCTGGAACTTTTGGTCAGCAAGAGAAGAACTGAGGTTAACATGTTGAGCTGGTTTTAATTTCAGTCTCATTTGATGGGAGAACTAATAGTATTTCCAATGGGATGTCATTGCCTTAAGTTATTTAAACGTATTTACTAACTCCGTGAAATACATGCAAATGTGGAAACCAAGATAGAGATACTTTGGTTCAAGGCCTCCTAACTAGAAGTGGCAAATCTGGTATTAAACCTGGATGGGTGTGATACCAGAGCTCATATTTAGCCACCCCTCTACTTCCTTCTGGATTTTACTTGCTCTATGCCGTCTTATCAGGTACATGACATTAGGCATCTTTGAAATACTGGATAACTGGTTTATTACTAACTGTTTGGCTAGACTAGTAGTTTCCGAGCTTACAACTATTGGTGGGGCTAAGAACTAGTTTTAGAGAAATAAGAGCAGAAGGATCATTTGTAATAGGAAGATTAATGATAGCCTCTGAATAGCTTAGACTTCCCTTTTGTATAGAAATGTGCTATCAGTGTAGCCTCTGTTAATTGAACAATGCCCTTCTTAAACCTGTTTACACTTTCTTCAAATTACTCTTTTTTGTACTTGTGATATTTGTCACAAGTTTACATGTGATTTGAGATTTCCTTTTACTGGTTTTAAAACATCTAGTTAGTGTGTTTTAGGATTTCTTTTAAATGACTTAATAAAATGGAGCCAGGCTGTGGTAGTTTACCTGCAACCATGATTTTACACGGAATTTAGTTTTATTGTCTAATTTTCTTTTCAGATTGGAGTTCTTACTCTTTAAAGGTAAAAACCATTTTATTTTTGTAAATACTTCTTAGTTGCCTTGTTTTGTACCTTCACTGGCTTTGTTTTATGTCTTTGAAGTAGCTAATGGAAGGTCTTGAAATATGCTGGATGCATATATAACCCTGGCTTTGTGTAGTGTTGATTTATCTCTTTTTTACACTTTTATGATTACTCTTTATTATCTTTGTATATGTTTTAGAAGTGGAGTATTGCTGTTTCTATCTTATTTCATTACTCACATGTTTTACATAGGCTAGGGTCATAGAATAAAGATAGAGCAGAACCAGAACTTATTAGTATTTCCTGATAGTTTTTCACTCAACTTGAATTCCTGGGGAAAGAAGCAAAGTATGCATAAGCAAACCTGAATGGCATACTGATTGCCTATTAACTCTGTGTGCACACATGCATACACACACACAGTTGGTGAATGAACAGTTGGACAACATCAGAACTGGGCCTGCCTTAGTGGCCTGGAAGGTATTAATCAAAGTCAGGCTGGCTCTGGTTATACTCAGCACCAAGACCAATTTCAGAATTCCAAACCAAGATGTCCTCAGTAGCTTTGGGGTTCCATCTAGCTGTTTTTCTGCCTAGAAGATTCTTAATTGGAAAGCATTTTAATTGTTGTTCAGTATGCTACTGGTTGCAATGATCTTCAAGTCATTTGATTGCCTTTTTTCTCCTGATGTCCTTGATCTTTTTGTTATTTTTGACACAATTGAGTAAACCTTCAAAACTTCTAGCTTTTCCGGCTCTGTTTGATTTACAATTCTGTGTATTTCCTAGTCCTCTGTGACACCCCTTTCCCAAGTCTTTTATCCATCTAGGAATTTCAACCACTATTAGGGTTACTGGGTTTTATATCCTCCCAAATCATTTCTGACTGTAGTATTTTGCTCTAATTTTATGGGCCTCCAGATCACATGAGACTTCATAATATTAAAAATCAGTTACCAGCATGTGTTCATTTAACAAAGGTTTAGTGCCTACATCTATTCCTGGCACTGGGGAGAAATAGGGGGAACATCTGGCACAGGGAACAAAACCTTATAGACATAGCTATGAAAAAATTAGGTGTTTTGGGAGCATCTCTTAATCCTACAGGTTGCAGTCTTAGTATTTCTGTTGGATTTTCTGTTAATTAAGTCATACGATTTTTTTCTATGTCGTTTCCTCCTTAATTTCTCTAGTCATAATCTATTTTAGGGTGGCAATTCCTAATCTTAATGAATGACTTGGAACCAGTATAAAACTGCTGAACTTTAGTACTTTAATTGATTGAAAAACTTACATTAAAAGATGTTAGAAATTCAACAATACTTTTAAAGTGAATTATATCTTATTACAATAGCATTAACATTCAGATTTAGACAGTTTTAGCCACCTTTATGCTAGATGATGTTCTAGGTACTGAAATTAGCTTGATGTGTCTCCCAATCCAAGATGTACAGGTTAGGAAATGTTGCTGTATGCCTTACAAGTCAACTCTTAGATTATTACAACCCTTTCCAATTTTCCTACTTAATCTCTTTTATATTTGTCCTACACACTTGCTATAATAATTATCACACAGACACCAACGTTATTACATCTTAATGTCAAATCTAGATTATTGAAATTTGAGATTTCATATACTTGCCTGGTATCTTCCACACCTTTTCTTTCTTTTCCCAATCTGACTGTGATTGTATTTAAACCTTAATTGTGAGGCTTTGGAAAGTTATACTGCCTTTATTCACCTTGCTTTAACCCATTACTTCCTAGCTGTTTCTTTGGAAGATTAGTCCATTTTCCTAATAGACATGATTGGAATGTGACATCATGAAATAACAGGAATGTATGCATGGTAAAATTGCTATGTATAAAATGATTTCTAGACTTTAATCAGTGGCCCACCTCAAGGAGTGTTTGGAATTACTTAAGTGGCAGTTTGACACAAAATTCTACTGAACCATATTCAGATGCTGTGGCTAATAAAATCTGTAAGTGGAAAATGCAGGAGGGTCAGAGTTACTCATTTGGATATGAGAGTTTGTAGTCAGGTTTTGAGGCTGCAGCTAGTGACACAAAGGGAACTTGAGAAGATTCTCTGCTTTGGACTGTTGCAGAGCAGTCTCTTGTTTCACAGTTGTCAAAAGCCCACTTAATGAGAGTACACAAACTAAACAGAAAAAAACAACCTACTTGGCCAGTTCTGGCCTAAAAATTACACAGGTGGATACATGCTGTCCTATTTTTGAAAACAAAGGTACCACAATAATGTTTGTGTGGTGTATGTCTGTCCATGTTACTGATATGAAAGTCCAATTCATACTGTGGGTGAAATTGTTTCAAAAGTTCTTTTACTGTAATTATGGTGCTAAACTCCCTTAGTCAGAGCCTGTTAGACCTGCCTTGTGAATTCTGTGTTCTAGCTTTCTCTTCCAGGGGAAGTTAAAATATGAAAAAAGGCTTCTTGATACATATTTTTAAATTGATTTTTTTGGGGGGGAGAGGGGGGGTGAGAAACATGAGTTGGCTGCCTCATACTACATGCCCCCTACCCAGGGTTGATCCTGAAACCTGGAATTGAACTGACAACCTTTCAGTGTACAGGATGATTCCCAGCCAACTGAGCCACACTGGCCAGGGCAAAAGGCTTGATTTGACTTGATGTAGTCCAATCCCCCATGTATTGAGCTTCTACTGTGTGCCAGCCACATGAAGTTAGGTGTTTTATATTCTTTAATATTCATAGTAACCACTTAGGTAGTAGAAATCCTATTTTACCAAAGGAAAAACAGACCCAGAAAGGTTGAGTGACAGCCAAAGTTGTACAACTAGTTTGTAATAAAACAGATATTAGAACTAACTACTTTTCTCCATTTTTATCCTTATCTAGGAATACATATTTAGCTTTTTGAGCTAGAGTCAAAGCATTTTCTTAAGGGATTTCTGGGTTATAAGCTAAAAAGGACAAAGGTTGATTTTAGAATATGAGGCTTAAATTTGTATATATAATTTGCTATTGTATGCTTCAATTGCTCTGCTCTTAGCATCATAGACAATTTTTCACATTTTTTGGTTATGTTTGCTTCTTTAGATATATAAAAGCTTTAGTTTTGTGGGTGAAAGGGATAAAAGAAGTTTTTATACTTGTTAAGCATAACCTGGTCACTTTTTAAAATGTTTTTATTGATTTTAGAGAGAAGGAAGAGGGGGGAGAGAGAGAAAGAGACATTGCTAGGAGAAACCAATTGGTTGCCTCCCAAATGGAATCAAACCCATAACCTAGGCATGTGTCTTGACTGGGAATCCAACCAGCAGCCTTCTGGTACAACAGGACGATACTCCAACCATCTGAGCCACACCAGCCAGAGATAACCTGGTCATTTTGTACAGCAAACTCAATGCACCCATCATTTAGCATGCAGATGCACTTTATACAGGGTGGGACAAAAGTAGGTTTACAGTTGTGTGTATGCAAAACACAGAGTTCATTCTTGCATTGTTGTATTAGTTTCCATTCAAACAACTGTAAACCTACTTTTGTCCCTCCCTGTATATAATGGCATACAGCAAACTCAATGCACCCATCATTTAGCATGCAGATGCACTTTATACAGGGTGGGACAAAAGTAGGTTTACAGTTGTGTGTATGCAAAACACAGAGTTCATTCTTGCATTGTATTAGTTTCCATTCAAACAACTGTAATCCTACTTTTGTCCCTCCCTGTATATAATGGCATACATACTGCTTTCCATCTCTTTCTAATATTAATAGTAATATTTCTGCCCTGGCCAGCATCAGTCAGTGGTTAGAGCATTGGCCTGCACAATCAAGGGTTAGTGGGTTTGATTTCCGGTCAAGTGCACCTACCTAGGTTGCAGTTCGCTCTCCACCTGTAGTCTGGGCACATGCCAGAGGCAACCAGTAGATGCGTCTCTCACATTGATGTTTTGTTTTGTTTTTTTCTCTCTCTGCCTCCCTTCCAATGGGGAAAAATACCCTCTGGTGAAGATTAACCAAAAAAAAATTAATATCCTAGGCATGCAGAGAAGTACCACCTTACATTTGGATATTTTTCCCATTGCTTCTCAGAGAGAGAGAAACATCAATGTCAGAGAGACACATCAACTGGTTGCCTCCTGTATGCACTCCAACCTGGGGCATGGAGCCAGAAATCTAATCCCCAACCTTTCCTTAGTGTTGGCCCTCAATGGTAAGGGCCAACACTAACTACCAAGAACACTGGCCTGAGCTCGACTCTTCCTTTTTAAAGGATTTTCGTATCCTTGGGAGCAGAAAACGGGAGATTTAGTCATCAGTTTAGAAATTTTATAAAAGATGTCAAAATAATTATACTTCATTGACCTATATATATCATGTCAAAATTTGATTTTGAATTACATCAATAAGGCGGAGGGCTATTAAAGTGTTCTGTCTCTGCTCATTTATGATACATTTTAGATCTCCCACATTTTTTTTTCTGGATATTTATTAGGAGATGGTGTAGAGGTTTGGTAAGTAATACAGTTTAGTTTTGTATGTCTCAAGGGTTTCTCATTCAGTCACATTTTTGAGGTTTTTTATTCTGGCCTTTTTTTCCTGGTGGTTCTATTTGTAGTATTACCTAAAAATCCTTGTGCTAATGCTAATTTTGATTTTTTTTTTCTCACTAGCATATATTGGAGTATTCAGACTTGAAGAAGGATATAGGTAAAAAATATATAATATGAAACATTTTCTAACATTAAGTTTATCAAATCTCTTTAGTTGCATACTTGCCATATTCACTCTGAAAATTATTTACAAAACAAATTAAGTGGTATAGGTTTTGCCAAAACAATTATGAATATTTTGCTTCTATTTAAGTTTATAAGCATAGCATTAATTCTCTTAATCCTTAAAGTCAAAAAACTTGGTTTTATGTTATTTTTTATTATTTTTTTTAATATATTTTATTGATTTGTCACAGAGAGAAAGGGAGAGAGATAGAGAGCTAGAAATATCGATGAGAGAGAAACATCGATCAGCTGCCTCCTGCACATCTCCCACTGGGGATGTGCCCACAACCCAGGTACATGCCCTTGGCCGGAATCGAACCTGGGACCCTTCAGTCCGCAAGCCGATGCTCTATCCACTGAGCCCAACCGAGTTCTGGGGTTTTATGTTATTGTTTTAGGAAATACTGAGGACTTGTAAGTATTTTCCCTCTGTGTGAAATTTTATGAAGGATTTGAATTACTTAATTGTAAAGTGAATTGCAAATACTAACCTAAAGCACACTTTACTTATTTAAAATTGATTTATTTTAAAATATTTTTATTGATTTTTTTTTTATTTTAGAGGAAAGGAAAGGGAGAAAAACATCAATATGATAGGAAACATTGATTGGCTGCCTCCTATACGCCCTCTACTGGAGGTTGAGCCCACAGCTGGGAACCAAACTGGCAGCCTTTTGGTGTACAGGATGATTGATGCCCAACCAACTGAACCACTGGCCAGGGCTAAAACACATTTTACATTTATCAGAATCAGGCCTTACTACTGCTTTGTCCCAAATGTTTTCTCACCCTCATTGGATATAAACCCTATATCATGTCTACCATGTATCTGAGCTTGGTGTGCCAAGTTAAGTATTGCATGTCCTTATAAATTCTTTTCTGTGACTAGAAGCTGTAGAAGACCAGAAAACCTTGGAGGTGATGTATTCCTTTATTTGCTTCATAAAGTTGCTTTAAAAAGTCTTCATTTTAATAGAGAAGCAAGATATGCCACTCATTTTTATTTTTTAAAGTTAATTTAGTAACATCAAAAATGTTAACACTAATTTTTCTGTCAAACATTCTCTGCAAACAAGATTTTGCAGTGTTTTTTTTTTTTTACTTGGAGCTAAAGTTCGCTTAAACTTCATTTACTTGGAGTAGACCTTGGTAGTGAATGACTGAAAAAGACAAGGTTCTTTTCTGCAGAGTGAGTGAGAACACAAGTTTCTGCATATACATAATATATGTTCTCTCTTTTTACTTTGTTTTGATAGTCAATCTTTAAAAATGGGCTCTGATGGCAATTTAGAAAAAGAATATATTTTTAAAAATTCTACTTTTACGTCTCCTTTGTAGTAAACTAATTTAGCCAAGATCAGATTGGTAATTTACCCAAGGTATCAGGTAGAACCGTTAATCCACTGAATAATTTAATAATGAAAAAATCTCATGGTACATTTGGGATATATTTTTTCTTTGATGTTGAGTTAGAAGTTTATCTCCTTTGGCTCATGAAACCACAGCAGCTCTCGTTACTGTGCCACATCTACCTAAGAGGAAGGTGGAGTCACCTTCTCAAAAGTAAACTCCATTCATTGTCCCTCACAATCTGCCAGTGACCATGACTTCTAAGGTTCACTCTTGGAACCAAAGTCAAGAAGGTAAGGAAGAGGATGCTAATCAAATAAACCGTTTGCAGCCTCTCTAATAACACCCTTTAGATCAGTGGTTCTCAACCTTCCTAATGCCGCGACCCTTTAATACAGTTCCTCATGTGGTGACCCCCAACCATAATATTAATTTCGTTGCTACTGTTATGAATCGTAATGTAAATATCTGATATGCAGGATGTATTTTCATTGTTACAAATTGAACATAATTAAAGCATAGTGATTAATCACAAAAATAATATGTTATTATATACTATATATTATATATGTGTTTTCCAATGGACTTAGGTGACCCCTGTGAAAGGGTCATTCGACCCCCAAAGGGGTCGTGACCCACAGGTTGAGAACCACTGCTTTAGATGATCATTTATATGAAAAGTAATATTTACTTTTACTACAGATCTGCCTCTAGATACTGATTTTTTTTAATATATTTTATTGATTTTTCACAAAGAGGAAGGGAGAGAGATAGTTAGAAACATCAATGAGAGAGAAACATCATCAGCTGCCTCCTGCACATCTCCTACTGGGGATGTGCCCGCAACCCAGGTACATGCCCCTGACCAGAACCGAACCTGGGACCTTTCAGTCCGCAAGCCGACGCTCTATCCACTGAGCCAAACCGGTTTCGGCTAGATACTGATTTTCCCCCAAAAAATTTCCAGGAGCTTTGCTCAATGTCTTTTCCTAAGGAAGTGAGCCGGCCCGGTTGGTGTTGCTCAGTGTTTGAGTGTCAACCCATGAACCAAGAGTTCCCCGATTTAATTCCCTTTAGGGCACATGCCCAGGTTGCAGGCTCAATCCCAGTGGGGGGTGTACAGGAGGCAGCTGATCAATGTGTCTTTCTCATTGATGTTTTTATCCCTCTCCCTTTCTCCCCCTCTAAAATCATATATATGAGCAGGGAAAGCTCACAAATATTGGGAGAAGAGAATTACACAGGGAAGGTACTTTTCTCAAAAAAAAAAAAAGAAAAGAAAATAGAGAAGAGGTTGCAGGGAATTTAGTGGGGTCGTCATTAGGGAGGCAGGAGATGATGTAAAGAAGTAATTTGCAGTGTGATTTGTTTCCTGTGTGGCTCAGTTACAACTAACATGAAATAAGTGTTTCATTTCTTAGCATGAAGTTGGAGAAGAATGGGAAGCCAGCCTGGAGGGAGGTGCAAATTTGCAGCAGATGCTCTGTATCCAGGTGGCAGAAATGGCATTCAGTCTGAGGGCAAGAGCATCTTCAAAAGAAAAAAAATCTATAAATAAAAATGAATCTTATCACCTTCACCATCTTCAGCCAATGGAGAGGATAAGGCTTCAAGACGGGCATTTGAATGGCTTTTAGGTTGTCATGAAAGTATATGTTAAAAAAAAAAATTGGAATTATATACTCAAGATTTTTTTTCTGGCTCCTTATTCTCCTGATACACATTTCACAACTAAAATACTCCTAACATTTTATTATAATCCTTTAACTGCATTAGCACAGTGGTTCTCAACCTTCTGGCCCTTTAAATACAGTTCCTCGTGTTGTGACCCAACCATAAAATTATTTTCGTGGCTACATCATAACTGTAATGTTGCTACTGTTATGAATTGTAATGTAAATATCTAATATGCAGATGGTCTTAGGTGACCCCTGTGAAAGGGTCATTCGACCACCAAAAGGGTTGCGACCCACAGGCTGAGAATCACTGCATTAGCATGAGCTGAGGCTGCAGAAATCTCAATTTTGTGAACACAGTTTACATCTGACCCTTTACTACTGTGTCCACAGTATCACCAAGTTGGGAGAGATTGCAATCTCTTTGTAGTTGGTGAGTATGTTGCCTCAGTGTTAAGGCTTGTCCTACAGGTTCAGGTTTTCTTTTGGCTTTGTCCCTAAGTTCCGAACTGAGCAGGAGTATTGGGACAAAGCCAGGGGCTGCACTCAAAATGTGAGTCAAGTGTGAATTTTTTTTTTTTTCAAAGGTGGGTTATTGAGCCCACCTCAGTCAGGGACCCTGAATATTGGGTTTAAATAATGTGACACTCACTTTATACATTTGAAATTATATTTTAGAAAACCTTGCAAATACTTTTAAATGTATCTGAGTTTGTTGTAGGCCAGAGGTATATCACTATTATCATGTTGTCCTTGATTATTTTTACACCATGAGAGAACACATGAATAGCTCAAAGTAATTTAACTTTGGAATGAGAGATTATATATGGGATAGCTGATACTCTTGAAGTTTACTTCAAATAAATGATGAAAATAGCTATGAGAACTAGCTCTAGGACCTTCGCTTTTTCTCATTTTCAGTGGTCAACTTTTTATAAACCAGGTATAAAGAGAAGCAAAATATAATTCTCCAGATCATGAGGTTAGGCTCTTCAACTGGTATAATAGAACAGGTATAATGATTACATTTCTCAGAATTTCGTCGCTACATCCCCCTCCCCCCATCCACTTTGAGCCCATAGGGGCAGTTGAGATAGCAGTGAAGCTGTGATTAGATTAGATTAGATTAGATTAGATTAGATTACAGGATTTGAAGTACCAACATTAAAAGTACAAGAGTCACAACTGACCTCAAAGGTAAGATTTACCATGAAAATTCATAACAAGACTGGAGAACGATCAGTTTCAAAATACAAACCTTGAAACTTAAGAATTGTTGGCTGTTAAAACAACAAAATGCTAAGAACCAGGATATCTATTGGCAAAAGTCTGTTGTTGGAAACTGTCTCAGTTTAGCAAATCTAATCCATAATGCATATCAACTCAATGACTATTTTATTTTTGCCTGATTTACAGATACCAGTTTAACACAAGTGCTCTTGCTACATTGATTAGCTTTAAGCAGTGTCTTGGTTTGAAAAGAAACTTAACTAAACATGTTGTCTTCCCTTTCAATGTTGTTTTTTTCTTTTTACTGCAAACTACAGCACTGAGCACAATATTCACACAGCTTGTTCTCAATCTCAGTTTACTTAATTTCTCAGGTGTGGTGGTATTTTGTTTTGTTTTTCCAGGTCATCCTAAAAAGCAATTCTGTTTCTTTCTTAAACTGAATTTTGCTTTGATTTCCTTTATAAAGTAAAGAGTAGGGAACATAAGTCCCTTTTACCTTTTGCTATTAGAATCGAATTAGGAGCAGTTGCTTTGTCTGATTTTCATCCGTGGATTTTCCTGGAATGGAAGGCATATCTAGCTCAATGTTATTTATTTGGGCTGTATAAGTAGGGTCACTGCCTCTCCTTCCTCTTTACTGAACACCTAATTTTATTTTGTATTCCTTACACTTATGGAATGTCTGTCAATCAGAAAAATGTAAGTTTTGGAGAGGAAAGAAGGTACTTTGACCATACTTTCAAAAACAGACATTTTGAGATTTTTAAAAAATATATATTTTATTGATTTTTTACAGAGAGGAAGGGAGAGGAATAGAGAGTTAGAAACATAGAAGAGAGAGAAACATCGATCAGCTGCCTCCTGCACACTCCCTACTGGGTATGTGCCCACAACCAAGGTACATGCCCTTGACCAGACTCAAACCTGGGACCCTTGAGTCCGCAGGCCGACGCTCTGTCCACTGAGTCAAACCGGTTAGGGCGACATTTTGAGGTTTAAAAAATTTTTAATTTATTGATGTTATGGGGAGAGAGAAACATTGATTTGCTGTTCTACTTATTTATGCATTCATTAGTTGGTTCTTGTATGTGCCCTGATTGGGGGTTGAACCTGCAATCTTGGTGTACCAGGACGATGCTCTAACCAACTGAGCTAGGGTGAGAGAGAGAGTGTGTGTGTGTGTGTGTGTTTAAAAACACCTCAGGACTGGATGTGTTCATTATACTTTCTAAAAAACTTGTGTATAGTCATTGGGTTCATCGTTCATAAATTAGTATTCTTCCCTAATTCCTAAAGGTAGTTTTATACGCTAACTTTGTTTTGCCTTTCTAGCTGCTAAAAATAGATAATGATTATTGCAAAGAGCACATTTTTAAATGGTCTGCAGTGTGGACTGCTGAGCCCAGTGATGGAGTGGGTACATTGAGGAAGAATGTGTCATTTGGAATCCAGGACCATTCAACAAAGATAATTGCTTAAACTCTTATGGCTTACCAATGGTTTTTTCTTCTATTCCCCTAAAAAAAATTTTCACAGCCTTAGAGTTCCCCTCATCTAGCTACTTTCATTTCCATTCTCAAAGTTGTACTCTGCTTCTGTCACATTTGGGTGTCAAAAGGTTTGAAGTGTCAGTGTCTGAGCACAGCAAACCTATTTAATGATTTATAGGAAGCAAATAATTCTGTTTGCTAACTATTTGAAATGTAGGAAACTTTGGCTTTAAGTGTATGATTTTGCAAAGGATAAAGACATTTCCTGGTTCTTAATTTCACCTGAATCCATATTTTTCTTCTCTCTTACTAAGTTAATTTTAATGCTGATTTCCTATAAGAAAGCAATTGAATGGAATAAGCCCTATTTTTTTTAACTTTTTTTACCCAAGGATATATTTTTATTGTGTGTTTTTTTGTTTTTGTTTTTAGAGAGAGAAACATCAATTGGTTGCCTCCTGAATGTGCCCTGACTGGGGTTTGAAACTCAAACCTAGGTATGTGCCCTGACCAGGAATCGGACCTCCAACCTTTTTGGTGTGAGACAATGCTCCAACCATTTGGCCAGGGCAAGCCTTATCTTTTAATTTATAATTTGTACTAATGCTAGTCAGATCAGTTCACTTCCTTTTTTCTTGATTTAAGTAATATGTATTTCAAATTTGACAAATTAGAAAATCACTTTTTAAAATTTTGTCATTATATTGTATTTCTTTTATTAGAATTGTTTTTTCTTTTACACACTATACTGCAAATAAATCAAAGATGCAGACTCATACTTTATTTATCAACCTCTGCCGGGCTTTTATGTGAATTACATTATTTTTCACTCAACATTAAAAGAACAAACAAAATTTTAGGCTATAGCAAACTAATACCTTTAGCCTTAACTAAGCTAAATTTCACTAAGGGACAGAACATGCAATTTCCACATACTTTAAGGTATGACTCATCCCTATTAAAGTTGTGAGACTCAGAGCTACACCCATATCACTTAATTTTATGTCCTTCCCTGTTTACTGTGTCTGACCTTCAAGATTTCGTGACTGATGCTGAATGGAAGCCAACCATTGCAGAAATTTTGGGGAAAATGAATAAGAAGAATGCAAGGGCAAGTAGGAATTCATTTCTAGCATTCCTAAACCTGCTTTGTCGTGTCAACTCCACTACAGTCAGAGGAAAAGAACTGAGTTCATGGAAATTACCAGCTAAGCCTTCCATCTGTCTTTAATGTTTTTAGGAAATTTCAGGTAAGTGAGATGTCTTTTTTGAAGAAAGACTATTATGTATATTAAAACGAATTGTTCCATATTAGTAATGATGGGAAGCTTGTTTATTCTGCACTTCAGAAAGTCTTGCCCCCATTAGGTGTGGTTTTCAATATTGTGGAGTCCCAACCAACATGGAGCTTTTCCTCTATTCAGAAGTACTCAGAACCTTCATTGCAGTGTATGAAGTGCCAATTTTTGTTGGTTGGTGCTCAACTCCTTTGTTAAAAAATACTTCAGTTGAGTTTTAATTTTGTCCCTCATTATATCCATAGAAAAACTTTTAAAAAGCTTCAAAGTTTCTGCCAGGTTACATTTGCATTCTACACAGTCAAGTAAGAGTAAAATTGTGAGATATATAGGTCTTAATATCACCTTGATTGGGTTGATAGGTAATTTTTAAGTTATAGGATTAAGTTTTATGTTTATTACATACTAATGTAATAAATACTGTGCCAGACCCTGGAACACAAAGATGGACTAGCATACAATACAGATGAGATTCTAGGTGTGGGAATGAAAATGGAATAAAACGAGGCTATTTCATTTCTCCATCACAAATGGAGAATTGGCATATTAATCTGAACATGACATTCTATTTCAAAGATCTCTGCGCATGTGTACTTGTGTGTGAGAGACAATTACAAAACACTTCCTATGTGGCAGCTACTGTTGTAAGCTCTTTTACACACATTTTTAAAAAATCCTTATAACTGTTCTATAAGTGCTAGCCCATTTTTTTAACGTCATTGAGGCAGAGAAGCTATCTTGCCTAGATTTGTGCAACCAGGTCTAGGACCAGTATTTGAACCAAGACAAGCTGATTGCAGAGCCTGCACTCTTAATTTGGATACTTATACGTAGTACCTGGCTGAGTACCCATAAAACATCCCAAATTCTCAATAAAATTTGCCTACTTTTTAAAAAGGAAAGTTTAAATAGCACAGAAAGATTAAAGGTGTAATAATAAATTTTTTAGAGAATCAAAAATTCCCTTTCTCACACTGGCTCTAAGCCAGTCATTTTGTGTCATGACTTCCCCTCCCACATTCCACACTCCTAACCCCCAGCAGAGTACATGCACAGAAAAATTAAAAAACCAGAGCGGAAGCAGAGCTTATTGGTTATATTTTATACTCAGAACCTATTGTGCCTTTGGTTCACCCCTCTTTCTTTTTGGAATGTGTACATTTTCTTTATCTTCTAAATGATGAGAAAATATGACTGCTGAAAGTTTTTCTAGGATTCTTTAAAAAAATAGGTAAGACTACAGAAGTAAAAAAAAAACCTGCTCTGAGAACCTCAGGTAGGTAATTTGATTTCTGTTGTATGTGTAGTTTAAGGCTCCTGCCACCCCATCCTGTTATGTACTGTAAACCCATTTGGCCTTTAATAAACTGTTTTATGAATTGAGTGGTTTTGTTGGTCTCATTTCCCATCTGGTTGTGTATCTTCTTTGTTCATTTTCTATATGTTATTACTGCCCCTTCAAAACTGGTTTAATTAAAACAACATCTATTATATATCTAATACTATTGAGGATTAAAAATATATATATGTACACACACACACACATATATATATACACACATACATATATACATATATATTAGAGGCCTGGTGCACGAAGCTGTGCACGAGTGGGGTCCGGCCAGCCTGCCCTGATGGGGGCTGGCCAGGAGGAGGGGCCGCGGGTAGTTGGCTGGCCGGTCCCACCCCCTGATAGAACTCCAGGTCAAGGGGAAAATTTGCATATTAGCCCTTTATTATATAGGATATTATATGCATGCCATGGCTTTGCTCTTAAACTTAATGAAGGTGCCACCCAGTACTAAAACTGCAAAGTTTTAAAGGAAAAATCAGATGTTACAAAATCAATATGAACAGTGGTTGATTGTATATCTTAAACAATTGTGATGAAAATCTGGTGAAATCAAGGTATTCTATGAATAATGAAATTAATGGGAGAAACAATTTTGACCATATTTCTTCTAGATCGGTGCTTCTCAATGTTTCTGAATCACCTGATGATTTTGTTATAATGCAGATTTTCATTCAGTAGGTCTGGGGTCACCCTGAGAATCTGCATTTCATTTTTAAAAAGTAAATTTTATTGCCAGCCAGGCTCAGTTGTTGAGCATCCATCTATGAACCAGGAAGTCATGGTTTGATTCCCAGTCAGGGCACATGCCCAGGTTGTGGGCTCAATCCCCAGTGTGGGACATGCAGGAGACGGCCAATCAATGATTCTTATTAATGTTTCTATCTCCTCCCTTCTCTCTGAAACCAATAAAATGATCTATTTTTTAAAAAGCTTTATTGAAATATAATTCACATAAAATACACTGCTTAAAAGTGTACAATTAGATGGGGTTTTTTTGTTTTGTTTTTTTAAGCATGCAGCTGTCATTACTTTCTTAATCAGGAAATTTTCATCTTGCTGAAAAACCCTGTGCCCATAAACAGTCCCCCCCATTCATTACCACCACCACTATCCTCAAAGTCTCTGGCAACCACGAATCTTTTGACTAGATTTACCTAGTCTGGATATTAACATATAAATGAAATCATACATTATGTGGGTTCCTGTAGCTGGCTTAATATATTTTCAGGGTTCGTTCATGTAACATGTATCGGGTACTTCATTCCTTTTTATGGCTGAATAATATTTTTTAGTATTGCATAGACATGCCACATTTTATTTCTTCATCAGTTGATGGACATTTGGGTTTTTTACCTTTTGACCATCATGAATACTGCTGCTATGAATATTTGTGTACAAGATTTTGTGTGGACATGTTTTTGTTTCTATAATGAATATACGTAAGAGTAGAATTGTTATAGCTCTTTAAAAAAAAAATTGTGGTAAGAACAACATGAGATCTACCTTCTTAAAATTTTAAGTGCACAGCACAGTATTGGTTATCAGCATAATGTTGTACAATGGATCTAGGTCATGTGTTAACATGAACATTTTGAGGAACTGCTGAACTTCTAAAGTGGCTGAACTGTTTGAAAGTCTGCATTTCTAGTATTCTCCCAGGTAATGCTGAGTATTACATTTGGGTACCTATAAAGTAAACAATTAAGAACATGAACTTTAACTTAGTTCAAAGGGTAATAATGTCTGGCCAACAACAAAGGCGTTTTGGCTTTCTCAGTCCTCGGTGCCTCGTTTCTTCTAACATTAGTCTTACTGTACATTAGTTGAAAAGCATTTCTACGTTGAGAATGCCCATATAATTGGCAGAATATTAATAAAGGTCTTTGATAGTGTACAAAATCCTGGGTGGCTCTTCAATTTGCTGATGATAGCATCTGGAGGGGGATAGATGAATGAATGAACAGCAGAATCCAAAGATGTGTGCATTCCCTGCCAATTGAGTTCAACAAATGTCTTGAACACATGAATGGAAGTATACACACAAATGATTTAATACATTGTGAACATTAGAATAGATTAGAGGAAGGCAGATTCCAGGAAGACTCTCAGAAGACAGGGACTCCTAAACCCAAATTCTATTCATTCAATTAAGATCTGACTTACAGGAGATTCAGATGCTGGGCTTTGGTTCACAGTTCGATAGGAATGTCTAGGTAGGTAAGAAGTATAATGCCAGAAAGTGAGAGGAGGGAAGTATAGCTTAAAGATCTGTGGTGATTCAGAAGTGGTGATTTCGGTACTTCCATTTTGTATGAGGTTGGGGTGACAGTTGTGGGTAGTAGATGATAGAAATTAGGAAAGAATTCTTGGAGATGACATTTGAAGTAAGCAAGAATTTTAGAAATATGGGTATAAGAAGGAAATATTCTAAGACGATGAACCAAAATATTGAGGTCATAAATGGTGGCATATATGCCAACTATCTTTTACTGAACAGCTACCATGTGTCCAGGTTCTATGCTTTAGGGATGTATGCAAAAAGGCACAAAACAAGACCTCTGCTCATTAGTAATGGAGAAAGAGTTCTGCATAAAAATATAGTAAGGTGCAGAAGTCGTTTTAGGAAAGCACAATTCTATGGACTGGCCATTGGTTCTGTTTAGCTTGACTCAATAGGACCCAAAAGTGGAAGGAGTCGAAAATATGGATAAAGGTAAATTGGGGTGTTATTTATTGCCCTCTACTTTGGCAGAAATGGTCTAAACACCTACGCGTGTGGCTGGTAGTCAGGAGAGAGCAGGAGTCTGAATTTTTACTTCTTTAGTGCAGGGGTGGGCAAACTTTTTGACTCAAGGGCCACAATGGGTTCTTAAATTGGACCGGAGGGCCGGAACAAAAGCATGGATGGAGTGTTTGTGTGAACTAATATAAATTCAAAGTAAACATCATTACATAAAAGGGCACGGTCTTTTTTTTCAATAGTTTTATTCATCTCAAATGGGCCGTATCCGGCCCGCGGGCCGTAGTTTGCCCACGGCTGCTTTAGTGTCTGTCTGACTCACCTGTTACTATAAATTGATGCCTTTAGTAGAGGTGCAGGGTACTTAGTCTGGTCCTCAGTTTTTACAAAATGTATTACCTAATGTACTCTAGGGCCTAACTTGTGCATTGCATAGTTGGAAATTGTCGAATGCCTCGGTGTTCTCATGACATGCAGCTACCTCCCCAACCCCAACCTGAGTGAATAATGTAGCAAACTTCCATTTCCACACAGTATCCCATTGATCACACAGGTCAACCCCATTCAGTGTGGGAGGAGAACTACAACAAAAGCAAAAACACCAGGAGGTAGGAGTCATTGGGACCATTTTGGGATCTGGCTCCCACAATGTGGGGTGATTTTAAGGCCATTTGCTATTCTATTAAGCCAGGTTTGTAAAGTTGGTCCTTGATATGCAAACCTAAGAATGCTTATGATTCCTAGTCCATTTCAATACTCTGATTTCTCTCAAAGTATTTTGACCTAAGTGTAAATAGTATGTGTATAACATTTTTGACAGTGGGGTTGGTAGACATTTTTCTAAGATTCATAAGCTGCTTAATGTCTACCCTGGGGTGAGTTCGAATATGTTTTAAATGTGCATAAGGTGCTAATATTTGCTCAATAAGTGAATTCTCTCCCTCTTTGGGGTTTATTTGATAAGGTAATGGCAGGAATGGGGGATTGATTTAGAGGCAGGGGAAAGCTCAGGCATGACCACTAGGTTTCTAGTTAGATTATCTGTTAGATGGTGTCTATTTACTGAGATAAGGAAGGCAGGAATAGGCTTGGGATCAAGAGGGTGACAAGTCACAATTAGTTTGATGTGTCGCTGGAGATGCCAAAAACTTAAATTCAGCTCTCTCTCTACATGTAGTCTGAAGCCCAAGCCTATAATGGATAAGCCTCTAGGAGAATCAGGAAGCAAGAGCAACACTAAACCCAAGAGAGGAGTTTCATGAAGGGGAATAATCAACAGTGTCAAACAGAGCAGAGTGTGAGAAAGATGATTAAGATGTGTCCACAGAAATTAGTAATGTATGCCTGGCCGGTGTGGCTCAGTGGTTGACCTATGAACCAGGAGGTCATGGGGGGTTTTTTGTTGTTTTTTAAAATATATTTTACTGATCTTTTACAGAGAGGAAGGGAGAGGGATAGAGCGTTAGAAACATGGATGAGAAACATCGATCAGCTGCCTCCTGCACACTCCCCACTCGGGATGTGCCCACAACCAAGGTACATGTCCTTGACCGGAATCGAACCTGGGACCCTTGAGTCCGCAGGCTGATGCTCTATCCGCTGAGCCAAACCGGTCAGGGCAAGGAGGTCATGGTTTAATTCCCGGTCTGCACATGTCCAGGTTGTGGGCTCCATCCCCAGTAGGGGGTGTGCCAGAGGCAGCCAATCAATGTTAGAAACATCTTCCTTCCTTCCTCTCTGAAATCAATAAAAATATTTTTTAAAAGAAAAATTGGTAATGTGATGTCAGAGGAACAATGAGGGAAAAATAAATTATGTGTTGAGTAAGTGGAAAGTGAGAATGTGGAATAGTACAGACTAGACTAACTGAAGGAGAGAAGAAAACAGCTCAAAGGTATGAGGATGAGGATTTTTTTTAAGATTAGGAATGCCAGTTGAAAATGGGAAGATTAGATGAGGGGATGGTGACTGCTGACGCAAGGCCTCGGAGAAGATGGGAGCACATGGAATGGAAGGCCTTCAAGCAGTGGACCTGGGACAAGAAGACATTTCATCATCTGAGCCTGAAAGTAAGAATATATGTTTGCAAGGTGAGAATGGGAGATTTCGATTTACCTTATTTGCTTTAAATACTGGACTCTTCAGAAAGAACAGTTCACTTTGTCTTAAAAATCCACCAGAAGAGGAATGGCCTGGCTGGTGTTGCTCAGTGGTTGAGTGTCAGCCTATGAACCAGGAGGTCATGGTTCAATCGCCGGTCAGGGCACATTCCTGGGTCGCAGGTTCCATCCCCAGTGGGAGGTGTGCAGGAGACAGCTGGTCAATGACTCGCATCATTGATGTTTATATCTCTCTGCTCTCTGAAATAAGTAAAAATATATATAAGAAGAAGAAGAGCAATGCAGTATTTATTGCTGGTACCTCCTGTCAGGAAGCCATGTTAGAGTTCAGCAGATAAATGTCTTTCCTCTCATCAGACTGACTAGTTGTGAGTGTCTGTGTCTGTCTGTCTGTCTGTCTGTCTCTCTCTCTCTCTCTCTCTCTCTCCCCTGGGGATATTTTTCCCATTGATTTTTAGAAAGGGTAAGAGGGAGAAAGAGAAACAACGATTTGAGAGACACATCAATTGCTTGCCTCCTACCTTGACCAGGAATTGAACCCGCAATTCCTTGTGGCGTGCAGAGTGGAAAGAAGGGCATGGGATAATGCAGTAGGATACTGGGCAAAAGACTTAAATCATAAAAGAAGCTAGTCCAATGATTACTAAACATGAAAAAAGTGCTCAACCTATTTGTAATCAGGGAAATGTATATCAAAACCACAATGACATGTCGGCCACTGACAAGTGATGGAGAAAAAAATTCAAGTTTGCTGATGGCAAGTGTTGGTGAGCAACTGGCATACACTGCTGGTGTCAAAGCAAGTTAGAAAAACCACTTTATGAAACAGTTTACCTAGTAAGTTTGAAAATACATACACATATGCCCCATGATACAGTATTGTCACTCCTTAAAGTTATACCCTAGAGAAATGAGTCAGGATACATGTGCAAGAATGTTTTGGAAGGGACACAGAAGACTTAAGAGCCTTTCTTGATCTGCGTGGTAATAACATAGTTATTTGTTTTTTAAGTATTTATTAATTTCTGATGAGTTTGTCGGTATTGGTGTTATGTTTCACAATCAAAAAGGGTTCAGCCCGGTCAGCGTGGCTCAGTGGTTGAGCGTTGACCTATGAACCAGGAGGTCACAGTTTGATTCCCAGTCAGGGCAGATGCCTGGGTTATGGGCTTGATTCCCAGTGTGGGGTGTGCAGGAGGCAGCTGATCAGTGATTCTCTCTCATTGATGTTTCTATCTGTCCCTTCCTCTCTGAAATCAATTAGAAATATTTTTTTTAATGGGTTTAAAAAAATGGAACAACATATGGGCTTTGGCCGTGGTCAGAGTGGCTAGGTTGGAGCATTGTCCCATACACTAATAGGTTGCCAGTTTGATTCCCAGCCAGGGCACATACACAGGTTGTGGGTTTGATCCCTGGTCAGGGCACGTATGGGAGGCAACTGATTCATGTTCTCTCTCAAATCAATGTCTCCCCCTCTCTCTAAAGTCAATTTTTTTTAAAAAAATTGATTTTAGAGAGGAAGGAAGAAAGAGGGAGAGATAGAAACATTAATGATGATAATCATTGATCGACTGCCTCCTGCAACACCCCACACTGGGGATCTAGCCTGCAGCCCAAGCATATGCTCTGACCAGGAATCAAACCACGATCTCTTGGTTTATAGGTCGCACTCAACCACTGAACCACGCCAGCCAGGCTAAAGTCAATTTTTAAAAAGCCACAAAAACATAGGGGCTTCAGAGCCAGATCAGTGTCAAAACTTAATAACTGTGATCTTGAGCAAAATAATTAGCATT
>NW_006352194.1:3962378-3989317 GCF_000327345.1 Myotis davidii
CCTGCACCAGCAATAGGGTTATTGAAGCAAAGTGCCTAATGGTGCTGGTTAATGTATTACAATAGCATCTTTCCATGTACTGGCATTGTGCTAAGCACTTTAAATGACCTAATTTAATCCTTACAACACCCCTATGAAGTTGATGCTATTTTTCTATTTTTTAATAAAGATGTCAACGGGCCAGGGAATTGTGTTAGGAAATGGGTCTATTCAATTAATGGCTAACACACCAAATTCTTTTTTTTTTTTTTGACATATGTTTTTATTGATTTCGGAGAGGAAGCTAGAGAGAGAGAGAGAGAGAAGCATCAATGATTGGAGGGGATCATCATTCAGCTGCCTCCTGCATGTACCTTACTGGGGATCAAGCCTGCAATCCAGGTATATGCCTTGATTGGGAGCTGAACCATGACCTCCTGATTCATGGGTCAACACAATCAGCTTTTAAAGGCATGTTTCTGCTCTAACTCCCTGTGGTTATAGCTGCTGTTGTGGCCCTAAGGGAATTGAAGCAGAAAAAGTGCCCAGAGAAGTAGAGTCAATCTAGGCCTGGGCTGCCGATCCCAGAGATGGGTGTTTATTAGAAAACATGAAAATATAAGATCCAACAACTCTGTGAAGTAGGGTAGGCAGGTGACATCTAAATAAAGCTGACTCAAAAGGGAGTGATTCCCCAAATCGCACAGTAAACTGAAAGCAATTATCAGAACCCAAGCCTTCTAAAGTACCACCCATTGTATGGGCATTCCTATTTTAATTAGAAAACACAGAGAATCTTACCCTAAGAAAGGAATTGTTTAAAGGTGGGATTTCCCATGACATGACCAAAATGACTACAATATACAGCAACCCCATAGCATTAGCTAACACCTCCATCATGTTACATAATTACCATTTCCTGGGCCTTAAGATAATGAATGAGCAAGTCCTTATGAGAACTTAGAATTCAAAACTAATGCTAGGAAGACAAAGGATACTAAGAAATAGAAGTATGATGATAACTTATGGCTCCAAGTCCTGTGCTCCTTCTAGTATTCCAACGGTTCCTTATCAATGCTTATTGAATAATTAAGAATAGTGGGAAAAATAGAGGATTAGTAGACAATCTTCCCAAAAGAGGAAAAGGAGTTGGTAGGAAAGACTATTCCACACTCTGACCACCAGATGGCACTATTTTCACAGGTTTTGGTTGGGGTTTTTTTTGAGCTATTGCCAAGGACACATACAGTATGTTTACGAAACTATCAGTAGCTCACAGAAAATTTGTCTTCAAATTTAAAAGATTTTTAAACATTGTGTTGTTGTTTTTTCACCTTGACATTCACTGTTTTGAACTCTGTGTAAAGGACTGAGCCCTGAAGCTTTTCAATTACATATTACACTAGTCCTAGGACTTGAGTGACAGGCCCTACCATTCAAAAGTTTTAACTTCTGTTTTTAGGATATTGATTGGACTGCTTAGCTAAAAAGACAGTTGTTTAATTCTACCCTGCCCTTTACAGATGCTTACATTTATTTTACATAAAACACCTGTTAGGATAATGGTAGCCAATTCCAAAACATCAAATGTCGTTAGCTAGTCAATATTTTTACAAAATTTCTTTGAGCTCTTTTTGACACCAAGATATATTTCAGTAATTTTAACCCAGTTCAGTCCAAATCTTCTGCTTTAAACAGCTCTCAAGGATTGAGGTGAGAAAGAAAGGGAATTAACTTAGGGAGGAGACTGAAAATATTATTTTCTGTCTTTTCCCTTTTTATCTTTCTCTCCTTTCCCTAATGTCACAAGAATTCTAGAACTTTTAAAAAATATATATTTTATTGATTTTTTACAGCAAGGAAGAGAGAGGGATAGAGAGTGATCAGCTGCCCCCTGCACACCCCCAACTGAGGATGTGCCTGCAACCAAGGTACATGCCCTTGACTGGAATCGAACCTGGGACCCTTCAGTCCACAGGCCAACGCTCTATCCACTGAACCAAACCAGTTAGGGCCCTACCACCTTTTTTCTTACACTTACTCTCTTTTCCCTTCCCTGTTCTCTCATACTGTGATATGACTTTGAGTTTATTCCAACATTTTATTATGAAAATTTCAAACTTAGGGATTGATACATGTTAGAGTATCTACTCAATACAAACCACCTGGGCTCTCCAATTCTACAATGCTTGCTTTAGGGCATATCTGTCCATCCTCCATCAATCAGTCCATCTTCTGTGATCCACTTCCAAGTAACTTGCAGACATCAGTACACATTTCCCAAAAATTCAGCCTGTGATGGGTCTTTCATCCTAGCTACCAAATCTTTTGAGTTTGCATCTTTTCTATGAAAAATACTGTGTACTTTTGGTGAAGTTTACTGGAAGTTTCTTTCACTTGATGAGGAAGCTTAGCAACTTAATGTCCTGGTCCTGCCAAGCATCATAATGCTCCCTGTAATATGAAGACTATTTATTGGGCAGTTTTCCTTCTTGGGCCCATAGGATGGTCAAGGATTGGCTAGTCATTCAGTGGTGACCATGGTAGGTTCATTGTCTTTCACTGGGCAAAGTCCTTAACCATCCCCATGTGCCACGCTCCCTAACCTGGCTTCTACCTGCTGTGAGTTTTCTGGGAGAGGCTCTTGTTCCTTCCCACGTGGATTAGGGAACAAAGTCAGCTTCCAGAGCAGAGCGTGTTGCCATGGGAACCTAAAGTTATTTGCAGTCGCAAAATGATAGCGAGTAATCAGTGACACAACCTGAAACATTCCATAATTGTCCCTGGAGAATAATAAGGTAAAACCTTTTATTCTTAGAGGAGGGAACTTCTGTGCTTTTGTCCTCGGAGCTTCGGGGAGACAGTGACAGAGCCGCCAGGGGCTAGGAGTAGGTGGCTTCTGGCGGCTAAGACAGACTCCTAGCGTTTTCTGTATGCGCCCCTCAGACAAGTTATTTTTTCTTTCTGAGCTATAATTTTCTCTTCTTGAAAATGGGACATCATTTCAGTCTAGAGCTGAAAGGGACCTTGGAGATATTTAAAACTGTGCAATTCTCTGAAACATGATGCCGGCACATTTTGGGGGTAGGGGACCCTATAAAACCAACAGGGAGGAGGGAAGTCTATCCATAGAATCCCAGACTTTTCTGTGTCTGTCTTTCATGTAATTCACACCTTTGCACATTATACTTCGACAGCCCCTAACATTTTCATTGATATGCAGGACTCAGGATAGCCTGTGCCCTAGTGTCATTATTAACCTGCAGTCAAAAAAAAAAAAAATGGAATGCCTGCATTTGAGACGATAATAATGCATTTTTTAAAAAGATACTTTTGTTCCAGTATAGTTAAAACAAAAATTTATGAAGTTAGAAGAGTAGGAGATGAGATCAGAAAGATAATGAGGATGCGGGAGCTCTACAGGACCTTGGGGCTGCTGTGAGGATTTTTGAGAGAAATGGGAAGCCAGTAGAGCAGCGGTTCTCAACCTGTGGGTCGCGACCCCTTTGGTGGTCAAACAACCCTTTCACAGGAGTCACCTAAGACCATCGGAAAACACATATTGCATATTGTTTTTGTGATTAATCACTATGCTTTAATTATGTTCAATTTGTAACAATGAAAATACATCCTGCATATCAGATATTTACATGACGATTCATAACAGTAGCAAAATTACTGTTAAAAATTACTGTCAAAGTTATGAAGTAGCAACAAAAATAATTTTATGGTTGGGGGTCACCACAACAGGAGGAACTGTATGAAAGGGTCGAAGCATTAGGAAGGTTGAGAACCACTGCAGTAGAGGACTTTGAGCAGAAATATGACTTCCTCACTCCACTGCAGCCACAGCGGCTTCCTTGCTGCTCCTTGAAACTGGGCTTCTACTGGCTGTTCCTTCTGGCTGGATAGCTCTTTCCACAGATATCTGCAAAGCTCACTCCAAATGTGAGCTGCTGCGCAGTAAGGCCTTTCCTGACCACCCTATTTTGAATGGCAGCCTGGCCTGACTTCCCAGCTCTTGCCCTCTGATCCCCCTTACCCGGTTCCACCCTTTACAGCACCTACCAACTTTTAACCTATAATATATATCATTTACTGATGTCTATTGGTTACTGTCTGCCTCCCTCTGCTCACACAGGGATCTTTGTCTCTTTGATTCACCAAACACCTAGAATGTGTTTGGCACATAGAAGGATCCCACATATTTGCTGAAAGAATAACTTAAAGAAATAAGTTTTGCCTGACCGGCATCACTCAGTGGTTGAGCATCGATGTAAGAAGGAAGAGGTCACAGTTCGATTCCCGGTCCGGACACATGTCCGGGTTGCAGGCTCCATCCAGGAGGCAGCTGATCGATGATTCTCTCATTATTGATGTTCCTATCTTTCAAATGGTTATTGATTTAGAATATTTCCCCCCATTTGCTTCCTCATTCTCTCTGTGTATGTGTGCTTCTAAAACCTCAGAGTAAATTGGAGACTTTGTGTCCCCACAACCATAAATATTTCATGTGTATCTTTTAAGGCCAAGACATTTTCTTGCATAACCGCAGTATAGCTATCAAAATCGGGAAATTGAACACTGATGGAGTACTGTTATCTAATCCATGCCCATTTGTAAATTTCATCAACTATCCCAATAATGTTCTTTTAATATCTTTTTATTGACTTCAGAGAGAGAGAGAGAGATGGAAACATCGATGAGAGAGAATCATTGATTGGCTGCATTTAGTTATTAGTCTTCTTTAATCTGAAGTTGTTATTCAGCCTTTTTTGTGTTGTTTTTGAAGAGTATGAGCCAGTCATTTTGTAGATTGTCTCTCGATCTGGGAAGGTCTTCATGTTTCCTTGTGATTGGACTCAGGATATATGAGCACATTTAGCAGAAATATTGCAGGAGCGATCTCATGTCCTCAGTGCATCATGCCAGGAGGCACATTTATTAGCATGTCCCAATATTACTGATGCTAACTTTAGCCACATGGTTAAGATGGTGTCTGCCAGATTTCTCCATCATGAAATTTCTGTTTTTTCCTTTGAAGTTACTAAGTACCTTGTGGGGATATTCTTTGAGTATGTTCCTCAAACTTTCACCCACTAGTTTTAGCACCACTCTTTCTATAGTTATTAGTTATCATTCTATTGTAGGGAAGAACTCCCTCTCCCCCCATTCATTTATGTGGACTCACAGAGTCTTATCTTATTCTATGGCTAATAATCCATCACTACCATTCATTATTTCACTGCTCAAATTGTCCAAGATTTTTGGCCAGTCATTTGCCTTGGAAACAATTTTACATGAACCATCATCTCCAAGTAGGGTTTTTAAAAAAGAAAATGGCTCCATACTGAAAAGGTAGAATATAATCTAGGTTATTAAATTATACTAAAGGTAGGAATCATTAGGTAAGAAAATTCACTTTGGACAATTTTCATTGATTTATTTTTTACTTTGGGCAATTTTCTTTCTTTTTTAAAAAAATATATTTTATTGATTTTTCACAGAGAAGAAGGGAGAGGGATAGAGAGTTAGAAACATCGATCAGCTGCCTCCTGCACGCCCCCAGTGTGGATGTGCCCGCAACCAAGGTACATGCCCCTGACCGGAATCGATCCTGGGACCCTTGAGTCCGCAGGCCGATGCTCTATCCACTGAGCCAAACCGGTTCGGCACTTTGGGCAAGTTTCAATAACAAAAGAAATCCTATGTAATAAAGTGTGTTAAACTAGCAAGAAAAATAGCACAGCTGCTCAGCAGTGATCAGAGCAGTTTCAGTCTAGGGCGTGAGGATAGGTGGTTCTTATTAGAAAAAAGAAGGAAAAATGCTGCTTGAGCTACTACTGAGTTGTTTCCGCTCTAGAGCTGTGGAAGGCGGGCAGCACATGGAGGTGCAAGATAATGGCCAATCACAAAATCAAAATGTCAGTCACTGCTGGGAGAATTTTATTTTGTATTTTCTTTAAATTACGTTTATTGCTTTGAGAGAGGAAGGGAGAGGAAATCAAACCTTGATCTCCTGGTTCACAGGTCGATGCTCAACCACTGAGCCATGCCGGCTGAGCAGTGCTGGGGAGAATTTTAAACACATACAGTTCAACTGTTCTTACCTCCCTTGAGGACATAGCTGGGGATACTGGTAAGCCTCCTATTCTGCATAGGACAGCCCCGAGAACAAAGAATTATCCTCCCCAAAATGTGCATGCACAGGTTGAGAAACCCTGGCCTGGCCCAGGAGGAGCCCAGAGAGTTTGCGTATGAGTGAATGGGAGCAAGCCATCTAGCTTTTGAGTGTGTACCTTTTGAATGTTTCTTAAAATGATCTCAAAGATATGCTTTGAGGCTTGAGTATTTGAAAAGGGAAAAGAGCCGGTGGGACTGGAACTGGACGTTTCTGGAACGTAAGTAGTCGTCCTGTTTTGGGAAGGGCTCCCTGGGGGAGGATTCTGGCATATGCACTGACATGTGAAAGCCAGAAGCCCCTGTGCCAGTTCTCACCACCAACTGCGCCTGTGGGAAAAGTCCAGAGCCCTGGGGAAACAGTGGGCCACCAGGGGGAGGGAGAGACTTCCCTTCCATCCCAGCCACACCCAGGCTGCCTCACCACCAAGGGCCCCTCACTTAACAAGACTTGACAGCTATTGTCTCTCTGTTACATTTCAGCCCTTTAGCGTTTAATCTGCCTCCAGCCCAAATCCTTTCTCTGAAAAGTCTTCAAGTCCCCTGTTCTCCCCACACCCTCCATCTTTGTCCTCTTCTGGTTACCTCTTCCCTGTGTCCCTGCCAAAGCCTGGCTTCCCAGCCGCCTTGCTTCAGGCCACCCTCTCCTCTGAGCAAACAGTAGCAGAGAATACATTGACTCGTCAATGTAAGACACGCCCAAACCTGTAGAAAATTTTTATGAGTTTATTTGAGCCAACTGACAGCATATGCCGGGGAGCAAGATCTCAAATGCTCTGAGAAGAATGGTTTTGCAGCTTCTTTTATGCATTTGAAGTTAAGGGAGGCAATGTAAGGAAGATTCCAGAAAGCAAGGTAGGGATTGGATTACAGAATAGTTAACAAGATTATGTGTTCTCTTGAGGATTAAAACCTCTTTTGAAGGGTATTACTTCTGGTATTTCAAAGGTATGTTAACCTAGATCCACAAGAACAATGGACAAGGCTGGCTTAAAACCTTTCACTATTTTATTCATTATTTTATCCACTTTACAGTTATTTTTACCAATCTTGGATCCAAGCCAGGATCACACATTGTATTTAGTGACTACCCACCAGGACCTGCCCAGTTAGGAATTTAGGATCAGGTTGCCCGTGAGATTACTTTTCATAGAACCCCCCCTTTTTTCCATCAACAGAATTATACTCAGTATGATGGCAATAATTGCTTAAAGTGTTTATGTGTCATGTGCTCACTCATTAGCTCATTTTGATTCTTTGAGCCCATTTGGCAAATTCAGAGCCAGGTTAAGAAAAGGAGGTTTGAGAAAAGGGATATGTCAAGTAAGTGATAAGAATAGGACTTAATTTTTAATCAGAATTTCAGAAGTATGATGCTCCCTAGCACATGATGGGGTTGTGGGTGGGTGGTAGAATAAAATGTGAACACATAAATTAAGATATGATTGCTTTTAATCTTACTCACTTTGCAAATGAGAAAACTGAGGCCTAGGGAAGTTAAAATTGCATTATCTTGATAACAAAACTAGAATTTGAATTTGGGACTTCTGATTCTTAGCTCAAAGCCTGAAAGTCTAGAACAGGGGTCCTCAAACTTTTTAAACAGGGGGCCAGTTCACTGTCCCTCAGACCGTTGGAGGGCCGGACTATAGTTTTAAAAAAAACTATGAACAAATTCCTATGCACACTGCACATATCTTATTTTGAAGTAAAAAAACAAAACGGGAACAAATACAATATTTGTATTTGCATGTGGCCCACGGGCCATAGTTTGAGGACCCCTGGTTTAGAACTTTCCACTTCATACCCAGCTTCTTCCTCTTTCAACAGGGCTGGGGCATGTAACCTTTTAGGAAAAATTTCTATCTAAAATGGAAATTGTTTTAAAGAATTTAAATTTAAAGTTATTTTCATGGATGCAATCTAAGTTTCCATCAGTGAATGAATGAATAAGCAAAATGAGGTATCCTATATAATAAAAGGTTAATATGCAAATAGACTGAACGGCGGAACATCCAGCACTGAACAACCAGTCGCTATGCCGTGCGCTGACCACCAGGGGGCGTGTGCGGAACATGGCGGGCATTGGCCACAGCAGGATGGTGCAGCAGGTGAGCAGGGGTGCCAGACCAAGGCGGGGTGCCGGTCACTGTCACTGGGGCAAGCCTATGCTGGGTACTGAAAGTTCTTTGCTCCTGTGTGCCACGGTCCTGCCCAGAGCTCGCACCTGCTGCCGGTGCCAGCCCCACTTGCACCCACAGCCAGCACCAGAGCCGCCACTTGCACCTGCTGCTGGTGCCTGGTGAGGGTTCCAATCACTCTGTGCATGCCATCAGCCGGTGCGAGAGGGGCTGGTGCTGTCAGCGAGTGGGAGTGGTGGTGGCGGAAGGAGCAGGGCTGTTGGCAAACAGGGGAGTGGGGGCGGCCCCCCTGTGCCTACCACAGCCTTTCGGCCCACAGTTTCTTTCAAGGTGAAAATATTTATGAAACAATAAATAATTTATGAATTCGTGCACTGGGCCCCTAGTATACATATAATGGACTATTTATTCAGCCTTAAAGAGGAAGGAAATTCTGACACATCTTCAACTTGAGGACATGCTAAGTGAAATAAGCTAGATACAAAAAGACAAAGACTGTATAATCCCACTTACATGAGGAAGTATTATAGAGTCTGAGAGTAGCAACATGGTTGCCAGGAGCTAAGGAGAAGGAGAATGGGAAGTAGAGAGTTTTGGTTTTATAAGATGAAAAGACTTATGATGTGGAGTTAGTGGGGGAAGAGGGGGGACAGAGGGGGCATCTGTAATATTTTCAATAATAAAGATAAATTAAGAATAAAAAACTTATGGAGATGGATGGTGGTGATGGTTGCACAGATGTATTTTAGACCAATATTATGAATGCACACTTAAAAATGCTTATGAGGGTAAATTTTATAGTCTGTGTATTTTACCACAATTGGACTTAAAAACAACAACAACACACAAACACACACACACACACACACACACAAACACACACAAACACGCACACACACACACAAAGGAGGCCCTAGCTGGTTTGGCTCAGTGAATAGAGCGTTGGCCTATGGACTGAAGAGAGAAGGGTTCCATTCCAGGCAAGGGCACATGCTTGGTTTGCTGCGGGTTCGATCCCCAGTAGGGGGCATGCAGGAGGCAGCTGATCAATGATTCTCTCTTATCGTTTGATTCCAGGTCAGGGCACATGCCTGGGGTTGCAGGCTTAATCCCCAGTAGGGGATGTGCAGGAGGCAGCCGATCAATGATGCTCTCTCATCATTGATGTTTCTATCTCTCTCCCTCTCTGAAATCAATAAAAATATGTTTTAAAAAGTATATTTGAGACCCAAAGAAGTGACCAAAGCAGGCATTTTTTAAACCTTTTTTAAAAAATAAATGTTTTTATTGATTTTTAAGGAGAGAGAGAAAGAGAAACATCAATGTGAGAGAGAGATATCCACTAGTTGCTTCCCACATGCACCCTGACTGAAGATCAAACCCTCAACCTGGGCATGTGCCCTGACCCTGAATCGAACTGGCAACCTTTCAGTGCATGAAACCACACTCAACCAACTGAGCCACATTGGCCAGGGCAGCTTTTATACCTTTTAGACAAAGAAACATATACTTGTGAGGAATTGACAAGACAGAAGTTTGGGCTTCTTGGGGTAGTAACTTAGGGAAGAAGTAACAAGGTTTGTTTATATCAGAGATGACGAACCTTTTGAGCTCGGCGTGTCAGCATTTTGAAAAACCCTAACTTAAAACTCTGGTGCCGTGTCACATATAGAAATTTTTTGATATTTGCAACCATAGTAAAACAAAGATTTATATTTTTTATATTTATTTTATAAATTTAAATGCCATTTAACAAAGAAAAATCAACCAAAAAAATGAGTTCGTGTGTCACCTCTGACACGCGTGTCATAGGTTCGCCATCACTGGTTTATATACTAGTAGCTTTCTCAGCCCTAGTTTCCCTGTCTCTAGTGATAAAGATGCCTTCCACCCTCCTGGGCCATGCTTCATTCGTCCTAAGTGCAAAGGAGGGTCAGACTGTCCTTGCACTGGCTGTTTTTAAAATAATTTCATTTCAAAATAATCAGTATGCCAAAATGGCATATTTTGGGGTAGCATATTCTGCTGCCCTTCAACATCCTTTCCATCTTTTTTCATATATATATTTTTTATTCTAGAGAGGAAGGGAGAGGGGAGAGAGAGAGAGAAACATTAATGATGAAAGGGAATCACTGCTCAGTTGCCTCCTGCACTGGGAATCCAGCCTGCAACCCAGGCATGTGCCCTGACTGGGAATGAAACCCTGACCTCCTGGCTCATAGGTCGATGCTCAACCTCTGAACCACTTGGGCGGGCTCATTTCCATCTTGTTTGTGGTTGAGGCAGTGACTTGGGCATTAGGTTAACTTCCACCTGCTGGTAGAAACCTGAGAGGTGTTACCAAAAAAAACTACATTCTGGGAATTAAAAAATGTTTCCCTAATTTATCTGTAAGCTGCCCTCAAGGGAATGGGGGGTATGGCTTTCCATGTTTCTGATGTTCCTCAGCCACCTCCTACAGAAAGGCATGGGTGGAGGCAGGATACATCCTTGAACTCTGGCCCCGCACAGGTTTCCCCCCAAATCAATCTTTTGGGGGTCCGTGCTTCATTCATCCTAAGTGCAGCAAATATGAAACGAAAAGCTTTGTCATGGTGCCGTGCTTGGGAGACAAGCCAAGGAATAAGGCGGCCTTATTCCAAAGTGACTGAAGTATTTTTCCTTTCCCCCTCTGGTGAGCGGGGGACAATGGGACAGGGCACCCTTTACTGTTTCCTAATTCTAGGAAGCCTTGTCATGCAATTCAGGGCAAGGAGGGGAGAGGCACTTCTGGCATAATGAGGGCACACGCGGCAATATTGTTTCACAGCAAACAGGATGAAAAGCAGAATGCGAGGAGAATACCAATTTCTCGTTCAGATCAGAAAGGCACCATCTCCAGAAGGAAATCTGTTCTTGTGGGGGAGGCACGTTTGTTTCCAGGTATTTACCAGTCTAGAGCGTCACACCCGCAGCTCTTTCCCCGCAAGAGCACCGGGCGTCCGGGCACGTGTGTGCAGGACACCCTCTCTGTCACCCAGGTCACAGCTGTAATTCTAAAAGCTGAGCAATCTATTCTCTACTTCCAGGGCCAAGAGATGTGAGAAATCAGGTGTAAAATGCTGTTCAGTTGCCACCCATGCCTGGCCCAACCCCTTTTCTTAGGTTTCTCAACTGAGGCACTACAGTATTGACATTTGGGGCTGGATAATTCTTTTTTTTTTTTAAATATATTTTTATTGATTTCAGAGAGAAAGGGAGAGGGAGAGACAGAAACCTCCATGGTGAGAGAGAATCATCTGCACACCCTCTACTGGGGATTGAACCCCCAACCCGGGCATGTGCCAGGACCAGGAATGGAACCGTGACCTCCTGGTTCATTGGTCAACGCTCAACCACTGAGCCACGCCAGCAGGGCTGGATAATTCTTTCCTGAAAACTTGTCTACAGCCGAGGCACAGGCAGGCTTATGAGTTGCTAATGAAGCTGTGGCCTCAAAGCCCTTCCTCTGTCCCTGCTCCTTTCCTTCCAAAGACGGGGCGCGGTCCTACCAGTGTGTTCCCAGAGGAAACATTTCTGTGAAAGCTGCAAAAAACAAGATCTTTCAGCTGCAATTAGTTAAAACCACTTACTCCAACGCTTTCAATCCAAAAAAATTTTTTATTTATTTTTTATCCTTTTCTTAAAGATAGTCCCTAATGGGGGTCAGGACACACTACCCCAAAATATGGCATCTTGGTATGTTAAATATTCTAAGCTGAAAGAATTTGAGAAACTGGCAAGAGCCAAGAAGGTCACACTGACCTCCTCCTCCCCTCGCCCTTTTCCTCTGAAATGGGTCCTAAACTTCCCATGTGAGAGGTGCCCTCCCTCCACCCAGGAGGGAGCATCCTTATCTCTGAAGGAGAAGGGATGCCAAGAAGAACCTAGCACACTGACCCAGTTTACTGCAACTACCTCTCACACCTTAACTTACCACGTTTACATGATGCCCACTCTTCACCAAACCCAGCATATACACACTCAGGTTTCCGAGTCTTCATTCAGGTTCCTTTGGGTCTTTGTTTCCTTAGGAGGGCTCCTGTGTCACGTAAAACATACTAATGAACAGGTATGCTTTTCTCCTCTTAATCTGTCTGTCCCAGTTTCATTTTTCCCTCCAGCCTGGACTCTAAGAGGGTCAAGGAAAACTTTTCCCTTCCCTTTACCTGCTAAATAACCTGTTTCAGGCCCCACAAAACCCAGATCTGACCCTGGAGTCAACAACCCTGAGTTCAAATCTTGGCTCTACCCCATCCTGAATTATCTTAGAATTTTTCATCTCTTTGAGCCTCAGTTTCCTTATTTGAAAAAAAAAAATGAGTTTACTAATGGTGACCCCTCTTTTTTAAAAAAAATATATTTTATTGATTTTTCACAGAGAGGGAGAGGAATAGAGAGTGAGAAACATCGATAAGAGAGAAACATCCATCAGCCGCCTCCTGCACCCCCTTCTACCCCCACTGGGGAAGTGCCCACAACCAAGGCTCATGCCCCTGACCGGAATCGAACCCAGGAACCCCCAGTCTGCAGGCCAACACTCTATCCACTGAGCCAAACCAACCAGGGCAATGGTGACCCCTCTTAAGATTCCTGTGAAAACAAGCTCCCTGCCCGGAACAACTGAACACTCATTAAATGATAACCATGATGGAGGTGGTGATGTTTATTCTACCCATTGGTGGACATCAAATGTGGTGACCCCCGGCGTCAGAGTAAGGGCTACTAGCTTCCCAAAGGTGGGAGACCAAGCTGATGCTGAGGGGCTAAAACATTTGGCCAGAACCACCACCCAGGAAAATGTCAGGTTTTGAAAACGATGCTGGGACATTTGGGCTTGTAGTCTGGGCTCCACCGCAGAGAACTGCAGAGGACAGGAGACCCAGAGCTCCCTTCACGGGTGTCCTGCTGGGAGGAGCCCCTCTTTTGATGGATCCCCTCAGTGTTCTATGGGCAGTTCCTTCACCAAACACTGAAACGGGGTTAGAAGGAAGGTGGCTTCCAGGGGGTGGAGCCTGTCGGCCTGGCCAGGGACGCTGTGTAAACAGATGCGGCCCTAAGGGCTCCGCAGGCGTCCAATCTGTTTCTGAACCTGAATGGCAGACTCAGGACTTTATTATGATTTTTTTAAGTGATTCTTTTTTTGTTTTTAATATATTGTATTGATTTTAGAGAGGAAGGTAGATGGAGAGAGAGTTAGTAACATCAATGATGAGAGAGAATCATTGATCATCTGCACCCCACACTGGGGATCCAGCCTGCAATCCAGGCATGTGCCCTGACTGGGAATCAAACCGTGATCTCCTGGTTCATAGGTTGACGCTCAACCACTGAGCCATGCTGACCGGGCTTATTATGATTCTTTAAACAGTTAAGACACATCACATACATGTCCTTCGAGCCCAGAGTATGTTTTGCAATTTTTGTTTAAACAGGAAAACAAACACATGCAGCGTGGTTCTTCCTCGTCTGTGTCCCTGGCTCACGCTAATCTCCGGGGCCTCAGTTTCCCCCGCAGTAAAATGGGCCTCTCTAGGATCCTTCTGGTTCTAACAGTGTATGTAAGTCTGTGAAAGTCTTCGCCGACCCGAAAAGAGCATTAAGAACTTGAGTCTGACAGCCCATCTGAATGCCTCCCCACTCAGCAGCAAAATGTATTTCTGTCTTGACATCTAAAATGGAAGCTTAATTGCTGCTGAGTGGCTGACAACTGTGAATGTGTTTGGGAGGATTAGAAGAAAGGTGGGTTTCCAGGTGGTGGGAGAATGTCAGCCTGGCCAGGGAAACTGTGGGCCTGCAAGTGGCAGCCCCATCCTCCACGGCCCCTCAGCAAGGAGTGACAGCAGAGCCTGGCTGGGGTGACTCAGTGGTTGAGTGCCAACCCAGGAACCAAGAGGTCACGGTTCCATGGTTCCATTCCCGGTCAAAGGCACATGCCCCCGTTGCTAGCTCGATCCTCCGTGTGGGGCATACAGGAGGCAGCTAATCAGTGATGCTCTTTCATCATTGATGTTTCCATCTCTCTCTTCCTCTCCCTTCCTCTCTGAAATCAATAAAAAAAAATATTTTTAAAAGAAGTGACAGCAGAGACAAAACGTGCCATTTGTAGGTCACTTCCTCTGCCCTAGACACTGCACCAGCTGCTTTTGTGCATTATCCCAAGTAGCACTTTTGACAACCCTGCAGTAATACTAGTGACGAACCTCATTTATTGAGAATTTAATGTGTGCCAGGCTCTATCCTAAGCGTTTGATGTAAAATCCCCGTTGGTCCTCATGACTCTGAGAAGGTAGGTGCTACTATCATCCCTAGATTACAGATGAAAAAAACGGAGGCACTGTTGCCCAAGTGACAGTTAATGCTGGCAGAGCTGGGATCTGAACCAAGCAGTCCAGCTCTTAAGTTCTATACTCTCCTTTCTTCCAGGATAGTTCTGAAGGAGGTACTGTTATTAGTTGCATTTTATGGGTGAAGAGACGGAGGCTCAGAGAGGTGAAGTGACTTAATGTAAAGCTGCATAGCGTGTAAGTGGCAGAGCCAGGATTCAATCCCAGGTTGACGTGTGTTCGAAGCCCAGGCCGTTCACCATCGCCCCACACTGCCTCTGAAGTAAGTTACCAAAGGGCCATTATGTGTCCGGTCTGTGCCAGGGCAGCTGGGGAGGCACGGAGTGGGAGAGAAGTTGCAGAAGTGCCATCTCTGCCCGGAGCTGTCACTCATTCAGTGTGACCCCAGGCAAGTCCCAGCTGTACATGAGAGGTCGAGTGTTCTCTCGGCTCGGTCGTGGCCAGAGAGGTGGTGTGGGAGGAGGATGTGAGGGCTGGCAGAGAGCAAGAGGGGATGCTTTGGGGTACAGCTGCTTCTGACTCCCAAGGAGGACGGGAGGCCTCTAGCGTGGAGACGTCCCATAGCTTAAATCAGAGAAGCTTCTCATCCCAGGCTCCTCCCTTCTTCCCAGAGGTAATATTAATACTGATTATGATTATGAACAGTCGTTGTGTCCTCAGGGCCTGGCATGCTGTGGCACTCGAGGAAATGTTGACTGGGACCAGGCGATTTCCAAGTGCTTTCCAGTTCTCCATATTTTCCGATTTTGTGGCCACGAAAGATTGGAGCAGGAGAAGCCAGGCAGGGGCCACAGTGAAATGGACAGCGATTTGAGCACATCCAATCTCGGAGTCCAGCCGGGGTGCGGCTGAGCATTTCATCTGGGATCCCAGGCCATCCCGGGCGCAACTGCGCCTCCTCAGCTTCCCTTTTCAGTACCAGCGCCCCTTTGGATGCCCTCTGAGGAGCACCGGCTGAAACCTGCCCGAGGCTGGCCAGCCTGGAAGAGGCCCTTTCCTCGGAGTCCTCCAGCGGCCACGGGGTGAGTGACACAGGAGGAGGAGGCTGCAGCCCCACAATGAGGCCTGAGCCACAGCCCCGCCCACCCCCAACACCCCACACACAATCTGCCCCGCAGGCTGCAACCCTGGTTTTTGTTTGTTTGTTTTGGGCCTTGACGGACCATTCTTGGAACTTATAACATCAATAGATGGAGAACCAGAAACACACATAACTTGTGTGGCTTATTTCTTTTATTTTATCTATTTGTATATACTCTGATTTCCCCACCCCCAAGATAGATATAAAGCACCATGAGGTTGGTCGGTGTGGCTGAGGCTGGCGCTGAGCAAGGTCGTGGTTCCATTTTTCTGTCCCCAGGACCTCCTCCTTCCTACCCCAGGCCCCTAGATGGTGGCCCTTCCCAGCTGCATGTCACCTAAGCCCAGCTGACGGTTGATGGGTCAATGACCTTTCTCAGGGGTGTTTGAGTTTGAAAAGCTTGGGAAGCCCCAGCGCCCAACTTCTTCTGGCCACAGTTCCCTGGAGCCCAGTGTTTTGGGAGATGGGCCAGGTGACCTTGCACACAGTCAGTCAGTCAGTAGGGTTCACTGCCAGGGGTACCAGGGCCGGGATACAGGAGAGAAAATGAGGATCCTAGCCTCAAGGCCTCCCCAACAGCTGGGGAGACAGGCCCGTTACAAAGAACATAATGGAATCATTGAAATGAGAACAAAGTATTGTAGGAGGCCATTTACTGAGCACTTCCTGCGGTCAGGCGCTCTGCTACTTGCTTCATTATACATCATCACCCTGAAACCTTACGGGGACCCTATGAGGCCCCCCTTGTACAGATAAGCAAAGTGAGGCTCAGCGGGGTGAAGCAGTCTGCAAGGCCCACAGCTCCTACGTGGCTGAGCCAGATCTGTCAGACTGAAACCTGCCTGGGAAGTCAGGGAGGCTTTGCAGAGGAGGCAGCTTATAATTGAGGCTTAGGAGGTGAGTAGGAGACGGGCAGGTAGGAAAGTTGAGGGGGAGGAGGGAGGAAGAAAGCATTTCAGAAGGTGGGAGCCAATTAAAGCTCAGCAAAACTCCCACCTCCCATGTCCCAGTTACCCTCCCCTGGTGCAGACCCTGCCCAGGGTCGTCATCTGCCCTGGGGCCGGTGCCTTCTGAGCCCCGCTGCGCTTCTCTCTCACCGCGCTTCTCTGGCGGGAAGCGTTTCTGGAGGCAGAGTGACAAGAGCACAGGCTTTGGGGCTGAACCCTCCTGGGTTCACATCCCAACTTTGTAACTTCCTTGCTGTGTGGGCAAGGCGCTTGCCCCCCCGAGCCTCAGTTTCCCCATCTACAGTAGGGGGATAATACCGCCTCCTGAGTTTGTTCTCATGATTGACAGAGAGGATGCGGCCAGATCTCCTGGCAGTGAGCATGGCACAGTAACTGCCAGCTGTCATTCCTATTAGGAGGCATGAATGCTTCAGTTCCAACACGTTAATTTGGGGGCCGAAACATCTTCCATGGGAGCAGATGCCCTGTGGCTCTAAACACCATCTGCGGGCTAAAAGCTCTGCAGGATGCAGCGAGCATTACATTAAACCAGGCAATTCATGTATGCAGAGCGCTTTGCCCGAGCCTAGCACAGAGCAGGTGGTGCTCCAGGAATGAGAGCTCTCCCTGATGTTTATAATGCAACCAGCTTTCTTATGCAGACATCAAACAGCTGCAAATAACCATGATTTGCAGAGGAATTTTTTTTTTCTTCGGAAATTCTTCTCATGCTCTCTATCAAGAGACCTTCATCTGGTATGAGCACTTTATCTCTATTTACAAACCTCATCAGGTTCTGTCCTGTAGTTTAAAGAAAAGTTACTTGTTGGCACTCGTGATTTTGTTGTAACTGGAAAAGGGATGCGATTGCCTTAGGGCCAAAGATCCAGTGTGAGGTTGCCACGGAAACAATTTAATGTAAATTTTATTTTCCAGTATGCCCAGCTGTTATTGGTCAGGAGGGAAGGGGGAAAGCTAGAAGCGATTTTCTCCAAAAAGGAAGAGAAAAAAATTACTAGGGAAAGGCTGACAGATGAAGAGAAATCATTTTTCTGCTCAGGGAAAAGATAGTACAAAGGGTCATGATTCTGATGAGGTAGAGAATGCATGACTTAGAGCTTTCTTTTTGTTTTTCCTTCTGTCTATGGATGGAGATTGGGGTTGGGGGGGTGGGGAGTTAGGAGGAAAGAAAGAAAGGAAAACAGCTAATTACCAGTAGCACTCCCATCTAAACGTATATAGTCTTCATGGCTGTGAGGACATCACTGGCCTGTAAGCAAATCCACGTGTAAGGGCGTTTGTTGTTAAGGTGTTTTCATGCTCCACAGAGATGTTTAGATATGCATCCTAGGACTTAAAGAGATGAAGAGTGAGTTACAAATACTTTCTATTCTATCCATAGCCCTAAGTCAAGGTTAAGCTCAGCAGTAATAAGTAATAGTTACGAATAGGTGATATCTGGCTGCTTATATGAAACTAATTTCGCAATAATTGCATATATTTTAATAGAATATATTATTATATAGAACATAACATTCTTCTAGTGTGTCATCGGTCTTTCTAAAAAAGCAAGGTTTCTCTATTCACTAACACACCTCTGCTAAGCTTTTGAGTCAGCAGCTGAGTCACCAGCCAGTTGACAAAGGTTTAAGTGTCTAATGTTTGCCGGGCCCTGTGCTAGGCCTGCGGGTACAGTCAGAGTTCCTTCCCTCATGGATTTTATAATCTAGGAAGGGAGTCAAACAGTCAGTCCAAATTACATAATTGTATTATAGGTCTGGGAAGTACTAGAAAGGACAAGTCCAGCAAAATGAAAGGATGAGCTTAAAATCAAGTACGAGAATGTCACTTGCTCAGAACATGAGTCCCAGAACTCCAATTCACATGCTTCCTGAATTCAGCAACTTAAAAAACAATTTTATTTTATTTTTTAGTATCCATTATGTGAAAGGTATAAAATAGACACGATCCTTGCCCTCAACAAGCTTGCACTCGAAGTAGGGAGACCGGTATGCATTAATGACGTATTGTAGTTCTGTTATTAGCTAACAGTCATTGAGGCCTCCTTATGGACTAAGCACTGACATGTATTATCTCATTTAAACCTCACAACAACCTCATCGTGTCAATACTATCATTAACCCCATTTTTTTCATGGGGAAACATGAGTCACAAGTTGGTGAAATAACTTGGTCAAGGTTGCACAACTTGGAGTGGGGATTTGAACCCAGGCAGTGAGGTTGCAGAACCAACTACCAGGCCACCGTTTGCTGCCAATCAGGCTGTGTGAGCAGCTATTTGAACCTGTTTTGGACAGAGGCAATTGGTCAGGAATTTGGAAATGGCATACTCTGGAAGTAGTGGGAATGGCCAGAATTCAGAACAGAAATCCCCAAGATGTAGAGTTGTAAAAAGAACCCTTTCCATTCCTCAGGGTTGGGGTTCATCTAGTCCCACCTCCTCCTTTTTCAGTTGAGCCACCTTTGGGGCCTGCTCTGAGGATGCTGAAGAGCTGAGAGTATTTAACAAGCCTAAAATGCTGGAGGCGAGCAGGCCTGTGGGACGCCCAGGTCAGCTGGGCACGTGCCCGGCCTGTTGGCAGGGCTGCAAGAAGAGAGCAGCCACCAAGCACATGTGGCCCTTGGAAATGGTCCCAGAAAAGGAGACCCCAGGAAAAGGGCCTGGAGCTGACAAGCCTGGATTGGGACCTTGAGGCTTGCGGTTGTCAGTGACCCCTGAGTGACCCCAGGTACCACCCTGGGCCTCGGTTTCTTCTCCTGGCTATTCTCACTGCTCCACAATATGATGTTTCCAAATTCCTGACCAATAGTCTAGGGTGAGGAAATAGAAACAAGGGGTGTGACCTTGCTCAGTCACACGGCCAAGGAGTGAGGAGCCTGGATGCCAACCCAGGCTTTCTTCCCACCTGTCAGGTCCTTCCCACGCTCAAAGGCCGGGGCCCCTGCATTGAGTCAGAGACCCAGAACAAGGAACCAGTTTGCTCTCTGATGGCTTCCCTAAACCAGTCCCATCACATACCACCTTCTCCCTGCCCCCTCCAGGCTACCCAGAGAGCTCCCTGAGGGCCAGATGAAGCACCATCCCATCACCCAGCCCAACCCTCCACTCGGCAGAATGGGTCTGCGATTGATGGATGCAACTATTTCCCTGAAAAATAATTAAAACCAAGTGGGCATTTGCAGCTTCGGCTGTTGGGGTGGCAAGTGCTGCCTCGGTTACTTCTGAAATAATTAATGGCTGTGCCTGTCTAATCTCACTTGAGGTGTGAAGAGCAGGAAAAAGAGGGTCACTGCCTCTGCCCCTTGAGGGACTTGGAGGGTTATTTTTATAAACTGGGCCTCAGAGCCTTTGCCAAGACGGCCCCTCCTTTCCTGCTGTGCGGCCTCAAGATGGCAGACGGTCTGCCTGGGTCTCACTGAACCGGCCAGACATGTCCTCCCCCGAACAGACAACTCTAGACACGTTTTTCCTCACACTCAGGCTCACACGTTCTCACACAACAGCACTGTGCACGGCCCCTGCCCAGCCACACCCATGAGGGCGCACCAGGGGACACAGTACAGACAGAGCCAGAGGCAAGCTGGCACCCACTGTGCCTAAGGCCAGAGATCAGATGTCACATCTACCGTGTGCCAGGCTCCCCAGCAGCATCATTTCCTCTCACAACACCTTCATGGACAGGGGCTTTACCACTCTCACCCCATTTGCCAGATGGAAACACCGAGGCTTAGAGAGGATGTCACCTGTCCCATAGATAGTTTATGGCAAAGTCCGTGGGACCCTGGAGCTCTTAACCAGTAAATTAGTCCAGGAGAGCCAGCAGGCCAGTGGAAATCACGCCGGCTAGAAATTCCACTGGGAGTAACCACTGAGATGCAGGCCAGGCCTTCACACTATATGTGAGAGCCGAGTGTCACAGGGATGTATGTCACTGGGGAACAAAGCCACCAGCTATCGCCTCCTCCAAAAATAATGAAAATGTGGCTCTCAGGGGCCCAAGCAGCTGTCTAGGGCCATCCACCAGGCAGCCCTGGGCAGCGGGGAGAGCCTCTGCCCAGCAGCCTCCTTGAGGGCAGAGGCTGGCACTGGGTCCCAGGGGTCTCTGCTCCTTCCCCTGCTTGTGGCTCCCCTGCTCTGTTTCCTGACAGGCCACCCCAAAACCCCATTAACATACGGGAGCGTCTGCATGTTTCTCTTGTGTTGGGCAAAGGAGGTACTTGGGAGGCCCAGCCTTTTGGGTTAAACACCAGAGGACAAAGAAAGCAGTGTCCGTCTGCCACGGTGGCTCAGGACGCCCAGAGAAGTAATAAGTGATATATCTACATGGTCTGAGACACCAAGAGTCTGCACGGAAATCTCCCAGACCAGAGTCCTCAGCTCCAAATTAATTAAGCATGTGACAGAACAAACAAAAACCCTCCAACGAGGACAGTTTATTTATTTTTAATTAGAAAATGTGTGCACGGTCATCTGTAAAGAAAATTTTCCTCTTTTATGTGTAAATGAATACGTGCGCATGTATGTCTCTATAATGTTAGAGCTTTTATTTCTTGTGCTTTCTTTCTGCACAAAAAATATTCTTTATTGTTCTGGAACATACTTTTTTCATTTTGTGCATACCTTTCCAATATATTTGGATGTGTCTATTCTTTTCATAAATCTAAAGGGGTTTTTTTGGGGGGTGGGGTGGGGAGTGGTTAGTTCTTTTTATTTTACTTTATTTTTCCCATCACCATTTATTCCCTCTATGCCTCAAGTTTAATAAGTAATACACTCACATGGTTCAGAATTCCAAGCGTATTCAAAGATGAGCATGCCTCCCACCCTTCTCCTCCAGGGCTGGCTCCCCAGAAGCGATCAGCAGTTCCTTCCTTGTGCATCCTTCCAGGGCTGTGGTGAGCAGGGCTGAGCAAATGTGAGCAGACCTCGTCCTGCTCGTGCCTTGCTTGTCTTCCACTTCATACCATGTCGAAGGTCATTCACATCCATATGCAACATTTTATTCTCTCTAGTCATTAATAATATTCTATGCTGGGTGTGTAGACCGCCTTCCCTTCTTCCACCGATGGACCTTCCTCTTGCTTCCCCAGTGTCTGGCTTCTTGCTGTTCCCAAGAGCACGTCAGTGAGTCTCCTGTACACCTGCCGCTGTGTCCTCAAGCTTTTCTTCCCATCCGACGGACCCCTGGAAGTGGAATGGGTGGGTCAAAAGGTACGCCTGCTTCACATGTTCACAGACAGGGCCAGGTTATTTTCCTGCGGGTTGTAGCAGTTTGTGGCTCACCAGCACTTCCCCACATTTTAGTTAGTCTAATGTTTGCCAATCCGCTGAGAGAAAAAGAGCACGTCCTGGTTCTAATGTGCGCGTCCCTGGCTTCTCTGTGAGGTCGAACATCTTTTCAAAAGTGTTTTGGCCACGGGCGGTCTGTTTCGATGAGTTTGTCTGTCTCCTTAGCCCACTTTTCTTGGTCTTATTCTTGTTTACTACTTAGGACCGATTTTTGTTGTGTTTTTTTTTGTATTGTTTTAGGTGGAAATATTTTCCCCTAATTTGTTATTTTGACTTTGTTTAGTGTCATGGGCCAGAGCGAGAAACATGTATTTTTTGTGTGTGCAGTCCAATCTATCAAGCATGATAATTATTTTAAGGAAGGGAAATTTATTTTAGCTTAAGAGAGAGACATTTTTAATTCAGGGAGTGTAATTATGAGAATGCTGATTTTGCTTTGCTTGCCAGATGCTTGGCTATTCCAAGGAATGCAAGAGAGAAAATAACAGAAGTCAATCGATACATCAAAGCTTTGAACACTGCTTTGTTTCAAAGGACTCCCCAGCTCTAGGTGATGGTGACAATGATGATGATGATGAAACTGAGGAGGTGGGTAGCAGGTGAGATAGTCACCTGAAGTTACTGGTGGTTGTTTTATTACACTTACGGGGAGGCCTATTTGAGAATTAAGCTGATATAGTAAAAAATACAGCCTGGATTCAGCTAAACCTGAAGCGGTGCTCTCTTTAGGCTTTTTCAGTTATGTGAGCCAATAAGTACCCTCCACCTTTTTATTGCTTAGCTCAAAAGTCTTGACTAACAGTACGCTCACTAAGTATAAATTGAAAGAATAAATGCATTCTCAATATTTGCTACACTCTTTGGCATACAGTAGGTCTTAATCAATCTGTATCTAATGAAGTCCTCCAAGTGAGAGACAAGAAACCTTGTCTGTTTGGAAACAGACAGGACTAAGATAAAAAGTCTGAGATCTTATAAAAAAATTTGGGCTCGCCCTAGCTGGTTCGGCTCAGTGGATAGAGCGTCGGCCTATGGACTGAAGGGTTCCAGGTTCGATTCAGACCAAGGGCACATGCCCAGGTTGCAGGCTCAATCCTCAGTAGGGGGCATGCAGGAGGCATCCAATCAATGATTCTCTCTTATCATTGATGTCTCTCTCTCTCCCTTCCTCCCTGAAATCAATGAAAATATATTTTTAAAAAGTCCAATCCTCTTGTCCTGACAAGTGGCCCCTGGCCACGGTGGCCAGAACAGTTTGCTGCAGCCAACCTTAATGACCAATCAGGCTGTTCTGACTGAGTCTTCTTTTCTGAGATTTGAGACAACTAAAACTGTGACCTGGTCATGTCATTAGCCATGTTGAGGTTGTCGTACTTGAACACATACAGAAAGAGACAAGTAAAGGCTGGACAAATGCTTTTGATGTGACTAAGAATGACAGAAAGACTAGACTAGAAAGAAACTACTAGATTGGGTCATGGTGGAAGATAGCTAAAGTTGCTGGAGACAGCAGGGTTCTCCTATTTCAGGGGAGAAAACATGACCAGAAAGAAGACAGGATACCATGAGCTCAATAGGAACTGCACTATTTTTCTTCACTAAAGCAATAATAATATTCTTGCTGATACTATAGTCCTATAGTGCTATAGTCCTGTTATGAGAACTTGAGGCAAAACTCTCAACTCCAGATAGCAGAGTCAGGCCTGATCTGATGCCAGAGGCCAAATCCCAAATGTATTATTTTCAGGCATATTTAATATGAGCTCAAATTTCACAGGTATTATTGAGCCAGAACTTCACAGAGCCCATGCTACTGCTTGGCCTCAAGGTTTATTTGGATACTGAATTAACTCATTAAGGTCAGCAAGCTATGATACGGCTAATTGCATCTTTTGTATATATGAATTGCAATAATAAGATTGTAGCTGTAACTGATCTTTGACAAAGGGACAAAGACAATATAAAAGAGCAAACATGGTCTTCTCCAAAAAATAGTGCTGGACAAACTGGACCTCCACATGATTTTATATATATACTAGAGGTCTGATGCACGAAATTTGTGCAAGAGCCTTAGCTCCGGCCCCTGCCTACCACTGCCATGGCCAGGGGCCTCTGCTGCCTCTGCCACAGTCCCCGCCCACTGTGGCTTTGTCTGGAAGTAAGGCCATCCTGAATGACATCTGGTCTAATTAGCATATTATGTTTTTATTATTATTGAATATATATACATGTTATATATTATTCACTTTACAAATATATATATACATGTTATATATATTCACTTTACAAAACTTAACTCAAAATTTATCACAGATCTAAAGGTAAATTTTAAGGAAGTGAGGAGAGAAAGATAGAAACATCAACGATGAGAGAGACTCATTGATCAGCTGCCTCCCGCATGCCCCACACTGGGTGCATGCCCCGCAACCCAGGCATGTGCTCTGATGGGGAATTGAACTGGTGACTTCTTGGTGCATGGGTGGACACTCAATCACTGAGTCAAACCCGCCAGGCATATTTTATGCATTTAAAAACATGTTCTGCTCAGCTGGTGTGGCTCAGTTGTTGAGTGTCAGCCTATGAACTAAGAGGTACGGTTTGGTTACCAGTCGGGGCATATGCCAGATTGTAGGCTCAGGCTCCAGTGTGGGGCATGCGGGAGGCAGCCGATAAGTGATTCTCTCTCATCATTGATGTTTCTATCTCTCTATCCTTCTCCCTATCTCTCTGAAATCTATCTATATAATAAAAGCCTAAGTGACTGTTACGACAGAACACCCGGTCACTATATGTGCACTGACCACTGGGGTCAGACGCTCAGTGCAGGAGCTGCCCCCTGGTGGTCAGTGCATTCCCATAGGAGAGCACCACTCAGCCATCAAACCACTCATGGAAGCCACCAATAACCAGAAAGGACCCTTGGCCAGTGTGGCTCAGTTGATTATCATCCCATGTACCAGAAGGTTGCCGGTTCTATTCTTGGTCAGGACACATGACCAGGTTTGATTCCTGGTTCAGGTGCAGGCAACCAATCAATGTTCCTTTTTTTCTCGCTCCCTCTCCCTTCCTCTCTCTCTAAAAACAATAAAAACATATTTTTTTAAAAAGAAGAAGAACTAGAAAGGACCCGCCCTCTGTCAGTATCATACATCTCCAGGTGGTCCTGTTCCCTTGTTCCCTTGAATGGGTCATCCAAACAAAAGGCTTTCCCCCTAGGCGTGCAAATGGAGTTGGAGCCCATCACACTCAGGGTCAAACATTTGGTCTTCAATGAAACAATCCGCAGATAGGTGATCAAAGCACTACTATGTCTGATTTCCAGCACAGCTCAATCTAGGGACCATAGTTACGGTCTAGGCAGGGGATGTTAACCTGGGTCCATGGACCCCCAAGAGTTCCATGGACAGAATTTAGGCAGGTTATGGACTTAGGGAAAAATGACATCTGTTTTCACTATCTTCATCTGAACATTATTATCACTTCAGTTACGAATGCAGGCAATAGACCAAATACTATTAGCAAATCCTGTGGCTTTGGATTAAGAGGTACGGTTTGGTTACTAGTCAGGGCATATGCCAGATTGTAGGCTCAGTCCCCAGTGTGGGGCATGCAGGGTGTTAACCTGGGTTCATGGACTCCCAAGAGTTCCATGGACAGAATTTAGTCAGGTTATGGACTTAGGGAAAAATGTCATCTGTTTTCACTATCTTCTATCTGAACGTTAGTATCACTTCAGTTACGAATTCAGGCAATATACCAAATACTATTAGCAAATCCTGTGGCTTTGGCTCCAATAAAAGTCATAGATATTTTGGTATCATGCTATGGTTATTGCTGATATCTTAAAATATTGTTTGTGATCATCACAACTTTGAAATTAGTCCAGATACCAAAACTTGTGATTTGATGTGCTAATAAAGAAACACTGTTATTATAATATTACTATTAGAGGTCCAGTGCACGAAATTCATGCACAGGTAAGGTTCCTAGGCCTGGCCAATGATCAGGACTAATCTGCCGGGTGACTGGCGGGGCGATCGGGGGGCCTCCGCTGGCACCTGCCTTGGCTGGTTTGGGGCCTGTGGTCTGGGGAAAGCTCCTGCATTGAGTGTCTGCCCCCTGGTCGATTTGCATGTTAGGCTTTTATTATATAGGATGGATTAAAATATATATTTTTTGACAACTGTGTTTCATTATAACTCATTTCCTTTGTAATCCTCTGTAGTTTATACATTTATTTTAAAATATTTTTATTGATTTTTAGAGAAAGAACTAATCTGCAGGGCGACTGGCGGGGCAATCAGGGGGCCCCCGCTGGCACCTGCCTTGGCTGGCCTGGGGCCTGTGGGCTGGGGGAAGCTCTTTTGTTGAGCGTCTGCCCTGGTCAATTTGCATGTTAGGCTTTTATTATATAGGATGGATTAAAAATATATATTTTTTGACAACTGCATTTCATTATAATTCATTTCCTTTATAATCCTCTGTAGTTTATGCATTTATTTATTTTTAAATATTTTTATTGATTTTTAGAGAAAGAGAAAGGGAGAGGGAGAAATAGAAACATCGATGAGAGAGAAACATCCTCCTGCATGCCCCGCAACCCAGGCATGTGCTCTGATGGGGAATTGAACTGGTGACTTCTTGGTGCATGGGTGGACACTCAATCACTGAGTCAAACCCGCCAGGCATATTTTATGCATTTAAAAACATGTTCTGCCATATATATTTTTTGACAACTGCATTTCATTATAATTCATTTCCTTTATAATCCTCTGTAGTTTATGCATTTATTTATTTTTAAATATTTTTATTGATTTTTAGAGAAAGAGAAAGGGAGAGGGAGAAATAGAAACATCGATGAGAGAGAAACATCGATTGGCTGCCTCTTGCATGTCCCGCAACCCAGGCATGTGCTCTGATGGGGCATTGAACTGGT
>NW_006352194.1:3989409-3992001 GCF_000327345.1 Myotis davidii
AGCTGCAGGTGGGCAGTATGGAGCAAGGGGTCCTGGACTGTGAGAGCCCCAGACTGCAAGAGGGATGTCTGACTGCCAGGGATTGGGCCTAAGTCAGCAGGCTGACGTCCCCTGAGGGGTCCTGGGCTGCGAGAGGGCACAGGCCGGGCTGAGGGACCCCCCCCCAAGTGCATGAATTTTGTGCACAGGGCCTCTAGTATATATATAAAAGCTGGACATAGCTCAGCACATGCCCAAGTCTTTCTCTCTTTGCCAGAGAACTACCTTCATCCTCAGCCCATAACAGTCCAAGTCACGCTGTTCTTAGTGATGAGCAGGTGTTTGGGGATTTCTCCCTGACTCAGCTTTTCTTCTCAGGATAAGCTCTGGAGGCAGCCTGGTGCTGTCACTATGCATAAAGCACTAGATGGTCAGAGCCAGAGCACCCTCTAGTCCAGCCGTGGGCAAACTACGGCCCGCGGGCCGGATCTGGCCTGTTTGAAATGAATAAAACTAAAAAAAAAAAGACCGTACCCTTTTATGTAATGATGTGTACTTTGAATTTATATTAGTTCACACAAACACTCCATCCATGCTTTTGTTCCGGCCCTCTGGTCCAGTTTAAGAACCCATTGTGGCCCTCAAGTCAAAAAGTTTGCCCACCCCTGCTCTAGACCTTATGCTATAAATGGAGAAACTGAGTCCCACAGGTTGTGCAGATTTCCTTCAGGGACACGGATTAGTTGCTGTCCTTTCTAGAATTTGTTTCATCTCTTCTCTGCATCCTTCCTACTTGAGAAGGAGAATGAAGGGTCCACCCTAGGCATTTCAGGACAAATGACAGTGAGAAGTAACATAAGAGCCAACTCTCGGAGCACTTAATCCTGCCTGGCCTCATGTGAAAAGCTGTATACACATCACCTCACTCCTCCCCACTCCAATCTAAGGAGGTACTACTATTCCCCTCTTACATTAGAGAAAGCCCCAGTCAGGGCCACAGACCTCGTCCAAAGTCACATGGCTAATAAGTGGCAGGGCCAGGGTTTGAATCCAGACGAGCCTGGGTGCTTGTTCCACAATGCCATCCCAGAACCCCTTCTGCTTCTCACGTTTATCAAGGTCCAATGACTCCGTGACTTTATGGTCTTGCTCTTGCATGGGGTCAGCATTGCCCCAGTTGGAGACCCCCACTCCCGCAGCCTCTCCCTAGTACCTCACTGTGGCCTCACCCCCCAGGCCTCACTGCCCATTGTCCAGAGTTCATGCCAGTTGCTGCTCCAACTGGAACCCAGGTCCAAGAGGCGCCCTGGCGCACCACTCTCGCTCTTTCTCTAGATGACAGGGCTGCATGGACCTGCTAATTGTGTTTGTATTTGGCCTGATTTATATTTGTGCTTAGCATGCATCCACACCCCCGCCAGGAAAGCAGATGGGCACTTATGCCTTCCAAAGACACATAATTAAGGCAATTTAGCATCTTCCTCAAAGGATGCTCTTCCTCCTCCTCCAGGAGGGAGGAAATGTCTTTGGAGCTCTTCAGAATGTTTGAGATTTAATTCTACTTTGCTCACAGCTGGTCCAATCTGGGGGGACTAAGGAGGAAGAAAGGGAAACATTTTTGTTGCCTAGGACCTGGGGCAGGAGGGGAGGAGACACAGGGCATGGGGGAGGGGGAACTTTGGACTTTGCCAAGGTCTCTTTTCCTTCCAGAGCCTTTAGTGACTACATTTGTTCTGATAAAAGTATCAAAATAAAACAACAGCCCTGGCCGGTTTGGCTCAGTGGATAGAGCGTTGGCCTGTGGACTGAAGGGTCCAGGGTTCGATCCCAATCAGGGGCACATGCCCAGGTTTCGGGCTTGACCCCCAGTAGGGGGCCTACAGGAGGCAGCTGATCAATAATACTCTCTCATCATTGATGTTTCTATCTCTCCCTCCAACTCAGCAATAGTTTCGAGGAGCCTTACAGATTCAGAATCCCTGGAGATGTTTAGCCAATTTTTTTTTCATCATAATAATTTATTCATTCAATCCACAAATATTTATTGAACACCTATCATGAGACTCTGAGTTTAACATGGTGTCTAATACCTGCTTAGCAAATTTCACAGTGGATCCTGACTCAAGCCAGGTTGTTAAACCTTTGGTTTTGAAGTATTCTTTGAAAATGTATTTATTTATTTAGTGTTTGTAGAATTTTAGAGCCAGAAGTTACTTAGAAACTCCTCTTATACAGCATAAAGTTTGCTGATATAAAGTAGCTTGCTCAAAAGTTTCATACCTCATTTTTTCTCTTTCTTTATATATAACTAGAGGCCCGGTGCACAAGAATTTGTGTACTCGGGGGGAAGGGAGGGTCCCTCAGACCGGCCTGTGCCGTCTTGCAGTCTGGGACCCCTCAGGAGATAACGACCTGCTGGCTTAGGCCTGCTCCCTGGTGGCAGAGGGCAGGCCCAATCCCTAGGTGCAGCCCCTGGTCGGGCTCAGAGCAGGGCCGATTGGGGAGGTGGGGCACCGCCCCCTGTCATGCACAGAGCAGGGCGTATTGGGAGGTTGCGATGACACCCTCAGTCATGCTCAGGGTAGGGCCGATTGGGGGGTTGGGGCACCGCAC
>NW_006352194.1:3992681-4002283 GCF_000327345.1 Myotis davidii
ATAACTTATGTGCTTGTAAAAAATGCCAACAATATCTTATATGTAAGAGAGTAGGAGGTGAAAGTGCCTTGCTCTTGCCCCACCCCTTCCCCCCCTAACCCCCACCTCCCAAGCTGACCACTGTTAGAAGCTGGGTGTAATTCTTCCCAGGTGTCTATCATTCATGTGCATTTTACAGCTGTATATATACACAGATGTAGCTTTGGGTACATGGCTGGGATCACATCTGGTTCTGTAACTTGCTTTTTTCACCCAGAGAGCTTATCATATCAATACAGAGAGATCTACCAAGGTTTTTTAAAAAATGGCTTTATGGTAGATCATACTGTAGATATAATATCATTTATTTCACCAAAAGGAATACAAAAATGCATCTAGGCCATCTTCATTTTTTTCCACTATGATAAACATACATCTGTGTGCATGTGGAAGAGTATTTCTGTAAGATGATACTCAGCAGTGGAATTGTCAAGAGCATGCTTACTTAAACTTCTGATAGTTGCTGCCAAGCTGTTCTCCAAATTAGACTGTCCCAATATGCACTGCTCCCGGTAGTGAATGGGGGTCCTACTTCCCCACACCCTAGTCCATGCTGGGTATTACCAACCTTTTTCATTTACTTTTTAAACTCTATTTATTGATTTGAGAGAGAGGAAGGGAGACAGACAGACAGACAGACAGACATTGGTGTGTTCTTCCACTTATTTATGCACTCATTAGTTGATCTTTGTATATGCCCTGACCGGGATCGAACCCAAAACCTTGGTGTATAGGGATGACACTCTAACCAACTGAGCTACAAGGCCAGAACTATTACCAACCTTTTAAAATTTCTCCAGTCTGATGGGTGAAAATCAGCTCTAATTTTTCAAAACTGTCTTTCAAATGAATGTTTATTTCTACATGGGATTTGGAGGTTATGTTTGGAAGGGACCCCTGAGACTTTAAAGGGAAGCTTAGGAATCTCAAATGTGACTGTCAATTGATTCTCCACACCAGAAAGTTCCCTGGAATGTCAGCAACTATCAAACTGCCTTGTCTTTGGAGAGATGAGAGCTGCTCTTTCCATAGTACCTACAGGTTACATTTGGAAGTGGCGTTCGGCATTCATGTGTTAGTATCATTTTTTCCAAGCCCCCTTTTAGGATTAAACCCTGCCTTTCAGCTTAGTTGGGTCCCGTGAGAGTGGTGTGATGGGCTATAAAGTCATAAAACTGGTAGACATCTGCCCTTTCTCTCTGCTCCATTCAACATTGAGAAAGAACCCACTACTTGCCAGGTTCCTCTCTGTAACTAGAGTAACATATAGCGGCAGCACCTCGGGAACAAGGGGCTCATGAGTTTTAGGGAGACAAGGTGGGGAAAAGGCCGGAAGCAACTCTGTGGAGCCATCCCTGGGCCGGGAACACTGTGGCTACTCTTCTCTTGTCTCTTTTCATCTCGGTTCTGGGGTAACAGTCCCTCACTTCCTATTTGCACTTTTCATAATGCTTCCCTGTGAATCATGATCTTGTTGTTTCCCGCCATCCTGTGAGAGTAGATGGTCTGAGTCCTATGTTTTTTTAAATATATACTTTTATTGATTTCAGAGAGGAAGGGAGAGGGAGAGAGAGAGATGGAAACATCAATGATGAGAGAGAATCATCAACTGGCTGCCTCCTGCATGCCCCCTGTAGGGGATCGAGTCCGTAACCCAGGCATGTGCCCCTGACTGGAATCGAACCCAGGACCCTTCAGTCCACAGACCAACGGTCTATCCACTGAGCCAAACCGGCCAGGGCTATTTTATAGTTGGACAAATAGTCACTGGCTATGGCATGGACCCCAGAGAGAACATGGAATCCTTGTTCTCTCAAGTTTATTAGCTGTGAGGCCTTGGACAAGTTACTGCCCTCTCTGTGCCGTCTCCCGCATCTGTAAAATGGGGAGAATAAAGACCTCAAGGGCTGGTTGGGAGCTCCTTATGGAAAGTGCTCCTCAAGGCAGGGCCTGGCACTCAGGAAGCTGTTAGCAGGGCCTCTTGTTTTCACCCAACTTCCCAGATTGACCTGGGAGTTATTTTCATTCTCTGAGCCTCAGATTTGCTCATCCATAAAATGGGATGACAACCCCCTCCTCGAAGATTAATTATGTAAATGCTGTGCCCGGTGCCTTGTCACCCACTGGCCCCATCTGTTTCTCAGGCCTCAGCCTTTCTCATTGTCTGCAGTGCTCAGAGGCATGCTGTCCTAGAACGCTCTGCTCCCAACCACCAGGATGGAATCACAAGACAGCGGAGGGCGCAGGTTAACTGAGGATACTCTGTCTGAGGCTGGCATCGGTCCTATGAGAGCAGTGAGTTTCTCAGAAATACCCCTATTTTTCTTCCTCCCTCTTCCCCACAGCCACTACCTGGAGTCAGGCCCTACACTTCTTCTTCTTTTTTTAAATTAAATATATTTTTATTGATTTCAGAGAGGGAGGGAGAGGGAGAGCGAGATAGAAACATCAATGATGAGAGAGAATCATTGATCGGCTGCCTCCTGCAGGCCCCACACTGGGAATCCAGCCTGCAACCCAGGCATATGCTCTGACTTGGAATCGAACTAGGGACCGCCTGGCTCATAGCTCGATGCTCAACCACTGAGCCACAGTGGCTGGGCAGGCCCTACACTTCTTGCAACAGCCTCTTGCCTGGTCTTCCCCATGGCAGACCCTCATCTTCATCCATCCTACACCCTACTTCTGGAGTTTTTTCCACTCCACATACTGAAGATGGAGTAAACCTTTCAATTCAACTGTTGTTTGTTCAAGTACCCAATTTTTATTAAGCACTTACTCTGCACCCAACACCGTGCTAAATATTTTATAGGCATCATTTCATGTACTCGTTGCAATACAGGTAGATACTTTTATTATGCCCATTATACAGATGAGCAGGGAATTAACTTATCCAAGGTCACATAGCCGATAAGTAGAGGAGTGAGATGTAAACACTAAAATCCTCACCACAACCCTGCATTTTATATTATTTTACTCACTCAAGAACTACCTACTGTGTATCTAGCATGTGCAGGCATAAATCTAGGTCTGGGGACAGGGTGGGGAACAGAATAGACAATAGTGGAGCAAATGGACAGTAAACAGAGCCCTAAATAATAAAAGCATAGTATGCAAATTGTTCCCTCAACTGGAGTTCTTCCAGGAGTTTGACCAGGGAGCCAACAGCCAGGACCCTACCAGTGCATGAATTTTGTGCACTGGGCCTCTAATAAAAATATAACATCAGTAAAGTGCTAAGAAAAACATACCACAACAGGGTAAGGAGATAGAGTATGTTAGAGAGGGGGGTGCCGGGAGGGACCCCTTGAGAACGAGACATCAGAGAGGAAGACGGAATGAATGGAGAGAGGAAACAGAGGTTCCAAGAGGTGATGGGTCTGGCTGAGGTCACCTGGCAAGAACGAACAGCCAGGCGAATGGGAACTCAAACCCGGGGCCACATTTCTTCTCTGTTTCTTGCAGCCTCAGTTCCTCCTGAGAGATTCCTGAGACTTCCAGGAGCTGAGGGGTGAGTTAGAGGCTTCCTCCTGGCTACCTGGGGGCAGAAACATCAAAGTCCTTCTCAAATGGCTTTGTCATGAGTTAAAACAAGATACCAGGCCATCATCTCCTCAGGGGTATGTACCTCCACTCACAAAACATTTCAGCCTTTTTGGTTGAAATGACTGGTTAGACTAAGTTGAATATTGCCTTAAAAAAAAAAAAAGAAAGAAAGAAAGAACAGAACTGATGATTGGATTTTGCTAAGATGACTAAGCTGGCCCCATCCCCAGTCCATGTCAGTCCTGCGGGAAGTCAGAAGTCAAGGAAAATGTGTCCTCTTGCCAAATGACTGACCCTCCAGCCCAGCCCCAGAAGTCTCAGAGAGCAGAGAAGTAGGAAGCCATGTCAAATCACAAATCACAAAGATTTCTCTCCATGACAAATCCTGGGAATCTGGTGGTGATGTGAGGGGTGGGAGGGGGTGTTTCAAATTTCACAAACATTTAATGATTGTTCAGGCCCAGTGGTAGGTATTTCCATATCGTGTTTCATTTTGTTCTCATTAATAACCCAGTGAAGTAGGCACTAACATCCCCATTTTACAGATGAGGAAACTGTGGCTCAGAGAAATGCCATCCAGCCCAAGTGAGCAGCAGGCCTGTCTAATTCTCAAGCCCACGCCTTTTTCTCTCTCACACATTATCTCCCTTCTGTTTTCCAGCTCCCAGCTCAGTCATCTCCCCAACCCCCAACTCTGCAAGAAAGATGTTATTATCCTTATTGTATAGGTGGGTCATGTGACTGCATTGGTGAAGTTGTCCCATTTTACAGATGATGCTACTGAGGCAGAGGAAGGTGAAGTATTGGAATTTGAACTCAGACCCACTGACTTGCCTCTACCCCCCAGCAGCCCCAGGGAAGACAGTTGGAGTGGGATGAGCAGAAACAATTGGGAATATCAAACTCTGCCTGTTGCTTCAGCTGGTTAAAACTTCTTTACATTTGCACCGCAGAATCGAAAACTTTTCCTGCAGGAAAAGGTGCTTGTCTTGGGGTCAGACCGAATGTCCTCTGTGAGCTGAACTTCTCTGCTGTCGCTTAAACCCGCCCCAGGCTGATCTGAGTCAAGAGAGGCCCCTTCCTCCTTTCCTGGCGGGCACCAGCCTCCGCCTTGCTGTTCCCTCGGATTTTTATTCCCTGGGCGAAGCAATGGAGCTCTTAATTAAATTCTCTTGTTAGAAGTCAAGCTTAAGGAAAACAAACAGAAAAAACCTCTCCTGTGGGACCGGTTTCTTTCCAGCTCGCTGGGAAGCTTGATGCTGGAGATAGTATCCCTGGCCGACCTCCGACATCCATCCCTCACTGCTCCGGGGAATTTCCTGTTGGCACCTTCCTTGGCTCAGTCCCACCCTGCTGGAGCAGAGGAAATTGTGACGGGAGGTGTGGGGATGTTATCAGAAGTTTCAGTGTGTGGTGTGAGTCTCTGGGCTCCAATGCAAGGGGCTTGGGGGGAAGGAAGGAGGGGAGATTTCAAAGACCAGGAGTGGGGGTGGCAGGAGGTTCTGAGACCATGGTGGGTACTTGTTCCCAAGGACAGCAGACACTTGATCACACCTAAGTGACTCCCATTCTCCCCTAACCACACTCTAATGGACACAAGGAACCATGAGGAGCTGGAAAGAGCACTGGACTTCGAGTCAGGAAGCCCAGGGTCTAGTCCAGATCTATTACTAACTCACTGTTTTAATCGTAAACAGAGCAAATTGTTGTGGGATTACATGTTAAGTGTTATGCTAAGCCCCATGCATAGATGATCTTATTTAATTCTCACAAATCCATCCTTTTTAAAAAAAATTATATATATGTGATATATTTTTTATTGATTTTAGAGAGGAAGGGAGAGGGAGACATAGAAACATCAATGATGAGAGAGAATCATTGATTGGCTTCCTCCTGCATGCCCCCTACAGGGGATCGAGCCCGCAACCCGGGCATGTGCCCTTGATCAGAATCGAACCCAGGACCCTTCAGGCCGACGCTCTATCCACTGAGCCAAACCATCCTCTTTTTTTCCTTCTTCAAAGAAACTGAGGCTCAGAGAGGTTAACTGACCAACCCAAAGTCACACAGCTGGTAAGTGCTATGAAGCTGAGATTCAAACCAAGTAGTCTGGATCCAGAGCCCAAGCCCCTAACCATAGTCTCCAGTTAGTTCCACCTTCTAGGTTTCAGATTCCCCATCTGTAAACAAACAGGATTGGTATACCTGAACTCCAAACAGCCTTCCAGGCCTGACAGTCTGTGCTTTATTCAACAGTCACTGTATTGCCAGGCAGGGGCCGGGAACACAAAGCTGAGTAAGATCACCTCTGGCCTCAGGTTATAAACTCTTTGAGAGAAGAAATCACGTCTTAATTACCCTTGCTAGCCTCCCGCCGCTTACAGGCACTGTGCAAAGAGAAGGTGCTCAAAATATTTGTTGACTAAATGTGTGATTCACGGGGAGGAGCATGGGCTAGGGAGTTAGACGTAACTGAGGTCCCATCCTGTTCTGACCCTTGCAAGGGAAAGTCCCTTAATTTCTGTGCCTGTTTCTTTCTTCACCGAGTGGCAATGCGCAGGAGACCTTCCTCACAGGGTTGCAGAGAGGATAATGCATGGTAAGCACTTAGCATTGTGCTTGGCACATTAAAAACTGCTCAATAAATCTTAGTTCCTTTCCTTGATGGATTCTCCAACCTTCTTTTACCCTTGTCACTGGCTGGTAGGGAACATGCTGAACCCCTCTTTGTTGTCTCCCCGGTTGAAGCTGGGAACTAATTTCTACTGCTGGAGGCAGATAGCTGGAGGCAGATAGCAAACCCGCTCTGCCAGGTCCTGCGTGAGGAAGGAAGAAAACAGGTTCCCTGGAAAGCCCTCCCCTGGATTCTGATTCCCATGCAGCCCCTGCTCCTCTGTGGTGCAGATGTCCCCTCTGTCTAGACAGCTCTCCCCAGAAGAAATTGCCAACCACAGACGCTCTGATGACAAAGCGTGCCCCAGACACTAGTCCTCTTACACACAATTCATTCACCCTGTTCAGAAAAGAACAAGCCAGGCTCCCACCTCCTAAGCAGAGGGGAATCTAGGGGAGCAGGAGTGAATGGGTGGCTTCTTTTTCCATTAATTTATCCATCCATCCATCCATCCATCCAACCATCTTTGGGTGAATGTCTTCCATGTGGTAGGCATGGGGCATACCTAGATGAATAATACCCCCTTCCCTTCCCAAACTCATAATATTGGGGGAGATGGACACAAAAAAATAACTATGAAAGGTGTGGCCATTATACTGACAGGGAACACTCAGGGAGGGCTTACTGTGTGCCAGGCACAGTGCTATATATTTTAGATGCATGATTTCATCACCCCATGAAATAAGTACTATTATTGTTATCATTTTACCCATGAGCCAACTCTTGAAATTTAGATAACTTGTCCAGGGTTGCACAGCTACTGAAAAATCAGGATTCAAATTCAGTCTGATCCTTGCATCAGCACTTGCCATCAGACCTCTAAGGAGGGAATCACCACCTCCATTCAGGAGGAATGGGAGGGGCCCCACGGAACAGGGGATTTCAGAGCTGGGCCCTGAGGGATGAGTCATGCGAGACCAAAGAGGTATCAAAGATTCTGGAAATGAGTGGGACTCTAACCAACAGAAATGCGGTCCAGGACTTTCTGAATGGAAGGGAAAGCATGAGCCGGGTTTGAGAAGGCAGGGCATACAGCGTGGGAACACACGGGGAAGAGCCTGGAATGCCAGGATAAGGGACTTGGGACCTCTGCAGGAGGGAGTGAGGAGGGAAGTTCCTGCCCTACCAGTCTGGGCAGGGGCTCCCTATGCTTTAGGAAGTCTGCTCTAGTGACGCATGGAGAATGGCTTGGAAGGGACAGGAAGCTGACCTGGGACTTGCCCCAAGGTTTTTGGATTGTGGTAGCAGGGATGGAGATTGTGACGGAACGGTCGATGATGCCCTCGTGGATGTCAGAGTTCAGGGTACACAGAGTGCAAACTTGCCCTGTCCAATCATGCCACTCGCTTACTCAAAACCCTTCCCTGGCAGCCATAAAGCCCCAGGTCCTTCACTTGGCATTCAAGGCTTCACGAGCTGACCCCTCCCCCACCCCCCCCCAGCCTCATCTCGACCACTTTCCCCTACGCTAGCAGACATCTACAGACCAAATGCTCTCGGTAGCCTCTGTGCCTTCGCACATGCTGTTCCTTCTACCAGGGAACTTCTCTGCTCCCCTTCCCTCTGGTTTGCTGAGATGACTCCTATCCCCTTCAAGGCTCAGTGCGGGGGTGTTGCCCTTGCCCACCTCCCAGGTGGGGCATGGTTTCCTCTGAGCCCCTGAAGCCCCTGCTCCCTGGACCCAGCTTTTTGCTTAAACCAACTTTCCAGGGGCATTTACCACCTTGAACTGCTCTTGTTGTTCAATGATGTAAGTTTCGTTAGCCTGTGCTGAGGTGCTGCACATCTCTCCGATCCCTTGTTGCTCACCCCCGGTCAGGGCAGCTTCGGAGCTCTCATGTCTTTTCTGCGGGGACAGAGGCCCGGCGTGTCTATATTCACTCTGCCATGTGGATTTCCCTACTGCAGGGTCTCAGGCTGGGGCCCTGGCGGCAGCTGCAAACGCTTGCGCTGCGTGGCTAGGACCCCCTCCTCCTCTAGGACTGTTCACCTTGGGGTACCAGCAGCAGTACCTATTTTGGGAAATGCCTCCATTTGGCACTGCCTATTTCCTATTTGGGAAGAGAGCCCAGGGCCTGAGTAGAGTGAAGAAGGCCGAGAAGGGTGAGGCTGCACATAACTTTTGTCTGTTTGCCAGTGATTGATCTGCCTGGGGTTTGCACTAAGACGAAAAGAACCTTTGCATTATTAATGACCATCGATCACAGCCTCCCAGAAAAGAGAGATTGAGAGAGACGAAGGCTCCAGGCCGGTCATCAAACTGGTAAATCAAGAGGGTGAGGTGTAGAGAGGGGAGGGGAGGGCCAGTGGGTAGGGAATTTGTAGAGCAGGACACTGAGAAGAATGCCTGGAGGGGCTGCAGAGCTCCTGGTGTGCCAGGCGTTACAGAGCTGTGCGGGCTGCAGATAAACCAGCGGCAGTGGGTGCTGCTGGCCTCTGCTACCCCAGCTCACGAGACTTCACCAGAGCGATTGCCAGGGACAGAGGGGCACTCCACAGTGATAAAGCGGGCAATGCACCAAGGGCTCATAATGGCAAGTGCACTTAACAACACAGCTTCGACATACATGGAGTCCAAATTGGCAGCGAGCCTGTAAGGATAGAGGCCAGCTCCCCGGGAGCCCCGTGAAACCCGGACACCAGCCGTGCCCAGCGTGGTGCCTCTTCAGTGGGCACCTCTCATTGTTCCCCTTTGTGCTCTAGCCTCTCAACCCCGGTCCTCTGGAAGCAGGTAGATTCATCCCAGCACCCCCATACCTGCTGGAACCTGGGATCTGCCTCCCCTTACTTGGGATCTGCTGTTTGAATGAGGGAAGGAGCTGCCCCTCTGACCTTAGCTCCTGCCATTCACGCGGCCCCAGAACCCGCGGGCCACTGTCCCCTCGGGGCCTCCGTGCCTGTCCCTCATGGGAGCTGTTCCCCTACATTTCTGCAGGGCCCCTCCCTCTCCCCCTGTCTTTCTCAGTGAGACCTCCCCTGACCGCCCTGTTCAGTGCCCCCACCCCCTCACTCTCTATTTCCGCCCCCTGCTTTTTTCCCTCCACACCACTCAGCCCATAACCGTCCCTGAGTTTATGGGTCCACTTACCGCGTTCATTAAGCGCCAGTGGGTCCACTTCTGTTTTGTTCTCTCCTAGGTTCCCAGTGCCTCGAACATGCCCGATGCGCAGTGGGTTGATACATACCTGTTAACTGACGAAATAAAAAATCCCACTAGGGATGAACACAGGGGACAGGGACGGATGGGGGAAGCCACCAGGGTCTCCGGCCAGGGCCCACCTCCCACTGCCCTCTACTGCGGACCAGGCCCCCCGCTCTCCTACAGGTGGGGACTGGGGCGCCC
>NW_006352194.1:4002916-4007793 GCF_000327345.1 Myotis davidii
GTCGGGGTGCGGCGCAGCGCGGGGCCGTCCTTTCGGGAGGGGAGTTGAAGGAGCGTCCAGGATGGAACCCGGGCTCCAGACCCGAAGGCCGGGGGACCCGGACTGGTTTTGTGACCTTGGGCAGGTCACTGCATCTCTGCGAACCTCAGTTTGCACATCTGTCAAGTGCAGGGTATATTTCTCCCACCCTGCGAGACTCGGGGGGATATATGAGATGCCGAATGGATGCCTTTTTATAAACTGTAAAGTTCTGTACAGCTGCTAGCTAATCACATAACGTCAGGACTGGAAGGGCACTAAGAAATCTGCTTTATTGCAGGTGTGGAGAGTGGGAATAAATCTTTCCCAAGGTCACACTACTTGTGAGACAATATAAGGCTAAAGCCCCCCAGCTCTGGGGAGGTGCAAGGATTAAGAGTAGGGAACCACCTGCCTAGATGGTTTGGCTCAATGGATAGAGTATCGCCCGAGGACTGAAGGGTCCTGGGTTCGATTTCGGTCAAGGGCACATGCCTGGTTTGCGGGCTCCATCCCCAGTAGGGGGTGTGCAGGAGGCAGCCAACCAATGATTCTCTGTCACCATTGATGTTTCTATCTCTTTCTTCTTCTCTGAAATCAATAAAAGTATATATTTTTTAAAAAGAGTAGGGGCTCTCTATCAGACTTGGCCGCGTTACAAACCAAACTTGGCTATTTACTAGCTGTGTGACCTTGGGAAAGCGCTTAACCTCTCTGAGCCGTGGTTTACTTCCATGTGAAGTGGGGATAAGAATGTCCGCCTCACAGGCTTGCTGTGCACATCAAATGAGGTCATTGTTCAGCACAGCCTCTCAACCTCTTCCTGGGACTCGGCCCCCAATGTGGGTCAGTCCTCTCCCCTGGGCTGCATAGCCACGGGCCAGGGTCTCAGCCTTCCTTCCAAGGACATCGAGGGCCCTTTACCGACAGCAGCAAGCAAGGCCACTTGGGCAGCTGGGCCTCCTCCAGCCTTTGACCCTGTCCAGCTGGTGGGGAGGAAGGAGTGGTCTTTGTCCTGGAGGCATCCAGGGAAGCCAGGACCTAGAGGAGTGGTTCTCAACCTTCTGGCCCTTTAAATACAGTTCCTCATGTTGTGACCCATCCATATAATTATTTTCGTTGCTACTTCATAACTGTAATGTTGCTACTGTTATGAATCGTCATGTAAATATCTGATATGCAGGATGGTCTTAAGCGACCCCTGTGAAAGGGTCGTTCAACCGCCAAAGGGGTCGCGACCCACAGGTTGAGAACCGCTGAGTCCTAGAGGATCACATAGGAGGGAGGGAGCTGACCAGCTGGACCTGACTGGTAGGGCCTAGGGCAGTGATGGTGAACCTTTTGAGCTCGGCGTGTCAGCATTTTGAAAAACCCTAACTTAACTCTGGTGCCATGTCACATATAGAAATTTTTTGATATTTGCAACCATAGTAAAACAAAGACTTATATTTTTGATATTTATTTTATATATTTAAATGCCATTTAACAAAGAAAAATCAACCAAAAAAATGAGTTCTCATGTCACCTCTGACACGCGTGTCATAGGTTCACCATCATTGGCCTAGGGCCTCCTCTCTTCCGCACAGTGCCCAGTGCAGGCCCAGGAACGCAGGGGTGCTTCCTCAGAGTGCCAGTTAGGTCATCCTGTGTCTCCCAGGCTGCAGGTGGAGGACTGGTCTTGTTGGCGACTGGGATATGAATCTGTGCTGAAATACAGAATCTCAGAGCTGAGAGTTCCCAGGATCTAAGAAGTTCCTCTCATTGCACAGATGGCTCCTGTCCGAGGCCCCCAGCGGGGTGGGGGTCTGCCCAGGTCACCTCTGTCCTCCAGGAAGCTGAACTCAGCAGACAGTGTTCAGTCTTTAACTTTCTCAGCAGCTGCCCCGACACCGCTGACCACTCGTTTCCTCTGGGAACACTCTTCTGGCTCCTGCAACTCAATCCTGTCTATTTTGCCTACTGCGTCTCTGTTTTTGCAGGTTCATCCTCCTATCTATAGCCTTTAGCTCCCCTCCTAGCAGACACTCTCCCTGGGTGGTCTCGTCCACCCCATTGGCTCCAGTGACCGCCTCTCTGCACATGACCTCATAGATGTATGTTTCCAGCCCAGAACTCCCAGGCGGGTGGCCGATGGGGTGAAGTGCTGAAATGAACCTGAAGCAGGGGCAATCTAACAGAGGATGAGAACTACTTTATGTTGGCTGGTCAACGCTTTGCCTAAGAGGTGATATTTAAGGGGAGCAGATGGTAGGAAATGAGGTCAGAGAGGTGGCTGGTTTGGGGGTGGGGGTTCAGTTAACATAGGACCTTGTGGACCATGGTGCGATTTTTTAAATTTTATTCTGATATGGGAGCCCTGGAGAGATTCAGACAGGAGAGAGAGAATGCTGTTATTTCTCCAGGGCTCACTTGAGCCCTGGAAGAGGAGTCGCTCTATATCTTTTTTCTTAAATCTTGTGTTTTGTTTTTTGGGAGTTGCTCTATATTGATTGCAGCCTACAGTGCTCCCGGCACTGGAGTGGGGAGGGTAGCTCCTCAAGGAGCTTCCACCACAGGCACAAACAAACCTGGAGTCAGGAGGGTTAAAGGAGAGATTTTGCATCTGGTTGACAGGGAAGGCTTCCTGGAGGAAGTGGCTTCTGAGAAGGGCCTCAGAGAACGGTGAGCAGAATTCCATAGATGTGTATGAAAGACAGTGGGACAGATTGCTCTCCCAGGCAGAGGGCAATCTATCAGCCTGAACCAAGACACAGATGCCCCAGATGTGTGTAGAGAAGGCAGGGGAAAGGAGACAGAACCTATAGAGCAGCGGTTCTCAACCTGTGGGTCGAGACCCCTTTGGGGGTCGATCGACCCTTTCACAGGGGTCGCCTAAATACATCCTGCAATATCAGATATTTACATGATGATTCATAACAGTAGCAACATTACAGTTATTAAGTAGCAACGAAAATAATTTTATGGTTGGGGGTCACCACAACATGATGAACTGCATTAAGGGGTCGCGGCATTAGGAAGATTGAGAACCACTGCTCTAAAGGAGAGAGTTCAGGCTGTCCAGAGAGCAAGGTCCTGGATTTGGCCACTTACTTGCTGTGTGACCTTGAGCTGGTTGCATTACCTTTCTGGGCCTCAGCTTCCTCATTCATAAAAGAAAAGTAATTGGTTACATGCTGAGTGAGAGAGAGAGGGAGGGAGCATTCTAGATGTTGGGGGTGGGTGGATAAGCTACCAAGGAGCAGACAGGAAGGACTGGGATGGATGAGGCAGATGGTGGCTCGATTGAGGTGGGGGCCCCATGGTACATCCAGGAGGAGTGACCAAAGGACATTTGGGGCCAGAGGTACAGGGTGTCAAAGGTAAGACCGCAGTGTTCTTTCATTCATCCTTTGAGTAAATCCTTCCTGAACCACGGTAAGTATTAAGCCCAAAACCTACAGCTGTGAACAAACTAGTCTCTGCTCCCGGAATGGACCATCTTGAGGGAGAGAGCCCCACGGCATTGGGCTGCAGGATGCTGAGAGACACGCATGTCAGTCATAAACGTAAGGCACTTGTTAGAGGGGAGGGGACCCCATTTGGGTGGAAAGAGTAGACACATTTCAGCCAAGAGGAGACCGTTGAATTCGATCCTGAGGTTGAAGTTGGAATTGGACAGGTGGGTGAGGAGGAAGGATACCCTACACAGAGGGCACTGGGCTTCATGACACAGCACACGTGTCCCCCACCCCTCCGGGAATCAGGTCCAACAGGAAGACAGGCAGTCAGCCAGTGAGCCCAGTTGAGGGGAGTCCAGTGTTAGTGCGTGATAAGGAGACCAGTGGGGTGGGGAGGAGGGAGTGATCACTACCGTTCCTAGGATTCAGAGGAACCTCTATAGGGTTGGAGGGGACCTGAGGAAGGGCATTCTAGATAGATGGAATGGCCTGTGCAAAGGCTCAGAGGCGTGAGAGAAACATAGTGTGTTCGCAGAAGGAAATCTCAGCCAGGCTGGAGGCGGGCTGTTTTGCTGAGTGCACGTGAACGGAGGAAGGGCTGGGCTGTGCAGTCTCTGGATCAGTGAGCAATAGGAAATGAAGAAATAGGGGTTGGGGTGCATGGAGCGAAGGGTTCTCCAAGCTTCTGTCCTGTGGAGTAGGTGTCTTTGGCCCCAGTTTCTCTTCTCTTGCGGATTCGATTTGTCTGTGGTGCCCAGCAGCAAAGCCACCTCAGAGGAGAATCTGGGGTTGCCACAGGTTACCTGTCTCCTTTCCCAAGGCCCCCTCCACACTCCCACGTTCCAGGTGAGCTTCCCCTGCAAGTTTTTCTAGAAGCAGGGCCCACATCTGTGTGGCTCATGCCAACATGTGGCTTTAAGCACATAGCTACTGAGTGGATGAGGAAAAAGCTGTTGAGATGGTTGAGGCTCCAAGAGGTCGAGAAACTTGTCCAAGGTCACAGAGTTAGTGAAAGGCAGAGCTGGGAAGCAAATTCAGGCTACCTGCCTCCAAAACCTGGGCGCCTATTCATGGCTGTGCGGTGCCTCCCAGCAGGGAAAGCAGATGGTGAGTCCCGGGATGGGATCCTATAAACACTAACAAATTCGGTGTTTAATTTCTAGGAAATGAGTTCCTATTGTTAGTACCTTGTTTATTCGGTCTGGAGAAAACAGCCTCTCCTCTGTCCTGGAAATGGTTTAGCTCCTCAGCTAAAGTGCTCTCTGGGAACTCAGACAGCAGCATCTGTCGGGGAGGGGCAGGCGCTCCAGGGCCAGAGGATACAGCCCCTAAGGGTTCTTGCAGAGTGTGGTCTGCCCTGAGAATCTGCTCTCAGAATTACTCCCTTACTGTGGAAACTCAAGTGGGAGATGTGTGTGTGTG
>NW_006352194.1:4007820-4024481 GCF_000327345.1 Myotis davidii
AAGGAGTTGAAAATGCCAAAAAGCACATAGTGTGAAACAGATGTGGGAGCCTCTGGGTACTTCTGTCGTTCATCTCCAGTTCCTGCTGCAAACTGGAGGCAGTAGGAGTGCTGATGGGAATTGGAAGACTTGGGCTCTGCCTGTAACTCACTGTGTGACCCTGGGCAAGTGTCTTACCCTCTCTGTTTCTCTCTCCTGTCCATGAAAGAGTCGGGTTAGGTGAGGAGTCCTGACACTCTGACACCCTTCTTGAACCCTAGGGTTGACACTACTATTATCCCTTGTACAACTAACTCCCTGTGGCCCATGGGAGCTTGCTTAGAAATACAGAATCTCAGGTCCTGCTCCAGACCCTCAGAATCAGGACCTGCATTTCCCGTAAGGTCCCCCAGGAAGGCGTGTGCCTGTTCAGTGTGAGGAGCACTCAGGAACCACATTCCCGCCTTCTGTTGGGGCTGTGCTGAGTGAAGATGTCTGTGCACCCTCCCATCAGCAAAGAGAGGCCCTTTCAGAGGAAGTGATGAAGCCTGGCATACAACAGGTGCCGGTACCAGCAAAGGTTTTTTGAATGTGTCCAGGCATGCGTGGGGTAAATATCTGTAGAATGAGGAAGGGAGTGGAACTGACCTTACCCAGAACTTTATGAGCGGTGGAGCATGGAGTCAGGTAAGCCCAGGTTCCGGGCCTAGCTTGGGGATGTAGGCAAGTCCTTTCTCTGGGCCTTGGTCCCCCTCCCTGGGAGGTGGGAAGAATAATAATAAGACTGACTTCCGAGAGTCGTGGTCAGACTTAAATGAGTTGATACAGGAGGAGCGCTTGGAACAGTTCTGGTTCATAGTAAGCTCTTAATAATGTTGGCCATTACTTTACAATTACTGCTCTTCCAGCCGCCGACCTGTACTGTCTCAGCCCTTTACCTGGATTGCGTTGATTTCTCTGAGAACAGTCTCAGAATGACCCCTAGAGGGCGCTGTCACCCTGTTGAGAACCACAGGTTCTAGAGCAGTGATACCCAAGAGAACTATAATGCAAGCCACAGATGTAACTTGAGATTTAGAAAATGTAGAGATAGCCAAGTTTAAAAAAGTGAAATTAATTTCAATTATATATTTTATTTACTCAACATATCCCAATCATTAACATGTAACATATAAAAAATGATTAATGAGATAGCTTTCATTCTTTTTTGAACTAAGCCTTTGAAACCCAGTGGCCACATTTCAAGTGTTCAATGGCCACAGATGGGCAGGAGTGGCTGTTCTAGAATTTCTTAGCTCTGGCTCTCATCCTAGTTATGCCACCTTTGTGGCCTTGGGCTAGTCATTTTACCTCTCTGGGCCTCAGTTTTTTGGGTGTTTTTTTTTTCATCTATAAAATGGGGACTAACTCTGCCTCAAGGAGTAGTAGGTATTAGGGGCATATGATGAGAGTTTAAAACCCCTTTGCCCACTCCCTCACAAGCCTCATTCTCTCGGCCAGGGCTGGTCCATGCTGAACCCATGGGCAGCCTGGGTGGTAGAATCACTGAGCTGAGCTGGGAGGGATGCCCAGCTTTGCTCTGCGGTCTTGTGCAAGTCACCCACGTCTCTGGGCAGCAGCAATCTCAGCTGATTGGATGACCTCATTTGAAAAGTTCCTTCCAGCCCTAACCGGTTTGGCTCAGTGGATAGAGCGTCGGACTGAAGGGTCCCAGGTTCGATTCCGGTCAAGGGCATGTACCTTGGTTGCGGGCACATTCCCAGGAGGGGGTGTGCAGGAGGCAGCTGATCGGTGTTTCTCTCTCATCGATGTTTCTAACTCTCTATCCCTCCCCTTTCCTCTCTGTAAAAAATCAATAAAATATTTTTTTAAAAGAAAAGCTCCTTCTAAAAGAATCATGTTTGCCAGGGAGGGGCTGTTCATTGTAACTAACTAAAATTAATGGAGCAGTTACTACATGGCCGGTGCTTGCTCTTAAGCTCACACACACATAATAGCAGTTTGAGGTTGGTGTTGTCACTGTCCCCTTTTTCCACACGAGGAGACTAAGCTCAACAATGTTAAGTGACAAGCTCCTTTTGACCAGCAAAACGGATGCCGGAGGTTGTGAGGCACGTGACCATGACTTTTTTGGGGAAACTTTTTACAAAAACAAAAGTACCCCCAATACAAGTGTGCAACCTGATGCCTTTTCACACAGAGAACACACCCAGCTCAAGAAACAGAACACGACTTGTGCCCACAAGCCCCCTCACGCTTCTTCCCAGTCACTGCACTCCCGCCCGCAAGGGCGTTACGCTGGCATGACTTCTGTGGCGTAGGTCGGTGTTGCCTGTCCTTGAACCTTATGAAGTTTGAATCACATATGGTGCATAATGTTGAGCTGCTTCTGCTCAGCTTCATGTCTGTGCGATTTCCTTTCTGTGGCTGTGTGTAGCGGGGAGCTGGCTCCATCCTCCGTGATATACAGTGACGTACAGTGAGGTGTTCTGTATGAATAAGCCACGGTGGATTTATCCATTCTCCTGCTAATGTCTGCCTGGGCGGTTTTCAGGTTGGGGGTTGTTAAATAGTGCTGTTGCCAACAATTCTTGCACAAGTCTTTTGGTGGACATACATGTTTTTGTTTGTTTTAGAGCTGAGAGTGGAGGTTTGGGTTCAGAGGTTTGGCTCCTTTTAATTTTCGACATTTTCCAGATTTTATAATTAGAGAAACAAAGGTGAAAGATGGACTTGCCCAAGATACTGATGAGCGCCCTGGTGGGTGTGGCTCCGTTGGTTGGGCGTCGTCCTGTGCACTGAAAGGTCACCGGGTCAATTACCAGTCAGGACACATGCCCGGGTTTCGGTCCTTTGCTCTTGCTTCAATGTTTCTCTCTCTCTCTCCCTCTCCGTTCCTCCCTCTCTAAAACCAATTTAAAAATCTTTAATTAAAAAAAGGATAATGATTAGAGATCAAAACTTGCCCTCAAATATAGATCTACAGATGGCTAGATATGGATAGACACACGCACAACACACACCCATTTAACATTTTCAGAGCTTTTCCCACATCTATTATTTTTTATTTCACCCTCTTGACACCCCCGGCAGATAGACGTGCTGCCCTAATTTTACCGAGGAGAAAACGAGGCTGTGGGAGGTTCCAGGAGACAGACAGATGAAATAACAGCTGTGGATGCCCTTTGCACAAGCGGGAGAACTCTGCAGCTTCGTTTCCCTGTGCAGGGCTTGCTCATCCGTACCACCCAGCTTCCAAAGAACGGACAGATGCACAGTTCCTCAGTGGGGATTATTCTACGGCAACAGATCTTTATCACAGAACCTTGGTTTTTTTCCTCCAAAAGGAGGCTGGCTTCTGAGCATACATTAAACCCATCCATCCTCTTTGTTTCTGGCAAAGTTTTATGACTCAGTTAAAATCGAGATCCTTTGGAAAGGGAGGGCGCTGGTCTCCCTGGGTGGGACGCCTTAGGTAAGAGAGATAAAAGGAAGGTCTGCTGGGAGGCTGCCCGGTGGGGCCTGGTTTCCCTCCTTCACTGAATCCACATGGCAGTTCTGGGAGAAAGGTGCTGTTAACCTCAACTTACAGACCAGCAAGAGTAGCCAGGAGGTGGAATGCATCGCCTCCGCCCACAGTAGGGCCTGCTTGGTGGGAAGGAACTGAGAATCCTGTCTTATTGCTGTTGCTCAGGGCCTGTGGTGTCCACCTGAACTGGCTCAACTAGGAAAAGTACGCGTTGGTAGCACTGAGGCTTCCTGGTCCCAGGGGTCCCAGATGCACCTCTGAGGGTTGGGAGGATCATTTCTGGGGCTGAAGGCTCCTTCCTCCTCCTCTCCGGGGGCAGGTGGTCCCTCCCCACCCCACCATCCCCGCTCCTTTCTCTGCTCCGTTCTCCTGCCTCTTTCTGCTGATCTGTCTTCTTTGTTTATTTATGGCTTTTCTGCTCTCCCAAAACTTGTCCTGGATTTGGTCATGGCTGTGGCCCGACTCCAGCCTCAGGGTCCTTAGCTTTCCATCATCTGTCTGCCCAGCATTTCCATTCTGCATCCCCGAGAGCATCTGCCTGGTTCATATCGGGTCACACATCCATCCTGGTCCAGTCAGCTGTGGTCAGGGGTGGCCTGTGGAACCATTTGGGATGGGACTCAGGTCTGTGTGCCTTCTTCTCCCCCCTGCACCCCTCTGCAGTGGTGCTGGAGCTGGGGATGCATGGTGTGCTGGGGTTCTGTGATCTGGACACCAGGGGAGAGGCTGCTGGGCTGGGGAGAAGCTGAGGAAAGTCCAGCTGTGCTGATGGCTTCCAGAGTGTGGTGGGCAGGGGAGAAGCTCCCTGGCCTGGCGGACAGGTAGTTCTGAGAAAAGCAGACTTCATCACTGAAATGGACAGTGTCGCCTTGTTTCTGTAAGAGAAGAGACATTGTCGGAGACCTGAATACGGTTGGACACATCACAGAGAAACCGGAGAAGTCATCATTTACTCTGTTGGGCATCTGGATCCATGATCTTATCAGTTCTTCCCCAACTCCTGTGAGGTCTGGATTCGAATCTCCATCCCCAGGCTGTGCAGGCCCAGAAAGCTCAAGTGACTTGCCCAATGGCCACAGAGAGAGTGGAGCAGAGATTGGGGCCTGAGCCTGCCTGACATAAAACACATGCTTCTCACTACTGCCCTCCATCTTTGTTACCATGGTAACATTTGTTCAGGACTCTACAGCATATCATATTCATGATCTTCTGGACTATTCAGCACCCCTTTGGGGCAGCATAGCTTATGTTCTCATTTTACCTCGGAAGAACTGATGGCCAAAGAGGAATTGTGACTTGCCCTCGGCTACCTGCTGGTCAGTGGCAGAGCTGGGACCAGAACCCACATCTTTGGGACTCAAATATATCAGTAGGTATTAATGTGTCAAAATATAGCAATGTTATTGCTAGTAGTGTGGATATATTTAAAAGCATAATATGCAAATCGACTGAATGGCCGAACAGCAGAACGACCATCCGGACAACCTTACGGATGAAGCCGGGGCTGCGAGGGCCGAGGCAGCCAGGACTGCGAAGGCCTACTCTTGTATGAATTTCATGCATCGGGCCTCTAGTATATATATATAATGTACAAAATTGTTGAAGAAAAACAGTGAATATATCGTCCCCTCCAAAAGTATATATACATATAACACACATGCAGATTAAAGAAGAAAAATAAACACCATGTTCCCTCCATCACCTCAGAAAATAGAACGCCATTGTCCAGCTGGCGTGGCTCAGTGGCTGAGCGTCGACCTAGGACCCAGGTCTGATTCCTGTCACGGACACACGTCTGTGTTGCCGGCTCAATCCCCAGAAGGGGGAATGCAGGAGGCAGCCAATCAATGATTCTCTCTCATCATTGATGAGTCTATCTCTTCCTTTCCCTTCCTCCCTGAAATCAATAAAAAGATATTAAACAACAACAGCAAAAAATAGAACATCATTGATACCTTTCAAACTCCTCCACAGTTATATTCCTGCATCCTTTCCTCTCCAGGTATAATTTTTGTATTTAACGTTTGCTTGCTTTTCCTTATGTGTTGCCACATATTTATACCTCTAAACGGTTTGTTTCTTGCGTGTTTTTGACTTTGGCACTCAGCGTTATGTTGGTGAGAATGCATGCCGCTTTGGTCTACCAGTTTTGCTCCTCTGCAGCACCTCATCGTGGGAATAAGCCCCATTCCATCACGCTGTTGATGGATGTTGGGGTGGCTTCTTGTTGTCTATTACAGCCAGGGCTACCGTGGCCGTTCCGGCTGCTGTCAGCTGGGGAACACCTCCAAGAGTGTCGGTCGTGCATACCTAGGAGTGAAATTACTGGGCCGTGAGTTAGTCACCACATAGTTTGCTTTATGAGGTAATGCCAAATTGCTAACGAGGCTCCTCCAGTTTATACTCTCCCAGTGGTAGCTGACAACTTAGTGGTAGCTGACAACTCCCTGAATGACATGACATGATCAGATTGGAAATGTTTACCCATCTGATGGGTGAGAATGGTCTCATTGTTTTAATTTGCATTTTCTATTTTATTACTTGAAGTGTGATGGGAGAGAGATCGTTGACTATAGCGCTACAGTCTGTATCTCCAGTGGTAGCTGGATTATGGGAAGTTCCCCCAACTGTGGTCAGGATGGGGAAGGACAGCAGGCAGGAGGGGCCGGGGAGAGGGACGCAGAATGGTGAGGCTTCTTGCAGAGCTGCAGCCAGCATTTCTGACCGAGCCCATCCATCCCGTCCTTCTTCCCAGGATGTCACCCACCAGCCTCTCGGGACTTTCGGAGTCCACGCCTTTCCCTGGGATGAGGTCATTGGAATGCCTGGAACCCAAGGAGTGACCGAGGCATGGGCTTGTGGGGCAAGCACACCAGCCTTCCGTGAGAAATGACGGCGCCTCTCGCCCAGACTGTCTGGAAGGAAGAAAATTCCAAACAGTCCAACCCAATTTCGCATTTTCCATGTGAACCAAAGTGGGAGGAATCTTTACAGAAACTTCTTGGGTGGGGCAGGAGAGATCCTATTTTCACCTACTACCCGAGATCCCAAACCAATTTCACTCCTGGAAGCACATGTGCCTTAGGCCTTTCTTCCTGAATTGAGGCAGTGTGGAGAAGAATGGAAATTTCCACTCCCACCTGGGTGACCTTGGGCAGGTGACATCACCTCTCTGAGCACTGGTTGGCTCTTTGTCAGTAGGGGGCCATGTTCCCGCATCACAGATCAGATGACAGCTCCAGGGCCAGCTCCGTGCCTGGAACATACCAAGAGCCCCATGAAAGAGATTCTAAGAATATTCTTCAAACGGTGGGAATATTTTGTAGCAGGTGGCTTAAGATTGTTTTTTGTGTTTTTGTTTTGTTTTGTTTTTTTAGAGAGAATTTTTGTAAGAGTTTATTTGAGCTGAAACTCAAGATTGGTTTTCTTAAATTGAGACTGTTTTCGCTCCTCTAAGCAGATATATTTTTTTAATTGATTGATTTTAGAGAGAGAGAGGAAGGGAGAGAGGGGGAGACACATCAATTTGTTGTTCCATTTAGCTTTGTATTCTTTGGTTGATTCTTGTATCTTGAGCCTTGTATTCTTGAGCCTTGACTGGGGATCGAACCTGCAACTTGGCAAATCTAGACGAAGCTCCAACTAACTGAGCTACATGGCCAGGACTCAGCAGATATTTTTAAAAGATGAAACACCCGCCCTGACCAGTTTGGCTCAGTGGATAGAGCATCAGCCTGCAGACTGAAAGGTCCCGTTTTCGATTCCGGTCAAGGGCATGTACCTTGGTTGCGGGCACATCCCCAGTAGGAGGTGTGCAGGAGGCGGCTGATCGATGTTCCTCTCTCATCGATGTTTCTAACCCTCTATCCCTCTCCCTTCCTCTCTGTAGAAGATGAATAAAATATATTTAAAAATTTTTTCACCATAAAAAATGTTCAGGGTTTTCATTTCTTTGCTAACAAAATGGTGTTTTGCTTTTGCCTTTGGGGGAAAGGGGCTTAAGAGTCAAGCATGCTCACTCCAGGAATTTTGGAAATTTCGTAGAATAGAAGAAAAGTCACCCCCCGTCCCCCCGCCGCCCAATTTCTAGAGAAACACATCGTAACAATTTGGTATCTTTCCTGGCCTTTTTATTTTCTTCTCTCTCTCTCTCTTTTCTTTTCCCTGCTTTTCTGTGCACAGGGCTGTTTTGCTTAGTTTCCACTGAATAAATAGAAAGATTTCTGATTCACGATTTACAGAGCTGCTTGCGTTTCCTTGTAACAAGCCTGTGATGCTTCCAACAGCGATGATACTTTCTCGCTCTGGGAATTGTGGGGGCGGGGCACATGGCCCTGCCCATATGCTCAGGACACTTTGGAGAATGCCAGTTTCGCTGCACCGGGGCAGCGCTAAGCAGTATCCTTTTACTCCTCTAGTTAATCGCAAGTGTCTCACTTGTTCTTCTAGAACCTAACTCTCTACTTTTCTTCTTTTTAAAACCCCAGAACTCAGAACATGTGCCCTTCTCCATGAACTCCCAGGGATCCGTTTGTTTTGCCTTCTCCCAGCTCATGCATTCTTCGAGTCTTGGTAACTGGAATGTTTTGTCTGTTCAGGCTCACAACCATCAGTGGGACAGGAACCAATGTCAAGTACCTCATGATGCGTCCAGACGAACCTGGGAAAACTAGAAGCTGCCGACTGGACTTCCTCTGAATCAGCTGCTATTTCTTGGTGTCTCTAGTTTTAAAAGCTCCCCAGGGGCCACCTGAAATCCCCTATGGTCTCAGAATAGGGTGGGGAAGGGATTCTGAAGTCCCCATCAAACATGTTTATCTCACAAGCCTCGGAAGGAGCCACAACACTAAAGGCAAGAATCTCAGGGCACTGCCCACACTGGTGTGATATCCTGATCCCTGTCTAACAAAGCCAGCATGTGTCCGGTGGGCCTGACCATGTGCGGGGCAGCGTTCCAGAACAGCGAGACATCCCCGCATTCATCTGGTTTAGGACAGACCTTTAACTACCAGCTGGAGGCCACCTCAGTGTTCTTTAAATAGTCCGGCCTTGAGGTCTCTTCACTGTGGTCTGTTCTGATGCATGGCCCCACCAGTGCAAAACAGGATGACTGTTCTGTGGGCGAGACAACTGTGAAAGCAGCAGCTGTGTGTGTCGGAGTCTATGGAGAGCCACCTAGAATGTCCCCGACAAACCAGTCGGTGGAAGGCCTTCTGCAGGAGGCCTCCAACCGGTCTCTGAATGCTACGGACACTCCAGCAGCCTGGGACCCGGCGACCCTGCAGGCCCTCCAGATTTCTCTTGCTGTGGTTCTTGCCATCATCACGCTGGCCACAGTCCTTTCCAACGCCTTTGTGCTCACCACCATCTTCCTCACCAGGAAGCTCCACACCCCCGCCAACTATCTCATTGGCTCGCTGGCCACGACTGACCTCTTGGTCTCCATCTTGGTCATGCCCATCAGCATCGCCTATACCATCACCCACACCTGGACCTTCGGCCAAATCCTGTGTGACATCTGGCTGTCTTCGGACATCACGTGCTGCACGGCCTCCATCCTGCATCTCTGTGTCATTGCTCTGGACAGGTACTGGGCCATCACGGACGCCCTGGAGTACAGTAAACGCCGGACCGCAGGCCATGCCGCGGCCATGATCGCCATCGTCTGGGTCATCTCCATCTGCATCTCCATCCCACCTCTCTTCTGGCGGCAGGCCAAAGCTCAGGAGGAGATGTTGGACTGCCGGGTGAACACTTCCCAGATCTCCTACACCATCTACTCCACGTGTGGGGCCTTCTACATCCCGTCTGTGCTGCTCATCATCCTCTATGGCCGGATCTACCTGGCTGCCCGGAACCGCATCCTGAACCCACCATCCCTCTACGGGAAGCGCTTCACCACAGCCCAGCTCATCACGGGCTCTGCGGGGCCCTCCCTCTGCTCTCTCAACCCCAGCCTTCACGAAGCGCACTCCCATTTGGCCGGCTCTGCTCTCTTTTTCAGCCAGGTGAAGATCAAGCTTGCTGACAGCGTGCTGGAGCGCAAGAGGATCTCCGCGGCTCGGGAAAGGAAGGCCACCAAAACCCTGGGGGTCATCCTGGGGGCCTTTATCATCTGCTGGCTGCCCTTCTTTGTCGCATCTCTTGTCCTCCCCATCTGCCGGGACTCCTGCTGGATCCACCCAGCCCTTTTCGACTTTTTCACCTGGCTGGGCTATTTAAACTCGCTCATCAATCCAGTCATCTATACTGTGTTTAATGAAGAATTCCGGCAAGCATTTCAGAAAGTGGTCCATTTCCGGAAAGCCTCCTAGTCTTATTTGGTGGTGACTCTGGCTATCGTTTGTGTCCTATAGCCCAGTTGGAATGGTCTTTTTTTATTTCACCTGAGATTTGGGTTAATCCTGATATTTGGGGTTTGGGTTCAATCCGCAGAATTGTTGTGTGTGTGTTTTTTTTATTCCTGTTGTCTTCTTGACTTCTAAGCCACCAAAAGCTGGGAAGCTGAGTGAAAGGGGACAAAGAGTGAAGGTTTCACTTAGCATAATATTTTCAGGGTTCATCCATGTTGGAGGAAACATGACCCATCGGGTTCCCCATGGATGCAATTCAGGTGGGAAACTGACTCTGTGAGAAGAGCCAGGCTCAAAAGCGGGGCTTTCTGGTCTACCAAAGTTTTTTATGGAACTCAAAGGAGGGTGGATGAGACTAATGGCCTAAGTTGAAAGAATTTGGAGGGAGGAAGGAATCTCCATTCCATGTGGCACCTTCATTGGAAAATAACACCAAGGGATTTCATCCTCTGATTCCTTCTCAGATGGAATCTCCCCCCGTTGTTCCTTTAAGGTGATAACAATGTGGAGTGGCAGAGAGAGATTCAGAAGCTGGGGGCAGTGGAGTGGAAAGACTGGAACCAAATCAACTATCTCACACCCTTCCTCCTCCTCCAATATCTCTGCACCTATGAATGTTCTGGAGCCAAAACCCACAATCACCCCCACTGAAGTAGATTGACAGGCTTTGAACCCACCAAGGTTTGAGTGGAACACCATTCTGGTTTTTCCCCCTGAATTTTTACATGCCATTCTCATCAGAGATCTTAAAAATGTTGAGTCTTATCAAATAAAAAGCATGAGACATCATGATCAGTAAAGTCTTTGAGTAATTTTCCCCCTCTCCCTGGATGTAGAAACCTTTCAGTTCAATTTTGTCTCCAGCATTTATTGAGCACCTACCACATGCCAGGCCCTGTGCCAGAGTCCTGGCATTTGTTATCTCATTGGAACCGCCTAACAGTGAAAGTCAGTGCAATATGATGATTAGAGCAAAGGATCTGATACCTCAGTTCAAATCCAAGTACTACCAATTTCTAGCTGGGTAACCTTGCACAAGTTTCTTAATCCCTCTTTGCCTCACCTTCCTCAACTGTAAAATGGCAATAATAATAGGTATGTTATTGTATATTTTATTTATTTTTAAAATTTATCTTTATTGTTGAAAGTATTACAACAATGTAATAATACTTGACCCCTTCCTCCCCACTTTCACCTCCTCCTCAGACCTTCACTGCACTATTGTCTGTGTCCATGGGTTATGCATATATGCATATAAATTCTTTGGTTAATCTCTTCCTGCCCCCTCTGAGAATCGTCAGTCTGTTGCATACTTCCATATATCTGGATCTGTTTTGTTTGTCAGTTTATTTTGTTCATTAGATTCCACACATAAATGAGATCATGTGATATTTGTCTTTCTCTGACTGGCTTATTTCGCTTAGCATAATGCTTTCCAGGTCCATCCATGCTGTTGCAAAGGGTACGGTTAGGGCACCACAGCTTTTTTTATCCACTCATCTACTGATGGGCACTTGGGCTGTTTCCAGATCTTAGCTGTTGTAAATTGCGCTGCTATGAACATAGGGGCACATGTATTCTTTCTGATAGGGTCTATCACTATTACATTTCTTTTTATTGACAGAGAAAATTCTCTTGTATGGCTATACCACATTTTATTTACTCATTCATCTGTGGGTGGACCGTTGGGTTGGTTCCACTCTTTGGCTATCATGAACAATGCTGCTATGAACTTTCTTGTACAAGTTTTTGTGTGAACATATGTTTTCATTCCTCTTGGGTCCATACTGAGGAGTGGAATTGCTGTGTCATATGGTAATCTGTGTTCACCCTTTTGAGGAGCTGCCAGACTGTTTTCCTAGGGGACTGCACCATGCTGCATTTCCGTTCCAATCTGCACATGCTCAGCAGTATTCACTATTACCTTTTTTGATGAGAGCCATTCTAGTGGGTGTGAAATAGTATCTCACTGTGGCCGCTGACTTTTGTTTGAGGGCCAGATAGCAAATATATTCAGCTTTGCAGGTCATGTCATCTCTCTTGTAACTACTCAGCTCTGCCATTGTAACGTAAAAGCAGCCATAGGCAATGTGTAAATAAATGAGCTTGGCTGGATTCCGATGACATTTTATTTACTGAAATAGGTGGCAGCTGGCAGGCTGTAATATGCAGACTTCTGATCTAGAAGAGCACCTTCTACCCCCAACCTACCTATGCATTCCCTATCCCCTTCTCTGGCTTTATTTTTTATTATACTTATTACTGATGATGAAATATCTGTGTTAGTTCTTGCTTACTGTCTGTCTGCCACCTCTAGAGTGTCAATTTCTTAAAGGTGGGGATCTTACTTGTCAAGTTTACTGTTTTGCTTCCCAACACACCACAGTGCCTGGCACATAGTAGATGCTCAATAAATATTTGTTTGAATGGATGAGCCAATGAATGAATGGAACACCATTTCTAGGTTTCCAAATGACTTATTCTTCATGTCTTTGTCTTTAAAGTTTTAAGATAAAATGACTGACCCTAGGGCTGGAATCTCACAAATCATGAGATTTGGTGTCAGGTAGGTCCTAAGTCAGACTCAGGGCAGTTCTATCCTGAGTGTAGCTGAGGCAAGAGAAAAGTGAGCAGGCTGGGTGACCCCAGTGTCCCCAAGAAGCCGTGGCTGGGACTGACCCCTAAGCATGCACTCAGCCGCTCTGTCCTTCCGCTCAGATACCCGTCCTCCGCAGTCTCTACACACTGACAAAGGACAGGGCAGCTTCGGAGAATGAGCAGCTGTTCCTGGTCTTCCTTGTTACAACCTGAAACCTGCCCACTTGGATACTCTGCCTGGAGAACTGCCCACTAACTAGGCCACATGAAAGTCAAATTAAAAATAAACTTGTTTTTTAAAAACTTAAATAAACTTGTTTTCCCGGACCACAGAGGAAGGCCGTATTCAGGACCATCCTCTACCCTCCCCCCTCCCCCAACATCCTTGTCATGCTCCTAATTCTTTCACACTTAGTCACAAACACATACTCAGCATGATGATGATGACGCGTGTATGGGGAGGAGCAGGACAGGATTCTGCTAATTTCTGGCATTTGCTAGTGTGGCAGACACTGCAGGGTGCCCACCTAGCAATCATCCTGTTTCTTTGCTCACAGAACCACCCTCCGCCCCTCCCCCCCCATCAGTTCAAATGGCAACATGCCCAGTCTCCCAGGAGGTGAATCCTGATTGGTTTAAAACAGTTGGTATACCCTTATTCTCTTTACTAGGAATTAGTCAAGGGATAGACATGTGACCCAGTTCTGGCCAATAGGGTGTAAGTAGGGAGACCATCAGGTTAAATTGCCAAGGACTAAGGGGGTTCCCAGGACCTGGGAATTTCAGTTCTAATCAGAAAAATACCAGGCAGACCGGGACGAGTTGGTCATGCATGGTGTAAGGGAAGTCAGCTGGGGCTTTGGGAAAAGAGACTTCTTACAGGAAAAGAGAGACATACAAGGGAAAAAAAAAAAAGTTCTTCCTGCTTGGAAGCAGCCCTGTGAGGATGGGGATGGGAAGGAGGGCAGCTGTTCCATGATCCTGCAGGGAAACATTGCGGATGCCAGGAGGACGCCAGAGGGGGAAGAGCCAACCCAGTTCCTTAACCACAGGATGAGGCCCCGGAGCAGCCCTGGGACCACCTGTCCCAGATTGCTTGTTAAGTGAGCAACAACCATTCTTATGGTTTAAACCCGTGGTTCTCAACCTTCCTAATGCCGCGACCCTTTCATACAGTTCCTCATGTTGTGGTGACCCCCAACCATAAAATTATTTTCGTGGCTACTTCATCACTGTCATTTTGCTACTGTTATGAATCGTCATGTAAATATCTGATATGCAGGATGTATTTTCATTGTTACAAATTGAACATAATTAAAGCATAGTGATTAATCACAAAAACAATATGTAATTATATATGTATTTTCCGATGGTCTTAGGCGACCCCTGTGAAAGGGTCGTTCGACCCCCCAAAGGGGTCGCGACCCACAGGTTGAGAACCGCTGGTTTAAACTATTCACTGAATTTTTCTGTTATTTGCTGAACACATCCTAACACACCAGAAGGGCCATCTCTTGCTCCCTTGCCCTCCCGTAGGTTGGATGGTGGCAGGTTGGGCAGCATGAGGCACTTTCAGATTGGCACAGGCTTGGGGCCTCGGGTGGGGGAGGGGGGATAGCCAAGGGGTATTTCAATGTGACGAACAGTTTTTGTGCATTGGCTGCTTCGAGCAGTCACCCAGGGATTTCCAAGGCCGCATGCGTGCTCCCTGAGGCCCGAGGTTCACTTGGCAGGAGAAGAAGTGGAGGCTCAGAGAGGGTGACTCATGTGCCATTTAACGGGGAAACATTCTGAGTAATGTGTCATCGGGTGATGTTGTCGTGGTACAAACACAAACCTAGATGGGACAGCCCACTACAGTCCAGGCCGTGTGTATAATCTTATGGGACCACTGTCGTATCTGTGGACCAGTGTTGACTAAAAGGCCGTGATGCGGCCATGGCTGCAGTTTGAATCTAGGTCTGTCCCATCCGAAGTGCATGCCCCTTCTCTTTACAGCAACGTCTTGGTTACGTCACAGAGAAGAATGTTCCTCCTGGAACATTCTCAGTGACAGATCAGTGCCCATGAGACACCCAGTCCCTCTCCTGTCAGTACTGACTGTTCTTCCCACTGTGCCCACGTCTGATTTCCAGTAACGTCCAGCTGCCCGCCCTGATCCTGCGCTTGTGAAACCTGGAGGCCAGGGCCGTGCCTCAGGCTGAGCGGCCTCATGCCCCGTCAGCCTTTCTTTTCTTAACACGACTCAGAGAGGAATTGGCCCATATTGCACTTGAGGTCAAACTCAAAGCACTGAATCTTATGGATACTCCTAATGCTTTTAAGCTGGCCACAGGCTCCCGCCCCCTTGCCCCGATCCTGTAGCTGCACAACTGAATCCACGGGGAGAGCTTTCCATCGATCCAGGTTATATTTCTTAACGTAGTTTCTGAGTCCTGAGTCTGGCAGCCTCTGTATGTGCTGTCCCTTCCAGCTCTGTGGGGTCCTCATAGTAAGTGAGTCCCAATCATTAAAGAACTGTTCTATCCTCCGGGGACAGAGCCAGAGCCCTCGGATGACCTCTTCCATCCCTGCCAAAAAGATAAGGATGCCGCCGCCTCTGGCAGAGGTAACGGTACCCACCCCCCAGCCCCACCCGTATTAGTCAGGGTTCCCTAGAGAAACAGAACCCCTGGGATGTGCATAGCTAGAGAAAGACATTTATTTCACGGAATTGGCTCTCACGGTGGTGGAGGCTTGGTGCGTCCAGAACCTGGTGGGGCGGCCAACAGGTTCAGACAAAAGATGACCCTTCGAGTCCAAAGGCAGTTGCTGTAGAACCAGAAAAAGCCAACATTGCGGATGAAGTCCAAAGGCCGTCCTCTGGGAAATTCCTCTTTTGTCTTATTCCGGCCTTCGACTGAACGAACGAGGTCCACCCACTTCTGGTGGGCAATGGGCTCTACTCAAAGCCCCCCGACTTAAAGGTACATCTCACTCACAGAAACTTCTAGAATCCTGTCTGACCAAATGTCTGAGCACGGGCGCAGCCGCGTCGGCACATAAAATCAGCCGTCACCCCCCTCTAGCCTTGACGGCCAGGCTCCCTTCCAGCACATGTCACTTTGACCTCTGATCTCTCTCATCAGACTCTGGGCCTGCAGAGGCTCTCATTGATCTTTGGACTCTTAGTACCTGACGCACAGCCAGTGTGCAGCTAATGACGGCAATAGCCAGCATTTACTGAGCTCTTACTGTGTGCCCAGGCACTGCCCTGAGTGTTTTATGAGCATTTAACCCACATAAAGTCGGTCCTTTTATTATCCTCCAGATAAAGAACTGAAAGTCCTAAGAAATGACATTGTTTTCCTAGCATCACACTGCTAGTATGTGGTACAGTCAAAATGCAAGCCATACAGTGATACCTCAAAATCCACACTTTTTTTTCCCCCCAAAATATACTTTTATTGACTTCAGAGAGGAAGGGAGAGGGAGAGAGAGATAGAAACATCAATGATGAGAGTGAATCATTGGTGGGCTGCCTCCTGCAAGCCCCCTTTTGGGGATCGAGCCGGCAACCCGGGGAATGTGCCCTAGACTGGAATTGAACCTGGGACCCTTCAGTCTGCAGGCCAGTTGCTCTATCCACTGAGCCAAACTGGCTAGGGCCACAATCCACACTATTAACCCCAGTGGAGTGCCCAGGGCTAAGGGGGCCTGCGGCCTAGAGGGGCAGGGGAAGGTAGTGGGAAAGCACAGGTTTGGGAATCAGACAGACTGGGCTGCCTATCCCAGCTCTTCCCTTCACTTGCTTAATATCCCTGCGCCTCCATGTGTCCTTCTGTACAACGTGGATGACAATGCCAGCCTCATAGGGTGGCTGAGGCCTGGCATTGTAGCCTTTAGAACCAGAGGAGATTATTGAATGAGACCAGGCCAGTTTACTCATGAGGAATTTTTTTTTTTAATATATTTTATTGATTTTTTACAGAGAGGAAGAGAGAGGGATAGAGAGTTAGAAACATCGATAAGAGAGAGACATAGACCAGCTGCCTCCTGCACATCTCCTACTGGGGATGCGCCCGCAACCAGGGTACATGCCCTTGACCGGAATCGAACCTGGGACCTTTCAGTCCGCAGGCCGACGCTCTATCCACTGAGCCAAACCGGTTAGGGCACTCATGAGGAATTTTTGTTGAACACCTACTACGTTCCAGACATTT
>NW_006352194.1:4024679-4025068 GCF_000327345.1 Myotis davidii
GGGCCATTTATAAGAGAACGAAGCAGCCTGGGTGTGATTCAGTAGGGAGATGTGTGGGCTCTAGTGACTGCAGCTCAGATACCCTATCTAAAGGTGGCAGCCACTCCTCCTCTCCAACTGACCTGTGCCAAGCAGAATGGTGTTTTAAGAGAGCAAGGAATCCGGATTTTCCATGCAATCTCCTTATTTTAAGATGTTGACAACGCCCTGGCCGGTTTGGCTCAGTGGATAGAGCATTGGCCTGCAGACTCAAGGGTCCCAGGTTCGATTCTGGTCAGGGGCAGATACCTTGGTTGCGGGCACATCCCCAGTGGGGAGTGTGCAGGGGGCAGCTGATCGATGTTTCTCTCTCATCGATGTTTCTAACTCTCTATTCCTCTCCCTTCCTC
>NW_006352194.1:4028530-4028857 GCF_000327345.1 Myotis davidii
ATTGGCTGCCTCCTGCACGCCCCCTACTGGGGGTGTACCCGCAACCAGGGTACATGCCCCTGACCGGAATCGAACCTGGGACCTTTCAGTCCGCAGGCCGACGCTCTATCGACTGAGCCAAACCGGTTAGGGCACTCATGAGGAATTTTTGTTGAACACCTACTACGTTCCAGACATTTTCCTATTTAATCTTCACGTTAACCCCGGGAGGAATCCATGTCTCCATTCCCCTTTTACAGACTGGGAAATGGAGCTTGGGGCACTAATGAGTCACATAACTGGGCTAGGATGTGTCCCATTGTCTCCTATATATTGTCCAAGCCAGTG
>NW_006352194.1:4028887-4037213 GCF_000327345.1 Myotis davidii
ATTATTTTTATTTTAAAAAATATTCTTGCCCTGACCGGTTTGGCTAAGTGGATAGAGCATTGGCCTGCAGACTCAAGGGGCCCAGGTTCGATTCTGGTCAGGGGCAGATACCTTGGTTGCGGGCACATCCCCAGTGGGGAGTGTGCAGGGGGCAGCTGATCGATGTTTCTCTCTCATCGATGTTTCTAACTCTCTATTCCTCTCCCTTCCTCTCTGTAAAAATATCAATAAAATATATTTTAAAAAAATAAAATAAAATGTTGACAGCGAATTAAAAAGCAAAGCAAACAAAACCCCTGTGCAGCTATGCCAACCACAAAGCAACCTGCCAGTCAGATTTGCCTCCTGGTCCACCAGTTGGCAACCTCTGATCCTCCCTGTGCTATCAGCTCATGCCTATGCCCTATGTGGCAGCTGGATCCCTCATGGAGCTTAGTTTATCTGGGGACCAAAGTGCAGGAGCTGATGAGAAAGCCAGACAGCCTCTCTTCCCCTGGGCCTGCCCTATACTCCACCCTGGGCCTTGCCCCCTCAGCTCTCCCAGGTGCCATTCCAGCCACCTTCCTGTCACAGGAAGGGCTGGCCGGTGGGGGAGGGGAGGCACAGTGCCCTGTTTTCACTGCATGGGCAGGGACCAGAGGCAAGCAGTCCCCTGCATCTGGGAGTCTTAGGACCACAGTGCATCTACCTGCTTCACCAGGGCCCCCTGCATTTTGCTCCCAAGGGGAGGAGCAGGGATTCCCAACCTGGAGGGTATTAGATGGAAGGGAACCTTCAAGGTCATCAAGGACTACCCCATCAGAGCACTAACATTAGAGCAGTGGCTCACACATTTTTATTATTTATCTCCTGACCCCCCAATGACTCAGTGAAGTGGGAACTGGTATTGTCCCCATTTTGCAGATGGCAAGACTGAGGCTCAAAATAGTTACATAATTTATCCAAGATCCCACCACAAATAAATAGCAAGTCCAAGATACATAGTGAGGCATTGTGACCCAAGAGCCAGTAGTGCCCACACCATCACCCTGAGCCACACCCCCAACAGTTGCTTGACTCCTGGGCATTAACACCTAGTACCCTCAAGACTCGGCTCACATGGTCATGACAGGGTGCTCACTACCTTTCTATTAAAAAAAAGTTTTTATTGACTTTAGAGAGAGAGGGACAGAGAGATAGAAACATCAATGAGAGAGAAACATCGAGTCGCTGCCTCCCGCACACCCTATACCAGAGATCGAGCCTGCAACCCGGGCATGTGCCTGACCAGGAATCGAACCATTGACCACTTGGTTCATGGGTTGATGCTTAACCACTGAGCCACATCGGCTGGGCTACCTTTCTATTTTTTTTTAACCATAGCTACACTCACTCAGCACTAACCAGGCACTAAGCCTTGCACTGGGTATTTAAAGACAGGCTTGAGTGCCGCATACTATACCCACATTATACCTGAGAAATCCAAGTCTTAATGTGATGCAGGAACTTGCCTAAGGTTACGAAACTAGTTAGGGACAGACTGAGATTCAAATGCAGGTCTGTTCTTTATCTAGCTCAGACTGGAAGCTTGTTTAGGTTTTGGTTTCTGTACTCCTAAAGTTGCAGCCCTCACTCCTAGTCCTCCCATCTCTCTTCCCCAGATGCCCTCTTCAGAAGGCAGACACAATTTCCCCTTGAGTGTTTTTTTTATACCAGAGTCAATATTCTGATTCCTTCAACTGTCCCCCATAAAGTGTGGTTTTTGTGGTCCCCACCACCACCATCATTTTGTTCACTCTCCTATGAGTGAGTCACACTTTATTCATGTTCCTTTCAAAGTTCTGATCCCAAATATAACAGAGGACCTGGACAGACTCGGGCAGCATGACCATCACCTCCTTCATTATACATGCAGTGCTTCTATGAATGCAGCCCCAAACCAACAAAGCATCGTCTATTATATGAAGCACTGCCCCCACATACTTGGGATAGGAAGTGAACAAGCCAGCAACTTCCCTGCCTTCCTAGAATTTGCATTCTGCCCACTGAGATAAGGTCACAGGTCACTTGAGATAAAGATCCTAGAATGTTGGAGGGTAGAAGGACCCGTTTTTATAGATGAAGAGCCTGAGCCGGGAGAGCGCCTCGTAACAGACCCAAGATTCCACTGTGAGACAGAATCAACATCTGCCTTTCTCAGAAGCTCAAGCTCAGGTGAGGAATGTAGAGGGCCTGAGAGGGATGCAGACGGAGATGAAAATGCCACCCTTGAGCCAAAACCGGTTTGGCTCAGTGGATAGAGCGTCGGCCTGCGGACTGAAAGGTTCCAGGTTCGATTCCGGTCAAGGGCACATACCTGGGTTGCAGGCACATCCCCAGTAGGAGATGTGCAGGAGGCAGCTGGTCGATGTTTCTCTCTCATCGATGTTTCTAACTCTCTATCTCTCTCCCTTTCTCTCTGTAAAAAATCAATAAAAATATATTAAAAAAAGAAAATGCCACCCTTGAGATCCGAGCTCTCGTCAGAAATCCCGACATATTCCAGACATTACCACGAGGTGGCGCAGGAGCACCGGTGAAAGATGCAGAAATCCAAGGTATACCACCCTTGAGATCCGACCTCTCATCAGAAATCCCGATATATTCCAGACATTACCACGAGGTGGCGGAGGAGCACCGGTGAAAGATGCAGAAATCCAAGGTGGATGGGCACCTTCCTGGCATAGAGCAATTTCCCTTACCCAGTGAGCATGATGAGGTGGGAAGCCTGCGCCTGCTGTAGGACAACACTGGCAACTGTATGCAGTGCATGCATACACAGAGGTGGATTCTGCCTCCACCAAGGGAGATAGCTTAGGATGGTTGTTAAAAGGCTGGGCGCAGGCAGCACACAGACTTGATAGGAAATCTAGCTTCCCCTTGGCTGTTTTATCATGTCACCTCTCTGACACCTGGCCTCAAGGTAAGATCCTCATGTCCCAGGACTCTACATAGAGCCAGAGTGGCTGGTGCTCTCTTCCTAACTGGTTCCTTTTCCAGGCGGACGGTGGGTAAATCGCCCTGGCAGAGAAGTCTCCTTCAGAGGTCAGGAAGGTGCGGTTAATGGACTCTGACAGCCTCACAACCCTGCTCGGGGCTGACAGCTCATCCACACATTTGTTCCCCTCACATCAGTTAGGAAACTGCATGTGCAAAGGCGCGGAGGCTGGGAACGATGAATGTGGGGGGCAGTGGGGACAAGGATGTCTGAGAGGAAAGAGAAGGTTGGAGAAAGAAGGTTGGGCCTTGGGGACTAAAGCAGGCTGTTGACTTTGAATTTTAAACTGGGAGCAATAGGAGCTGTTGGGGGAATCATGTGGTTAGATGTGTGGCGAGCAATCATTCTGGCTCTCAATCAGGGAGGAATGGCGGTGGCGGAGCCTCGAGCCAGAGAGACCAGCCCGGAGGCTGAGTAACTAAAAGATGCAGGTTGGACTTGGGTGATGGCAGTGGTGTCCGATTTTCCATCCACTCACGGCCTCTGATTAGCTGGAGTTACTCTCAATGAAACTTGTCTGTCTTGTTCATGAGATGGTTCCTATGGGGTGAAGGGCTGCCCTGGGGCCAGGCCGGAGGGAGGAGGGTGGCCAGCATTAGGTGTTTCCAAGAAGATCCTTGATGGAAACAGACAGCCGAGGAAGAGAGAGGGTGGCTGAAGAGAGAGGCAAGATCCCGGGTCGGGTTGGAGGAGGAAGGCAGCTTGTCCAGTGGCTAGGAACACATAAGGGCGTCACACACGTCTCATGTCCCAGCTCTGCTGCTCCTTAGCTGTGTGACCAAAGACAGGTCCCTTTGCTTCTATGATCCTCAGTTTCTCCAACTGTGAAGTGACCATGACTAGGGCTTACTCTTGACGCTGTTGTGGGGATTGGACAAGATAATGTGTATAAAACTCTGCCCAGTACTTCCCACCCAACACATGGAACCCAAGGGGGAGCTTCCGGCCCTCGGTCCCCCCTCAGAGACAGTCTGTTGCTGGGGCACCGTGGTCATTCTTGCTCTGTGACACCTCTCCAGGCCAGTGTGACTCCAAAAAACAGGCCAACCTGAGCTGCATACCACATGAGTAAGGCCAAAGAAGCGTTCCAGCCAGAAGCAAAGACATGATGGTTTGGTCAGCCCAGGGTCACATTCTGGGGGAAAGGCACCATTACTTTTCTACTTTCTGAAGCATTAAAAATTAATCTCGTCCTAGCTGGCTTGGCTCAGTGGATAGAGCGTCGGCCTGCGGACCAAAGGGCGATGGCACATACCGTGGTAGCAGGCTCCTCCTCAGGCCAGCCCTGGTTGGGGCTCGTGCAGAATTTGATTCCGGGCGACGGCACATACCATGGTTGCAGGCTCTTCCTCAGGCCAGCCCTGGTTGGGGCTCGTGCAGGAGGCAACTAATCGATGTGTTTCTCTCACATTGATGTCTCTCTCTCTCTCTCTCTCTCACACCCCTCCTTCCTCCCTAGAAATCAATGGAAAAAATATCCTGGGTGAGGATTAAAAACAAGGAAGTGAAAAGGCTATCATATTTTGCCTTGGCCAGTATTTCACTGTAGATCGAGCATTGGCCTACATACTGAAGGGTCATGGGTTTGATTCCCAGTCAAGGACTCATACCTGGATTGCAGGTTTGATCCCCAGCCCTGGTCTGGGTGCCTGTGGGTGGCAACTAGTCAATGTGTCTCTCTCACATCGATGTTTCTATATCTATCTCTCTCTCTCTCTCTCTATCTCTGTCCCTCTCTCTATCTCTGTCCCTCTCTCTATCTCTATCTCTGTCCCTCTCTCTATCTGTATCTAGGATAGTCCTACCAGGATGAAATCTCCTGTGGGTCATGCTTTTCATACCCTCCCACCTTTCCACTTCTCTCTAAAAAAATCAATGGAAAAAATATCCTTGGGTGAGGATTAACAACAAAAAAGTACTCTCCTTACTCCGGGGCTCTCCAGGGAAATTCTCTGTTTTATTGTGTCAGTTTCTTCCTTATTTTGTGGACGCTTGTGTCCTATGTTCATCCTATATTACCAGTTATTGTGGGAAGTGTTTTTATATATTCTTTTCTATAATCTTTATGGCAACTCTCTTAGGTAGGTACTATTTGTCACTGTCTCCACTGTAACAAACGGAGGAGCTGTAGCTAGAAGTTAATAAATGTACGCCAACACCTTTGCTCCTCATCGTGACACTTACCTGTCCTGTGGACAGTCAGCAGAAAAGTACCTAGAGCCCTCAGTTACCCCAGCAACCGGCCCCCAGAATTCCTCAGTGAGTAGGATGCCAAGGTTTATCATAAACCAGTAAGAGAAACAACCATGTGACAAAAGGCCCAGGAGTTGTCATAAAACTCTTGAGGCACAGGGGGTGTCCCTTGTGTGATACATTCCTCTGAGGGTTTAGTGCAGGAAAATATTTGTCTCTCCCAAATCACTGGCTTGATTCTTCCAATCAGACTGTAGCAACAGGTAATTCTTCTACAGATTTTATAAGAACTGAATACGACCCTAGTTGGTTTGGCTCAGTGGATAGAGTGTTGGCCCACCAACTGAAGGGTCCTTGGTTCGTTTCTGGTCATGGACAAGTACCTTGGGCATGTGTGGGAGGCAACCAATGGGTGTGTCTCTCTCGCATCAATGTTTCTCTCTCTGTGTCTCTCCCCCTCTCTTCCACTCCCTCTAAAAATCAATGGAAAAATATCCTCAGGTGAGGGTTCACAAAAAAAGAAGAACTGAATATGCTTTAACTCATTTTGTCCTCCCAATGATCCTAAGAGAGGGGGTTTATTATTATATCAACCCCATTTTCAGATGAAGAAACAGAAGCACAGAGAAGTTAAGTAGTTTACGGTCCCATGACTAGTAAGCGGTAGAGTTGGGCTTCGAAAAACACAGTCTGGTTCCAGGGTCTGTGTTTAATCACATGCTTATAGCTGCAGCTCATCCTGTTTCCCTCTTTCCTTTGACTGCCAGGAGACTCAGAGCCATGGCTTTTGCTCGGTCACAGTTGCTATCCTTAGAAAACTTAGCCGAGCATTTCTGCTATAATTAGTCAACTTTTCATCTTTCTTCCCTGCTTCCCCGCTGGCTTTTGGTCCAGGCTTTCATTACTCTTTGATTTTTTTCTCTTTAATTATTCATCAAATAAGCTTGAGGCTGCAATGGAAACCACCTCAAAACCCTTTTTGGAATTGGCAGGAAATAATGCATCAATGAGATGAACAGAGACTATTTCTGCCCAGCAGAGCCAACTGGACACAGTCAGTGCTGGATGGATGCCTTTTGAGCCTCTTCGGAATGACCAACACCATGCTCCATGATGTGGAAGATCTAACTAACTTGAACTCAAGTCAGTCCCAGTGTTAGTGAAGCTACGCTCACGGCTGTAGTAGAGAAAGCTGGAACTCTCAGTGTCTAAATAACAACAGAATCTAGTTCAATGTCTGTCCCATTCACTCAAGTGACTGAGAGAGACCCAGGCTGGCCAAGGCTCCGCCATGTTCAACATGTGGTTTCCAAGGTCACCCTGACATTGACATCCAGTTGGCAGATGGGAGAAAAAAAGCGAGAGCTTTGAGAAAGCAGACACACTTCTTAACTTGGATTTGGCCTGCGTACCGCACACGTTTTCCCTGCCCGTCTCCCATTGGTGAAAACTAGTCACAGACTCACAAGCGGTGCTGGAAAATGTAGTCTGAGCTGCTTTTCTCCGAAACAACTCTGTGCCTGGAAGGGGAGCATCTTTGGTGAACACCTGGCATTGTTCCAGTTCACAAGGAACTTCACATCACTGAGCCGCTTACCCTTAGAAAGCGGCCCAGAACACCAGGCAACGTGTACGGCGGTCTTCCTTTGTTTACAACAGTGGTTCTCAACCTTCCTAAGGCCGCGACCCTTTCGTACAGTTCCTCATGTTGTGGTGACCCCCAATTTCATTGTTACAAATTGAACATAATTAAAGCATAGTGATTAATCACAAAAACAATATGTCATTATATATGTGTTTTCCGATGGTCTTAGGCGACCCCTGTGAAAGGGTCGTTTGACCCCCAAAGGGGTCTCGACCCACAGGTTGAGAACCGCTGGTTTACAAGGAACCATGCATGAGCAAAATGGATTATTTATAATTTAGACCAACATATTTCTCCGATAGGGGGATGGACTATTATGGGAGAGAGAAAGTTCATCACGATAGGAAGTATTCAAACAGAGGCTGAATTTTCATTTGGCTGAAGCGTCCTGAAGTCAACTAAATACCTCCTCTCTTTTTTTTCTCCCATCTGCCAACTGGATGTCAACGTCAGGGTGACCTTGGAAACCGCATGTTGAACATGGCGGAGCCTTGGCCAGCCTGGGTCTCTCTCAGTCACTTGAGTGAATGGGACAGACATTGAACTAGATTCTGTTGTTATTTAGACACTGAGAGTTCCAGCTTTCTCTACTACAGCCGTGAGCGTAGCTTCACTAACACTGGGACTGACTTGAGTTCAAGTTAGTTAGATCTTCCACATCATGGAGCATGGTGTTGGTCATTCCGAAGAGGCACACAGACACCCATCTAGTCCTTCTAACTTTGAACTTCAGTGCTAGGCTCCATGGTCAACTCTGCCCACCTGTTCTATGCCAAGTTCCAGGTGGGGTTCTGATGACGCAGGAACAGATGAGATAAGGTGCGGGCCCCCAGGTTTCTGACTGTCATGAGTGGAAGCAGGGCTGAGCTCTGGAAACAGGAGACTGGAGCTCAATTCCTAGCTCTGTCGCTTCGTAGCTGTGTGACATTGGAGAGGCCGCTTGGCCTCTCTGGTTCTCACTTTTCCCATTTGCTAAATGCATTCCTTACCTTCATAGATTCTGAGGCCTCAACAATGAAATAGCTTTGGAGCATTTGCAGCACCGTGCCTGGTATGTAATGTTTTTAGGGTGACCTTGGGTGAGTCACTTCATTTTCTGAAGCCTCCGTTTTCTCCATCTGAGGATGGAGTTAATACACTCACATCGCGGGGATGGAAACTTGCTGTGTTGTGGGGTCTGGGGTCTGCCCTTTAGTCTCTTGGCTTCCTCGGGGGTGGGGATGGGGGTGGGGTGAGTGGGTCGCATCGCACCCGGCGGTAAGGACTGAGAGATCGCGGGCGCCATCAGCAGGGCTCGGGCACAGAGCGGGGCCCGGGGTGAGCAAGGACGCGGTTTCCTGGCTGCGCTCCCGGGGAAGGAGGTTTGCGCTGGGTCCCCTCCCTCGGCTGGTCCTGCTCAGGAAATGCGGAGAGAAAGCCAGGAACCAGGCCTGCCAGGCCCGCGGCCCCTCCGCGCCGTCCTCCTCCCCCGG
>NW_006352194.1:4037302-4038932 GCF_000327345.1 Myotis davidii
ATCGCCCACCCACGGAGCCCACGCCGCCGGGGCTGGGCTGGGAGGGGGACTTGCCCAACCCTCTCTTTTGGGAGGCGAGATGCTGAAGCCTGAGGGTTTGTCGGTGAGTGGTCCAAGGTCATGGCCAGAAAACGGCAGGGCCAGGATTCGACTCCTGGTCTGTTGTGACTCTAAAGTTTGTGCCTTGAGTCTGTCGTCCTGGTCCAGGTTCTTGAGTAGCTCAGAGGCGGGGGGTGGGCGGGGGGAGGGGGTCCTGTTCCTGTGGAAGCTCAAGAACAGGAGGTCAGAATCTGGGGGCTACTGACGGCCTCCCAGAGGTCAGTAAGCCCCTTGGCTTTGTGTGGAATATGTTGTGTGTTGCATTTTTCTTCAGAGTTTGTAAGGTGTCAGGGACCGCCCAAAGGGTTAAGAAGCACAGCTTTCCAAGGCCTGCAGGTTCCTCTTGGGGGGCGGGGGGGGGGCGGGAACCTGTGCTGTAAGGGGGCCTGAGGTTCCTGCACAGCCCAAAGCATCTTGGGAATATCTCTGCAGGGCCCTGCTGTTACTTCGGAGGACTTGGGGTTCCTACAGGATCCCAGGATCTTCTTTCTCTTGGATCTTGGAAATCTTTCTGTAGGATCCTGGGGTCTGTCTGGGCAGCTGAGGTCCCCATGGGGCCCTGGTGTCTCTTTCTGAAGTTTTGAGGCTCTCACTCTAAGGGCCTATGGTCCTCCACGGTGTGGGTTCTGAAGCTGAGCGCCCGGATGCCTATGAACCCCCTGAAACTGTAGGCATGATTTTGTGGGGGAGTCTGTATACATGTTGTTTCTGGGGGAGTTTCATGGATTTCACCAGATTCTCAAAGAGGGTCCCTAATCCCCAAAGCTGGGAAAAACATTGCTTTAGTGCATTCAGTGTTAGGTAGACCTTGCTCCCTTCGCATGAATAAGAGCCAGGGAGGAATAAGATGGAAGAGGTAAAAAGGCAGTGTTGTATAGCAGACAGAACATGGGCTATGGAGTCAGGCATTCTGGGTTAAAATCCCAGCTTCCCCCCTTACCGGCTGTGTGACCTTGAGCAAGTTTCTTAACCTCTGTGAGCCTCAAGGCCACCTCCTTTAGGAAGCCTTTCCTGTGTCCTGGAATGAGCTAGGTCCCCACTTTGCATCCCCAAAGCCCCCGTAGCACCTGGCCTGATACTTTGTGGCACTCAATGCAGTTGTTATGAAATAATTAATTGTGTTTAATGTTGTCTTGTCTGTCTAGATCTTTGTTGTCTTATAGTGTGTGCAGTGCCTGGCACATGTTGGGCCCGCAGCCATTTGTTACGAAATAAATAAGTAAAGGAATGGGGGGATGCACGGCAGACACTGTAGTGGGGGCAGAAGGTTCAGAAATGAATAAGCATCGTTCCCATCCTTGAGGAGGTCCCAGGCTACTGGGGGCCAGTATGAGTTCATGCAAGAAAGACTGTCCTAAATGCCTTAATGGTGGATAAACCTTAATGGGGCTACACAATATGGGAGACAGCACCAAGAGATCCAAAGATGAGTGGGATTCAGTCCTGGAACAGCTGACCCAACAACTTCCCTTTGTATTATGTGTTACAACTTTGCAAGACACTTAATTTGCACAAAATATCCAGGAATGCT
>NW_006352194.1:4038965-4039485 GCF_000327345.1 Myotis davidii
TACTGCTGAGAAGAGTTCAGTGACTTGCCCAAGGCCAGTCAGGCCACCATGGCTGCCCGAGTGCAGGGCTCACTGGCTTTGTAATTCAGCCCACATCGTTCAGGAATTGAGCTTTGATGTTGTGAAGGCCTTGGTTTAGATCCCGTTAGATGTGAGACTTCGGGCAAGTTACTTTACCTACTTGAGCCTTGTTTCCTTAATCTGCAAGATCAGAATAATAACCCCCATAACCTACATGGGATAGTAACTGTAAAGTACCCAGTATGATGCTTGGTTTATGGTAAAGAATCCTTAAGTGTCTGTTGAATGAATGAATGAATGAATGAATGAAATATAGGTCCTGGTGGGTGTCCTGAAATGTAAATGTAAATCATGCCTTTTGGGGGACAGTAGGAGGAATTTCGGGTGATTTTATCTCTTTCCACTTTCGCTTTCTATGATTCCTGCGAACCTTAGCACTTGCCTCAACCACAATGTTATTATTTTATTGTTTTCAAACCAATAAAAGTGAACCAACCAC
>NW_006352194.1:4041530-4044030 GCF_000327345.1 Myotis davidii
GGTCTGATTGGGGAGTTGGGGCATCGCCCCCTGTCATGCACAGAGCAGGGCCCATCAGGGGGTTGGGGCCCTGCCCTCTATCACTCACAGAGCAGGGTCAATCAGGGGGTTGGGGCGCCGCCACTGTCACACTCAGGGCAGGGCTGATGGGGAGAATATGGCTCTACCCCGTCACACACAGAGCAGGACCCCTGGGGGGTCGGGGTAGGGGCGCCACCGTATATAGTATGATGCTTGGTTTATGGTAAAGAATCCTTAAGTGTCTGTTGAATGAATGAATGAATGAATGAATGAAATATAGGTCCTGGTGGGTGTCCTGAAATGTAAATGTAAATCATGCCTTTTGGGGGACAGTAGGAGGAATTTCGGGTGATTTTATCTCTTTCCACTTTCGCTTTCTATGATTCCTGCGAACCTTAGCACTTGCCTCAACCACAATGTTATTATTTTATTGTTTTCAAACCAACAAAAGTGAACCAACCCCAGCTTGGTGAGCGCTTTTATATATTTTATATATACCATTTTTCCCGATGACTAAGTAATAGAACTTCCTTGTAAAAAATTTAAATTGCAGCCCTGGCCTGTGTGGCTCAGTTCGGTGCACCGAAAGGTTTCAGGTTCAATTCCTGGTCAGGGCACATGCCTAGGTTTTGGGTTCGATCTCGGTTGGGGTGTGTATAGGAGGCAATAGATCTATGTTTATCTTTCACATTTTTCTCTCTACCCTTCATCCTTCTTCTCTTTCTAAAGCAAAAATAAAAATAAAAATAAAGAAATGAAAATTATTTTAAAATTAAATTGCAGACAGATATGAGGAACATGAAAGTGCAAATTCTGGGCACAGTAGGCACATGATGGTGACATATTGTTATTCTTTGGGAGGTGCTGGAGGGCATAGAACAGGGAGAAAAAAAATGCCTGCTTAAAAGTATTTTCTACTGGCTTTGCCATGGTTTCTTGGAGCTCTGTTGGGAGTCTTGCCTTTGGCTGTAGCATTGAAAGTTCAAATGAAGCTAAGGGCTGGGGAGGGAGGGAAATGAGAATTTCTGGACAGGGGCTTTTTCTGGAGTGCCATGAAGAATGAGATGTGAGCTGTGGAACTTTCTATGATTCAGATGCCCACTGCCGACCTGTCCTGTAGCTGTGTTTTCTCCCCTTTCTTTTTCCCTCTTAGCATCTAGTAGTCTTTTTTTGAAAGTTCCTGCCACACGCACACACATACACACACACATGTCAAACAGTAAGAAGAAAGGTGAGAGCCTCCTATTTAGTTCTCTATATTTTCCATATATATTTTTTATTGATTTTTTTACAGAGAGGAAGGGAGAGAGATAGAGAGTTAGAAACATCGATGAGAGAGGAACATCTATCAGCTGCCTCCTGCACATCTCCTACCGGGGATGAGCCCACAACCAAGGTACATGCCCTTGACCAGAATTGAACCCGGGACCTTTCAGTCCCCAGGCCGATGCTCTATCCACTGAGCCAAACCGGTTAGGGCTATTTTTCCATATTTTATGTATACATTAAGCATACCTGGTATACTAAAGTTATAACTATGGATCCTACTGTACCTATAATTCTGCAACTTACTCTTATCATTTAACTATACCCAGTAGATGCATTTTCTTGCCTGATTATGCAAATCTACTTCATTCCTTTTACCAACTGAGCTTATGAAGTCAAGATTGTCAGTTAGCCCTACAGCCCAGAGGCCAGCACATGTGGGGCCTTTCTGGGAGGACATCATGAAATAGTAATAGCAGCCACCATATCCTGGCATGAACTGGGTGCCAGGCTCTGAACTAAGCTCTTTCACATGGTATTGCATTTATCATCACAGTCACTGTATGAGCTAGGTGCTATTATTATTCCCATTTTTTATCTTCACCCAGGATATGTTTATTAATTAATTAATTAATTTTTTTAGAGAGAGAGAGAGAGGAAGAGAAAGAGAGAAAAAAAAAATCAATGTGTGAGAGAAACATCCATTGGTTATCTCCCATATGCACCTAGGTATGTGCCCTAACTGGGAATTGAACCCACAACACTTTCGTGTATAGAATGACACTCCAACTAACTGAGCCACCCAGCCAGAGAGATTATTCCTACTTTTTAGGTGAGAAACTGAGGTGCAGAGGTTGCAAGTCCAAGGTCACACAATTGGTAAGTGGTGGAGCTGAGATTTGAATCCTGATTTGTCTGGTGCAAAAGCTTTGGTGTGAGTGAATTAATAAATAGCAGATGGGGTCATCGATCTCGGGGAGAAAGTTCTGTCTTCAGAACCTCTCCTGTGCGTCCTGGCTTCTCTCTTCCAAGGGTTTGCAAAGATTGGAATTGGAGTCAGTACATGGGAAAGACTCAGTAAAGGCCCGTTCTTTGCCTGCAGCAATCCTGTGGCCACGCTGGATTTTCATGGGAAGTAGCGTTTTTGAATTTCCTATTCTAAAAATAAGCCTCAATTTGTTAGGGGCCCTTGAGGACCAGCCCAGGCATTTCA
>NW_006352194.1:4046478-4058162 GCF_000327345.1 Myotis davidii
GCGGTTTGTGGGGCCGGTGGCCTCGGGCTGCGGAGGCTGCCTGCGGGGAACCCGGCGTCCCGGAGCGGCCGGGCGGGGGGGCTCGGAGCCCGGGTTAGCGCTCCGCGACGTGCCTGCGGTTTCTGTGAATAACCTTGGAGGACGCTCTGCGAGCCCAGAAAGACCATCTTGCTTTGGAGCATCTGTTTCTTCATCGTCAGCCCCTTTCCTCACTGCAGAACTTGTGGTGGCTTGTTTCGGAGATGCCGAGACTAGTGCTCACGCTTGGGGGTGGGAGACGGGAAGCGAGTAGACACCCCCAAAACGCTGCGGTGGGATCTCCGCACAGGCGGACTGCTGGCAGGCAGATCCCCCGTCGCACCTTCTCTGACATGAATGACCTTGGGAGACAAATTGTGCTTCTGAGCTGCCTTCTCCGCCCGTCGCTCGTGGAGAAAATGCTCTCTGGGCCGCCCTGCCTTTTGGGGGTCTTTCGAGAGGTGGGGTTTGCCCAGGGCTTTTTTACACACTGCCGCAGTTCTGGCCTTGAGCTGGACTAGTGTCAGAACCGGGGGAATTCAGTTCACCTAGCTGTTAGATTTTACTGCCTCAGATTAGGGAAGAAGAGGGGGGGTATGGATTTTCGGGCGACACTTCCCTTCTGAGAATCGGTACCAGTATGTTCCAGATGGCTTCCTGTCACTTGGCGTGTTTGGTGGCATTCGTGTGGTTAAATTGAATAACCCCCATAGAAAATTCTCTTGTCAGAAATAATTATTTTGCTCAGAATTCCCCTTGGGGCATATTAAAGTTGTGCTCAATTTACTCAGAAGAATTTTTCAGGCTTCTAAAATTAAATCACTTTTCTAAACATAGTCACTAACGTTTGAAAAACTGGAAATCGTGGGGCGGGAAGGGAGTTGATTAGAATATAAACAAGACAGCAAATACTGGTTCATCGTCCTGTGATTACGAACAGGGATTGTGGATCAGCCTTGATTAATAGGTATTTTCTTACTCTTAAATAATTTAAGATCAAGAAAGGGAACTAACATTGTTGAGTGCCTATTCTGTGCCCAGTAATTGTGCTCGATGGTATATATCTCACATAGTCCTCACAAGTAGTTGGCGTCTGTTTCACAGATGAGCAAAGGGTGCGGGTCAGAAGTTTCTATATAAAACTAATAAGAAGTGGAGCTGGAATTAAAACTCAAGTCTGTGTCTAAGGTCCATGGTTATCTCTGCTAGGCATACTGCATTGGGAACCACGAGGTTTAGCTTCTAGGTCTTTGACTGAGCCACTAGGTCACTGGGATCCTGTCAGTTAAGTCTATTTCCCAATAATGTTGCCTTCTTTTCCTCCAGCAGTGTTGTCAGTATGCTTTTGAGATGTTCTAGTTTTTTTTTTTTATAGAAAGACAAACCCATGTAGTAGTGCTATATTTTATATGCAGTAGGTGCTTAATACATTTTTTTCTCATAGAGTACCTGGGTGACCATAGATTGCATTTATGTAACGGAAGATGTTGGATAGCTAATGGTTCTTCCACTGTAGAGGCCATCATTGAGGTGATATTCATGATCAGAAATGGAACCATTTTTCATGTAACATGGCTTTGTGGGACATTGTCAGCTTCTGAGTAAAGCACATTACATATAGGTAGGACCTACATAGTCAAGCTGAAAGATTGGGTATAAACTTTGAATGCACATAGTGGGTGCTCAATAAATATTTGCTGAATGAATGCATGCATTCTTTTCTTTAAAAATATTTTTCTTGACTTTTTATTAAAGAGAGAGGAAGGGAGAGGGAGATAGAAACATTGGTGAGAGAGAAACATTGATCAGCTGCCTCCTGCATGGGACCTATGGGGAATCAAATTTGCAACCTGGGTATGTGCCCTGATCGGGAATCAAACTAGTGACCTCAACTACTGAGGCACACTGGCTGGGCTTTTTCTTTTTTTCAAGTCAGCTTTGTCGAGGTATAATTTACCTACAATAAAATTCACCAATTTTAAGTGTACGCTTTGTGATGTATACATGACAAATGTATATAGCTGTATAATCACTACCGCCTTCATTTGTTTAAATTGGTTAGCAGAGTGGTCCCTGGAAATTTTGTTAAGTTTTTATATTCTCATTCAATACTGGTGCCATCAGAGTGCATATCAGAGAACCTGAGTTCCCCAATTTGTAGGAAAGAGGGAAATCTTAAGATATTTAATGGTGAGATGCATGAGGAGAATAAGAGAGGGAAGATGGGGACATTTGTCAAATCAGGGAAAAGATATTAAACCAGCTTTTCATTATTTTTGATACAATTGTGGGAGAAAAATTACCCAAAGATTTATTGAAGAGTTGAACTGCTATTTGTTTATTTACTTATTTTTACGAAATGCTAGCTCCTGAAATATAAAACAACATCTTTGGCTATCCTTAAGAAGTACTTACAGATTATGGTTGTTCAAATAATTCTTAAGGGTGGGGATGCTATAAAATGATTACAAGCCTTGCCCTTCCACCTGTGACAGAAATAGCCTTAGTTTACCTAACTTGTTTTAGCTAATATTCCACAAAGGGAATACATTAGGTAGAAATTGTGTCTTGCTGGGAAGACATGTTTATTTTTTCCTTCTCATAATTTCTCTTTACTGAACTTGCCCAATCTGCTTTCATTTAAGTTTCTATCGAAGGAAATGCTTGAAACCTGTTACTGCACTTCTAGAAGAAACTCCATTTTTACCTCTTACTCCCTGTTTCTCTTTATTCATTCTATTTCTATATGTTGCCTGTTTTATAATCATCCTCTCCTACCCGTGAATCCTGAGAATGGAAACTTCTCAACCACCAGCCTTCCATATACCATTAGGAAATAACAATTAAAATAACAGTCCACCAACTCAGTATTTTGGGTATGACAGGGAGAAAATAAAAACTCTGTGAGGTAGTCATTATCCTCATTTTATATATGAGGGATCTGAGCTCAGAGTAGTTACTGCCAAGCTAGTGAGGGGCAGACGATTGATTTGAACTCCTGTATAAGTGATGCTCAAGTTTGGGGTATTTTTATTTCATTACATTCTTCGGTGTATTAGGGTTGAGGAGAGGGAAGGGTGGGTCGGGGGCAGGGGGAGGCAAAAGAAGTGCTTGAAAATACCATATTAAAATATAAGCCAAAACATAATAAGCATTACTAACCTGTTTAAGCATTGCTGTTTTTATCTATTTCATTTTTATTAAAAAATATATTTTTATTGATTTCAGAGAGGGAGAGAGAGAAACATCAGTGATAAGAGAACATTATGTATTGGGCTGCTTCCTGTCCACCTCCTACTGGGGATTGAGCTCCCAACTCTGGCATGTGACCTCCTGTTTCATAGGTCGATGCTCAACCAGTGAACACACCAACCAGGCTCATTTTATTTCTTTCTTAATTTCTGAAGATACCTCCTTATATCTAGCTTTATTGCAAAACTCCCTTCCCAGATCCAGCGTTTATTCTTTTTCTAAAAAAATACGTTTTTATTTATTTGTAGAAAGAGAGGAAGGAAGAGGGTTTGAGAGATTGATAGAAACATCAATGAGAGAGAAACATCGAGGTCTCAGTAGGCTGCCTCCTGCACATGCCCCACTGGGAATTGAGCGGGAAACCAAGCCCCACTGGGAATCGAACCAGTAACTTCTTGGTTCCTGGATATATGCTCAACCACATAGGCTGAGCATTTATTCTTTATAAGCATGGTACTTTGTATTCACTCCTCTCCCTATTTTATGTGTATCTGAAAACAGTAGGTTAATCTGTCAATGAAGACCCCTACATATTTGTTTATGTTCCTCTCTATTTTATGTGGATAGAGCAATATTTTTAATTTATTGATATTTTTCTTTTGTTTTTTAGAAGAAGAGAGAGAGAGAGAGAGATTGATTTGTTGTTCCACTTATTTATGCATTCATTGGTTGCTTTGCCCTTATCAGGGATTGAACCAACAACCTTGGCATATCGGGATGATGCTCTAACTAACTGAGCTACTCCATCTGGGCTTCTTACAGTGTTTTATTGACGTATATTGTGTGTGTGTGTGTGTGTGTGTGTGTGTGTACAGAAACAGGTACACATATCATAAAAATACAATTTGATGACTTTTTCATAAACTGAACATAATCATGTAACCAGCACCTAGATCAGCCGTGGGCAAACTACGGCCCACGGGCCGGATCCGGCCCGTTTGAAATGAAAAAAACAAAAAAAAAAAAAAAAAAAAAAAGACCGTATCCTTTTATGTAATGATGTTTACTTTGAATTTATATTAGTTCACACAAACACTCCATCCATGCTTTTGTTCCGGCCCTCCGGTCCAGTTTAAGAACCCATTGTGGCCCTCGAGTCAAAAAGTTCGCCCACCCCTGGGTTAGGGCCAGGTCATTTTTAAATGGCTGGTGCACGTCATGGCAGTTTCTGCATTGAGCATCTGCCCCCCCTGGTGGTCAGTGCACGTCATAGCTACTGGAAGGACAGACACTTAGCCTTTTATATATATAGATAGGTTAAAATAAAAAGTGTAAGAATCAGAAGTTTTCTTTTGAAATGTGAAGAGACTATGGGGAATTTATTACAAAAAGACATTTTTCAGAATGGATTACAAAGTTAGTACCTATTTAACCCAGTCTCCTACACCTGATACATTCACAGTAGAATTGTTCATAGTGTTGGTTTCTGGGCATCATGGGATCTTGGAGTACATTTCTGAATCACACATTTTATTCAAGTAAAGCTTTATTAAATGTGGTTTTATTGTATTCTAATTCTTTTACAATTGGTTACTCATTTGTGCCTTATTCTCATTCTTTGACCATTTTGGTTAAATAGCACTTTACCTTATAAGGTTATTTAAAGCTCTACAGTTCCAGTTCCATAGCCTTAGCCTCAATTTCTTCATCTTTAGTGGCTGTGAGGATTAAATAATTTAATGTACAAAAGCACTTAGATCATAATGTTGGTAGGTAGTAAATATTAGTCATTTAAAAAAGTTTTTGAGTATTTTTTTAATTGATTTAAAAGAATATATATTTTTATTGATTTCAGAGAGGAAGGGAGGAGAGAGATAGAAACATTAGCGATGAGAGAGAATCATTGATCGGCTACCTCCTGCATGCCCCCAACTGGAGACTGAGCCCGCAACCCTGGCATGTGCTCTTGACCAGAATAGAACCTGGAACCCTTCTGTCCACAGGCTGATGCTCTGTCCACTGAAGCAAAACTGGCTAGGACTAATTTCTTAATTGATTTTAAGGAGAGGAAGAGAGAGAGACACACATAAAGAAAGAGAAAGAGAGAAAGAGAAACACACCCATGTGAGAGAGACATGGATCAGTTGCTTCCCACATGTACCCTGACCAGGGATCGCACCCAAACTCACCACATTTTGGTGTATGGGATGATGCTTCAACCAACGGAGCCATAAGGCCAGGGCAAGAGTATGTTTTATGACAGTGAAACAAGGAAGGGCTTAGGATAGAAGAAGGTACAGGAGAGAAACTAGGCAGAGCTGCTTTGTCTCTCTAGAAACCTAATGGGAAAGAAGTGAGCCAATGGGACTGCTGTCAGCTCACTGGAGAGTCAGAGAAAAGGGGGCCTTGTGCACAGGTTCTAGGAGTTAGCCAGTTGTCTCTGCCCATTGCTCCCCTGGTTGCCAGTCTCCTGGGATCCTGTAGAATTTAGGAGTTGCATACCTTTGGGGGAAGAAGTGGGGAGAGGGAAAGGTGTGGACAGCTCATTATTTCAATTTTGCATTTTTGTTTACTCAACTGAAGAAAAATTTCCTCTATTATTTTAAAAATTAATATTTAGTTTAAAGTCAGGTAGCATTTTTTATATATTGGCAAACTAGAAGAAACTCTAACATTTTCAAAAACATTTTTATTGATTTTTAGAGGAAGAGGGGGAGAGAGAGAGAGAGAGAGAGAGAGAGAAACATCTATTTGAGAGTGAAAAATTGATTGCTGCCTCCTGCACGCCCCCTACTGGGTCCCAGGTTTGGTGCTGGTCAAGGGCATCTACCTTGGTTGCAGGCTACTCCCGGGCCTGGTCCTGAGGGCTAGGGCAGGAGGCAACCAGTCTGTGTGTTTATCTCACATAGATGTTTCTCTGTCTTTCTCTCTCTCTTCCACTTTCCCTAAAAATCAATGGAAAAATATCCTCGGGTGAGGATTAACAACAATAACAAAACATTGTTTCTATTTTTTAAAATATATTTTCATTGATTTTAGAGAGGAAGGGAGAGGAATAGAGAGTTAGAAACATCGATGAGAGAGAGAGAGAGAGAGAGAGAGAGAGAGAGAGAGAAACATTGATGTGAGACAGAAGCATTGATCGGTTGCCCTCTGCACAGGGATTTAACCCGCAGCTTGGGCATGTGCCCTGACCAAAAATGGAACCAGTGATCTTTTCTGTGCACAGGATGATGCTCAATCTGAGAATACTTGTGTGATCTAATAATAGAGTTTAGATTATGGTTTAATGATCAGTCAGATTATGAACAGTCTTGAAAGTTATACTGAGGCAATTGGACTTGATCTTGTCAACATTTGGGAACCATTGAAGGCTTATAAGTTGGACAGTGACTTGATAAACTTGAAATTATAGACAGATTAATCAGAGGGTTTATTAGATTATTGGAAAAGAGGCCAGTTAAAGATTTTTGTAGAAATTCAGGTGTGAACACTATCAGGACCTGAATTTATGGGCTAAAAAAAAAGGAATATGTTGGAGAGAAGTTTTGAAAAAGGAAGAGATAGGACTTAATGACAATAAAGTAAAGAAAACTCAAAGATTAGGAGATTTGTAAAAATAAGGAACATTTGTGATTAGTTATCTGAAGTTGGGAAAGGGGGCAAGACAGTCTTTTGCCTCAGATTTTCTGCTAACTGCTTTATATACATGTGCTTTTACAATTCTATTTGAAATATGTTGAGAGTCTCTGAAATTGCTCTGGGATTGAACTGGAAGTTAAAAGGTTTCTTTTATTTTGGAAATACTTATTTGGGAAAAAAAATAGTATGTTTCAAACCACTAAACATTGTGTAAGTTCTTAGTTAAGGAGATTGTAACCTTTATAAATAACATTATCATTAGATGGTAATCTAATTATGTAAGTGCAGAGGAATTTTTGGAATGCATTTGTTATGTTAGGAGTTTTTTGTTTAATTTATCCTGTGTTTGTGGGGGTAGAGGGGGCATGGGAAAAGGGGAAAGGGGGAGGCTTAAAAGAACAAGTATGTCCGAAACCGGTTTGGCTCAGTGGATAGAGCATCGGCCTGTGGACTGAAGGGTCCCAGGTTTGATTCTGGTCGAGGTCATGTACCTTGGTTGCGGGCACATCCCCAGTGGGGGGTGTGCAGGAGGCAGCTGATTGATGTTTCTCTCTCATCGATGTTTCTAACTATCTCTCGCCCTTTCTCTCTGTAAAAAATCAATAAAGTATACTTTAAAAAAAAGACCAAATATTGGTCTGTGGCCCTAGTTTTAGTCAATGACATTCACTTCTCTTTTGGGTAATGTCCCTCATATCCTTTGGTAGAGTTCTCTGCAAATCCTAAACAAAGGTCTGATTCAGAAAACAAGCAACAAACTGTTGAGACAGTTCAACAAATTGCTGGGTCTTGGCAAATAAAATTAATGGAAGTTTCAGGATCCAGCTTCTGGGATTTGAAGACCATACCACTGGAAAATGTAGTTAGATCTGTAAACTCAATGTCATGATAGCTAGCACTTTTTTGGTATGCGCCTCTCCATTCCTCCCATCATCCGCAGTCACTAAATTCTTTAGCTTACTCTTCATGTTTGCTGTTGATAATTGCTTCTAAGTTCTATCTACTGCTATCACCTCCATAGTATAAAATTCAACCCCACCCCTCTCTGCCTTACTCCTGATGTTCCTTTACCAACTGGGTTGGGTAGAACCCATGTACAAATGTGAGCAAAGCCTTAGGTTCTTAATCTTTTATCCCAACATTTCATCTATCTCCTACCTAACTCATAGTTGAAAACAAGGCCCTGACCTGGTAGCTAAGTTGGTTAGAGCATCGTCCTGATAGGCCAACGTTTCGCATATAAGAGACAACCAATGAATGCATAAATAAGTTGAACAACAAATTGAAGTTTTTCTTCTTCCCCCCATGTCCCCCCTAAATAAATTAAATAAAGAAAAAAAATAAGACCTTTTCTCTAACGAATACTATTACTCCTGTTTTTGCTGGTTGAATGCTCTGATTCCTTGGACAGCAGGGAATAATCAGTGTATTTCTAGTCCAGTGGCTTTCAGCTCATTGGCTTTCCATTTATGCATGTCTCCTAATTTTTCAAAGTCCCTACTATCTGCTCTTTCCATTTTCATTACTTTTGTCCAGTGACTTTCAGGATCCACATGGATCACTTTGCTTCTCTGTCCATCCCATAGTATCCACTTTGTCTAGTACCTCACTTTTATCAATTATTATCTTTCTCTCTGTCTTTCATCTTTACTTCACTCTTCATTGAGTCCTTCCTTTCAGATTATAAATACACTAAGGTCTTGTCTATTCTAAAACAAAATCCCTCTGCCTTTCTATCTCTGAATTATTGCCATCTTTTTATTTTATTCATTTTTTTCAAGAAGTGCATTTATATACAGTTTTTTCTTTTACATTCATTCTTTAACACCTTTCCCTTCTTATTTCTTTTCCTTAGTACTTGGCTATAAAAGCCCTTTCAAAAGACCCAAAGCCGGCCTGGCCGTCGTGGTTCAGTGGTTGATCATCTACCTATGAACCAGGAGGTCAGGTCTGATTCCTGGTCAGGGCACATGCCCCAGTTGCAGTCTCAATCCCCAGTAGGGGGTGTACAGGAGGCAGCCAATCAATGATTCTTATCATTGATGTTTCTCTCTCTCCCTCTCCCTTCCTCTCTGAAATCAATAAAAATACATTTTTTTTAAAAAGACCCAATGCCCATGTAGTCAGACATTTCATATCCTTTTTCTTAATCTCTCAACAATCATTAAACTATTGATCATCTTCCTCATTGAACACTCTGTTCTTTGACTAAAAATTAAAAATGTGTTTAGTCCCATCTAGCCTGGTAAGGCCATTTTGTCTGGAACTTGGCTGGTTGTTGGACTCTGGTGTTCATCGGTAGCCTGTACTGACTAGTAGAGAAGGGGTGGAGCAAGTTGGCACTGTGCATCTTACAGTGCTCTGTACCATGTGGACTATTAAGTAAATAATTGATTTGACTTGCTGTCTTCCTGTTCTTTTGCTTTCTTCTGATCCTGCTGTGGCTTGTGTGTAAGATGGTATCTGCTTCAGTATTCTGTGAAATAAATGAGTTCATGCAAAGGGCTTAGAAATGGCACAAAGTAAACATACAATAAATGTTAGCTATTGTTATTATGCTTTTAACTTTTTCAAGCACTTTAAATAACATTTCCTTCAAATAACATTCTTTTAAGAAAGGTAGGGTCTAGAGCAAGCATGTCAAAGGCTAACATGGGCCAAATAAACGAGGCATGCGGCCCATGAGTTTGACATGCTTGGTCTAGAGAGAGTAGCATGTTTAGTCCTATTTTAAAGATGAGAAAGCCATGAAGGATCTTGTCTAAGGACACCAGAACTGAATTTAATGGAATAAAATTTAAAAGGTTATTTAACTTTAGTTTGAAAGAAAAAAAATGGTTTGGGATGAGTGTCATAATAGTCACTTTTCTTGTGTAAGTAGGACAAATCTGTGGTTTTTGGAATGAGAAGGAAGATTGTTCCCAGCTACTTGGTTCTTCTGTTCCTTGATTCTTCTCCTGCTGGTAGAGGGGAAGTGAGGAGGATGTTGCTTGCTGCGTCATTCCTAGGCCATCTAGCAAGCTAAGAGAAACATCATTTGAAGGGTATTGGGTTTGCTGGGAACTGAGAAAACAGCTTACCTGTTCTATGTGGAAAAAGGGTAAAATGAGTGGGAGATGTGAACTACCTGTATGAGCTGTTGCTATCGTATGAGTTGTTTCATGGATTTAACTCTTGAACTGCTTCAATTGAATTCCACTCTTTTGTCCTATGTCAGTTTCTTGCAGTTGTTTAGAGGCATTTTTAGGATCAAAGTACTTCTAGCTTTTTATTATTTTTTTAATGGCCTTATGCGGCTTGATGGCGCTCAGCTGTTAGAACCCGCTTTTGCTGCAATGTGTACTGCATGATCTCTGCATTGCTGTAAACAGAACTTGGTCAGACTTGCCCTTTCCATTTCTTTGATGAAAAGATTTCTTTGCATCTCTTCCTGGCCTAGTCTGCTCTAGCATTGGAGGCTCTTCTACCCTTTGGAAACCTGAAGAGAAGAGAGTTTTTAAAGCAGTCACCTTGTGTTGGGGTTTTTCTTGGCTAGGATTTCTCTAGCTGTTAGCCTTCCCTTAGGTCTAGCACACAGAAACAATGTCTTCAGCAAAGGTGTATTGTACCTGTCCAGCAAGAGACTACTGCCACTAGTCAGTAGAAATACAGAGTATAAGAATGGAAGCATATTGAATATGGTAGATGAAGCAATTATATCTACTGGAAGAGAACTTTAGGATTAGGCAGACCTAGATTTAATTCCTAGTTCTGCTGTTTATGACCAAATTGCTTAACTTTCCTGAGTCACAGTTTTCTTATCTATAAGTAGAAGTACTAATAATACCTAGTTCTTAGGGCTGTCTTAAGGATTAATTGAATTTGAATTTCTGACATTGAACAGAATGCATAGATATAATGCTGTGAGCTGTTACCTTTCTGAAGTTGAATTCCTCATTAAAATTGGGATATTGAGCCCTAGCCAGTTTGGTTCAGTGGATAGAGTGTCAGCCTGTGGACTGAAGGGTCCTGGGTTCGATTCTGGTCAAGGGCACCTGCCTGGGTTGCGGGCTCAATCCCCAGGAGGGGGTGTGTGCAGGAGGCAACTGATCAATGGTTCTCATCATTGATGTTTCTCTCTTTCTCTCTCTCCCTCTCCATTCCTCACTGAAATAAATACGAATATATTTTTTATAAAGGAACTGCAGGTATGGGGGGGTGGGGATTGGTATATTGGTACTTAGTTCAGGTTTGTTGTAAAGATTAAGTGAGAATAGACAGGGGGGTAGGTAATTAGATAGATAGAAATATAGACAGATAGCCTGACATGTAGATTTTATATTTGCAAAAAACAATTGAAGCAAATGAAATATTATGGGCAGCATTTATTTCAAAAAAGCAAATTGTAATGCTACCCAAATCATATCAACAGCAGCAACTGGTCTGTGCTATTTCAGCAGTCCATTTGTGTGACTCTTGCTGTGCTGGGCTAAAAATGTGCATTTCCAATTGTATTTAGCTCATCATTTATTATTTCCTCAGTTTATCTCATAGTCCAGTCCATTCTTTTTCATACATAATCATGTTCCACTCATTCTCAAAGATTAGCTTAAATTTTACTGTGAGGCTCGTGTAGATAATTCCAGAGAAATTATTTGTTTCACTTCTAAATGCCATTATGATACTTAGTGTTTATATCTATATCTGTACCTATATATATCTATATATTTATATCTATATGTGTGTACACACACACATCCTATCTAATAAAAGAGGAACATGGTAATTAGCCGTACATCCGCTACCCTTCCCATTGGCTAATCAGGGTGATATGCAAATTAACTGCCAACCAA
>NW_006352194.1:4059651-4070597 GCF_000327345.1 Myotis davidii
CCAGCCCACCGGCCCCAGGCCAGCCAAGGCGGGGTGCCAGTGGGGACCCCCTCAATCGACCTACTGGTCACCCTGCAGAGGGAGGTGACTAGCGGCAGCGGTGGGGCAATTGGGAGTGGGGCTAGCCAGTGGGCCAGCACCGCCCCCCAATCACCCCGCCAGTCTCCTCCTGCAGCAGCAGTGGTGGGTGGGGCCGGCGAGCAGGCAGCGCCAGGCCAGCCAAGGCGGGTGCCAGCGGGGCCCCTGGATTGCCTCACCAGTCACCCCATAGATCGGTCCTGATTGCTGGCCAGGCCTATGGACCCTACCCGTCCATGAATGTCGTGCACCAGGCCTCTGGTATATATATATACACACACACACAACACACAGCACACAACACACACACAATCTGGAGAGGACTTCTACTCATTCTTTAATTAGTTAACTGCCACGCATCCAAAACAGAAACCATCCCGCTGCGTCTGTAGACAATTATGGGATACAAAGGGTTAAAATGTAGTTTAGACATCTTTGCTTCTATGAAACCTTTCCTGATTCCATAATAAGTCAACTCCTTCTCTGTACTTCTGTTGCATATATATTTTTTTATTGATTTGGGAGAGGGAGGGAGAGATAGAAACATCAATGATGAGAAAGAATCATCGATTGGCTGCCTCTTGCATGCCCCCTACTGCCCCATACTGGGGATTGAGCCCACAACCTGGGCATGTGCCCTTGACTGGAATCGAACATGGTACTGATATATGCTATGATATGGATAAACCTTGAAAACACAGTGGTAAGTAAAAGAAGCCAGACACAAAAGTTTACATACTGTATGATTCTATTTATGTGAATTGTCCAGAATAGGTAAATGCATAGAGACAGAAAATAGATTATTGTTGCCAGGGACTGGAGATAAGGGAGGTAGGGGAAAATGGAGAGTTACTGCTAAGGGCATGGGTGTCTTTTTGGAATGATTAAATGATCTGAAATTATATAGTGAGAATGGTTGTACAACCAACCCTGTGACTATACTGAAAAAAAAAACACCCACAATAAAATGTACACTCTAAAATTTTATAGTATGTGAATTATAGCAATATATATTTTTATTTGTTTGTTTTAAAACACACAGAGACACACAAAAGTGAGCTTCTTATTCATGCCCTCTTAGGAAAAAGAGAAATACCAACACAAGGTTAATGCACCAGAGTCTTAGTTCAATATTATTGAGCAAGGCATGTCCTCTAAGTAGGAATATAGAGAGAAATACTCTTATGCTATTCATAATATATATAAGTGAAAAAGGTAATCAGATGATTATAACAATATAAGTGCAGCCCTAGTTGGTTTAGCTCAGTGGACATGTGCCCTTGATTGGAATCGAACCCGGGACGGTTCAGTCCACAGGCTGATGCTCTATCCACTGAGCCAAATTGGCTAGAGCTGGCTATTTGTCTTTTTATTGTTGAGTTGTAAGAGTTCTCTGTATATTTTGGATACTAGTATCTGATTAGATACATGACTTGCAAATATTTTCCCTGAGTTTTTGGATCTATATCCCTAGAATTTGTTGCCCAACTCATACATATATATGAAATAGTAGAACTAGAGGTTCTGAAAGAGCATTTGTTGATTGAAGTGATTGCCATATTACACTGAAGTTATGCAGTTCTAGAAGCCTTGGGTTATATGAAAGTTAGTTGAGTATTTGACTAGGAACTGGGGAAATTTGAGTTTTAGACCTAGCATTGCCATAGCCAGATAGTATGACCTTGGCATGCATGTAATTTTTCAGGGTCTCGGTTTTCTCATCTGAAAAGTGATTTGGATAGATAATCTTTAAGATCACCACTAAAGTTGTGTGAAATAGAAACATTAATGATGAGAGAGAATCAAGGTCAGTGCTCAAACACTGAACCACATCGACTGGGCTCCATTGATTTTTAGAGAGAATGGAAGGGAGGAGGAGAGACCGAAACATCAATTGGTTGCCTCCCACATGCGCCCGGACCAGGGCCAGGGATCTGGCCTGCAACTGAGGCACTTGCCTTGACCAAAATCAAACTCTGGATCTTTCAGTCCCACGGCCAATGCTCTATCCACTGAGCAAACTGGCTAGGTCAGCCGTGGGCAAACTACGGCCCGAGGGCCGGATCCGGCCCGTTTGAAATGAATAAAACTAAAAAAAAAGACCGTACCCTTTTATGTAATGATGTTTACTTTGAATTTATATTAGTTCACACAAACACTCCATCCATGCTTTTGTTCCGGCCCTCCGGTCCAGTTTAAGAACCCATTGTAGCCCTCGAGTCAAAAAGTTTGCCCACCCCTGAGTTATGGTGTAGTTTCAATTGGATTTGTCTGATTGTTTTCTCATGTTTAGATGCAGTGTAAACATTTTTAGTAAGAAATACTACATAGATGATGTTGTGTCATATGGGGAGGCACATAATATTAGTCTGTCCCATTAATTGATGGTAAATTTGATCTCCATTGTAAAGGTACCTACTGTTCTATGTAAATAATTTGTGGAGTGATTTTTAAACAATGTGAATATCCTATTCTTCTACCGAATGGTTTTAGCATCCACCAATGAACCTTGTCTGAATCAGTTATACTTTGGTGGTTGTGATTATAGTTGTTAACATCTGCTTTAATAACAGCAATAAAAGCCAAATTGTATTTTCAAAATACTTGTGAACTTAGAAAGTTCTATTCATATATATTGTCACTGCAATTCTGTGGTTTAGTTTCCCATCAGAGACGTTTCTGAGCCCAGAGCTACTTAAGAAGAAAGGATGTGGCCTAGTTGAGACTGGAAGTTAGTTGTCTTTACCTTGGATAGTTTTTACTGTTCCTTACCTCTTTTCCTGGTATTTCTTGTGTTTTTAGTGGTTCAATTTGTGGATCCTAGAATAATCTCAGGATCAGTTTTTGTCTAATTATATGTTAAAACTTGTATTGCAAACCTACCAAGTAGTTACAGCTTAGAGAAATGCACATATTAATCTTTTTTTTAAAAAAATATATTTTATTGATTTTTTACAGGGAGGAAGGGAGAGGGATAGAGAGTTAGAAACATCAATGAGAGAGAAACATCGATCAGCTGCCTCCTGCACACCCATTACTGGGTATGTGCCTGCAACCAAGGTACCTGCCCTTGACCGGAATTGAACCTGGGACCCTTGAGTGTACAGGCTGACGCTCTGTCCACTGAACCAAACCAGTTAGGGCCACACGCTAATCTTTTAAGAGAAACATTCCCCCCCATCCCCCCCATCAACTTCTTATGAAAAATTTCAAACTTACAGAAAAGATAAAACAATAGTCTAATAAATACTCATACCTTTCACCTGTATTCAATAATTGTTAACTGCCTCATATTTGTGTAGCTATAAATATCTGTATCCAATTTTTCTTAACTATTTGATAACCCTTCAGTCCGTGGGCTGACACTCGATCCAGTGAACTAAACCAGTGGGGGCTAAAGCATATTTTTTACTCAATTAAAGATATAACTGGATGGGTATGCCAGAAAGGACTATAGTTGGGCATTTATTGGGTGATTCTAGTGCAGTTAGTTGGTTAGATGCTGTGGGAGATGAAGAAGTAGAAAACATTATTCATGCTCTTGAGAAGAACTATAGCATTAGCTGAGAGGAAACAAACTCAGTCTCTCTTGTTTGGTTAATTATTGACTGTCTTCTGCATGCCAGGTAGTGTTCTAGGTACTGGGGTACAGTGGTGACCAAGACTGGCAGAATTCTTGTCTTCATGGAGCTTACATGCTAGTTGGGAGAGACAGGCAGTAAAAATATCAACAGAATACTTTCAGATAGAGGAAAATAAAACAGTTTGATACAGTAGGGAGTAACGAGAGAAGGCAAGTGCAGCTTTGGCTAGGATTGTCAGGGAAGGCATTTCTGAGGAAGTGACATTTGAATTGTTTTTGAATAGGTTTGATGAGATGGAGGTAATTCCAGGCAGGTGAAATGTCTGGGCAAAGGTGTAACATGAAGGAGTTTGTACTTAGGAAATAATGAATAGGTCAGTCTGTCCAGAAAAGGAAAAAAGATAATGACCAGCATGCCAGGGCCTTGAGTGACAGACTAAAGAACTTATACTTTAGTCTGTAGTTGTAGTAGGTACTTCTCATAAATCTTATTTGTATTTTGGTTACTTGTATTCTAAATCTGTATATATTAGCTAATATTTATTGTCTACTGTGTGCACACTTTTATTCTTTGAAATTATAACAGCCTTGATCACTTGCAGATGTAAAATTGAATTGTGATACTGGCACATGGTTTGTATATAGATATAGAAACAGATGCAGAAAATGAATGAATCAGGAAAAACAACATTCTTTTAAGTATTTTTATTTCCTTAGGAAGTTTGATGGGGTGGGGTTTGTATATTTAGTAGATGCTGAGTACTTGGAGGATTTTGTTGTTGAGAGATGGATTGGGGGAAATGTTGAAACTATAAGAAAATAGGCTGTGCTGATGTGAAAATGTGTTGTAAGATTACAAATCTCATTGTTATCTTTATAATCTGAATTTTGATAGGGCAATGCTCATTTATGGTTGAGGGCTAAAAATAATGGTGAGCCTAATGATGAGATTTTCTTATCTTGATCATTATTTAAAATATAACCACATATACATATACACAATTCCAATAGCTCCTTAACTAACTAGCTAACTCTTCACTGATTAATTCATCTCTTTCACCTACCCATACCTCACTTAATTTAAAAAGATTTTATCATTCCTTACCAATCTCATTGATAAAATTCACTTTTATGGCATTAATTAGGACCAATGCTATATATACCAGTAATCTTTTATTTAAGATTATTGAGAGTTTTTTCTCTACTCTGCTTAGTTCTCATTAGCTGTGGAGGACTAAGCCAATATATAGGCTTATGCTGATAGTGTTTATTGGCTGCCCTAAGAATCATAGCTTTTATAGCTGGAAGAAATTATCTGGACTCTTTTATCAACCCATTTTATAGATCTGGCAACTACTGTTTTGAATGGGTAAGTTCCTTAGCATGAAAGGAGGGCATTATTATGTGGATATAGAAGAATTCAGTCTCCTTGCCACTACCCCCATTCCTTGCAGTGAGATCATTGTTAGTCCTTCTCAAAACAAAACAATATATTGATGTTTATATCTCAGTTCTCTGCCATCAAGAAACTTAATGTAGTTGGAGAAATAGGACTTAGACATAAAAAGATTCATAATTGGGTAAACACATCCTCTCTTTCTTAAGGATAAACTAGGTGGAGTTTAGGACATTTACCTCTTAATGATCCAGATACATTTGGGACTTTTAATAATGTTGATCTTATAGGTTGAATCTTATATTAGGCCAGGGGTGGGCAACCTTTTTCTGAGTGTGTGCCAAAACCAGCAAAATCTCTGACTCAAAATTCTTCTGCTTGCCAACCCTAATATTTTGAGAACATGTTACGCCTACTTGATATCTCTTAAGGTGTACGTATGTGAAGAACCTTAAAGAAATAATAAAATTCATTTGAGCGACAAAAACACAGTATATGATGATGAAAAATACATTTATTTTTTAATGTATACATGTACACTGATAGTCCAACAGAAAACTTTATGACTCTGTTTGATATTATCAGTGGGACTTTTGCTGCTGCATCACTGATGACAGAGATTTTACATCAGGTTTATATTTCGTGACCTTCAGAGATATGCACGAGCTACTACTTTCATCTGTCAGGCTACTACTATTACGAGACTTAATAAAATTCATCGCTGAGAAGAAAGATGCACAAACGTATGTGGATGAAACCAAAACACTGGTCGGATCTAGGAAGGCAGGGAGAGTTAAGGCAGAGGCATAGAAATTGCTCTTCCCCTCTCTCATCAATCCATGTCTATGCTCTTTAAGATAACTTGTTATGTAAAATTATTTCTTTATCTAAGATGCACCTACTCTGAATTTATCTGAAAATAAAAAAGTGGATATTAAGAAAAAAATTGTATGCCTAACCGGTTTGGCTCAGTGGATGTGATTGGGTGGGGGTCCCTGGTGGAGTGCCTGGCCAGCCTGGGAGAGGGGCTGAGGGTCATTTTCAGGCTGTCCACACCCCCTTAAGGGTGGGGGAATCTGGTGGAGTGCCTGGCCAGCCTGGGTGAGGGGCTAATGGCTGTTTGCAGGCTGGCCAAGCCCCCCAGCAGGGACTCTTACCCCATGAGGGTGTGGCCAGCCTGGATAGGGGCTGATGGCTGTTGACAGGCTGGCCATGGCCCCCAGCCCCTCAAGCTCCCAGTGGAGTCTGGCTGGAAGCAGGTATCTGGGATTTATTTGTCTTTTATAATTGAAACTTTGTTGCCATGAGTGGAGGCCGCAGCCGGCTCAGGGCTGACGGGAAGCCTCCTGCTTGCTCCAGCTCTATGGCTGCCGGCCACCATCTTGGTTGGGTTAATTTGCATATAGCCACTCTGATTGGCTGGAGGGCGTGGCTTGGGGCGTAGCGAAGGTTCAGTCAATTAGCATCTTTGTCTTTTATTAGTGTAGATTGTTTATTTGTGTAAGATGCACCTACACTGAATTTATCTGAAAAATAAAAAAGTCGATATTAAGAAGAGAAGTGTAAATGGAAGATTATAAGAGAGGGTTTCGCATGCCAGCAAAAGTTACTGGCGTGCCATGTTTGGCACACATGCCAGGGGTTGCCCACCCCTGCATTAGGCTTTTATTCCGTCATCAAGGTTCAAATTACACTAATAATTACCTTTGTATAACACTTTACAGTTTATGAAGTGTTTTTAAAGGCATTATTACATTTGATTTTTAGGGTACCATTGTTAGTTGGGGAGGCAAGAACTATTTTAGAGCTGCAACTTGAGTTCAGATTTTACTTCATGCCCACCTCTTGGTGTATTAAACAACACTGCTTTTGTGGTTTCACTTGCTTTATATCCAGATTTTCATAGTAATACATTATGTTTTGATAGGTTCCATTTTGGAATGAACCCAGTATTATTTTTTTTTTAACTGAAAAGGCTATATTTTCCAATAAAGGGAGTTGAGTGAACTTGAGTTTTTGTTTTAAAAGTAAAGTTGGACTAAAGAATTGCATCTTAGGCAGATTCTTGTGTTCAAAATAAAATATCTTATTTAACTCTTGGAATCAGTTAACATTTATCAGGTGCCTTGTATGGCAGGTGTAGCACAGGCGATGGGAGGTGGGGAGAGCCTTAGGAATGAAAGTTACAATGAAAAAAAGCAAGAATTTAAACTCAAGTAGACCTGAGTTTGAATCCCAGCCTGCTATTTATTTATTACTTACAAATTACTTCTTGGAGCTTCAAATTCCTTATCTATAAAAAAGAGATAATACTGATCTTGTAGGAAGAACTGTTTTGAGGATTAAAAAATATTATATATGTATATATGTGTATATATGGCATAGTATGTGCTTTATAAGATATTATTGTGATAAGCAAATGAATAGACAAATATTTGTGTGTGGTGAGAGTTAGTTGAGTCTTGACAGAAAATGTTTGGCTGACTTGATACAGAATAGAGTGAAGTGATAGTGGCTGCCAGCATACTATGTTCTGCTTTTGTTGAAACTTGCAGTTCTCACACTGGTGTTTGCCAACATTGTATTTGACTCCTCACATAGTAGAAGCCAAGTCATTCCTATACAGTGTGTATAAGTCATTTGGAAACATTTGTAGGATGTACTTTTAAACCTCTATTGCAGTTTAGTTGAGAAGGGAAAATCTCAGGTTACCACAAGTAGTGAAATCAGGTGGCAGGGTGCCTCTCTGGGTTTGGCACCTAGATTCAGTTTCCTGAATGATGTAACCATTAAAAGGGAGACTTGCCACCTAGGGTGAAATGTTCGATGACAGTGAGTATGGCAGGTGAACTGAATAGGATAGGATGAAAAGATGAAGTTATTTTGTTTGTTGAAGTAGTGCTTTATTCACCTGTAAACATTTATGGAGCACCTACTACATGCTAGGTATGGTTCTGGATGCTAGGAATATAGTGGTAGTGGTGGAAAGCCTTTTTTTCTGATATTGTAGATCTTACATTCTAGTGAGGGAGAGTGCAAATAAATATAAAATACAGTGACTCTCAGGTAAGGCTAAGTACCATGGGAGAAATAAAACAGGAAAAGCAAGTAGCACGTTACAGAAGGTTTTATTTTTTATTTGTTTAATATACATAATTTTATTACAAAATAAAAAACACACAAAATGCAACAGTCTAGAAAACCCCAAATTTACTATTGATACTAATTCCTATGAGTTTGCTGTGCAACCATACACAAGAAATTAAAGAAACCATTACATATTTAGAAACATTAACATCAGAAGCCTTAAAATCTAACTATATGTAGTAGCCCTTCAAAAAGCTACAACCTGCATTTTTTATAAAAGTATTTTCTCTACAAAGAATCTTATCAGCTATACAAAAATCTGTACAGTTTTTATACTGAAGCTAATATTGAGCTGCACTTGAATTCACATTCTTTTTACAAAAAGAAATATATTGGTTGATTTAAAGAGGAATGGGTAGGGAGGGAGAGAGTGAGAGAGTGAGAGAGAAACATCAATGATGAGAGAGAATCATTGATCAGTGGCCTCCTGCACTCCCCCTACTGGGGATCGAGCCTGCATGTGCCCTTGACTGGAATCGAACCCAAGACCCTTCAGTCTGCAGGCTGATGCTCTAGCCACTGAGCCAAACCAGCTAGGGCTGAATTCACATTCTTAGCAAAACAATTGCCTGAGAGCACACACACATACTCCGCACACATCATTACAGGACAGCCTTTATTCTTCATCTTCATCTTCTTCATCATCATCATCATCATCTTCCTTTTCCTCCTCCTCCTCATCTTCTGGTTCATTTTTCTTCTTTGAGCCAGTTGGCCTGTCAGGGCCCTTCTTTCCCACTTCACGTTTGCCCTTGGCACATTATGCAGCACTATCCTTTTCATATTTCTCCTTTAGCTTAGCTGCTTTTTGTTCATATGGTTGCTTATCTTTGGCTGATTGCTCAGACCACATTTCACCCAGTTTTTTTGCAGTATCCCCAATGGGTAAACCAGGGTGTTCACTTTTGATTTTTGGGCAATGTTCAGAGCAAAACAGGAAGAAGGCTGATGGAGGCCTTTTAGGAGCATTGGGATCTTTTTTCTTTCCTTTCTTGTCACCTTTGGGGAGAACATAATTTTTCATCTCCCGGTCATAACGAGCTTTGTCACTCTCTGTCATATCTTCGAACTTTGGCTTTTCCTTTGCAGACACATGGTCTTCCATCTCTCTGAACATTTCTTGGAGAATTCGGAAAAATTTATGGAAGAGTTGGGATATTTCTTCTTGTGCTCTTTCCGGCAGGTTTGCATGAAGAAGGCATTCGAGGACATCTTGCTCCCTGGCTTGTTGGGGTCACCTTTACCCATGATGACAGACGGCATCCATTTAGTAGTAGGTTTTCCTCAGAGTGCCGTGGAGCGGCCGGGTCCGACCAAGACGCTCCCTCGCTGGGCTCCAGCGTGAACTGGTTTTATTGCTAAGCCAATCCTCAGCCTCTTGTTTTCGGGGTGTTTATTTTTATTTTATTGATTTAATATTTTTAATTAATTTTTGAGAGAGAGAGAGAGAGAGAGAGAGAGAGAGAGAGATATTAGAGAAACATTGATGTGAGAGTGAAACATCGATCTATGGGCTGCCTCCTGCATACTCCCTGCCAGGGATTGAGCTGCATCCTGGCCATGTGCCCTGACCAGGAATTGAACTGGCAGTATTTTTGTGCACATGATGATGCCCAATCAATTGAGCCACCTGGCTGGGGCTGGGTGTGCATGCTTATTTTAGAGAGGATCTCACTTAGGGATGATAGGGAAGACTTCTCTGAGAAGTAACAAATGAACAGAGCCCAGAATAAAGCCAGTGAGTGACCCTCTAAGAAAAGGAGCCCAAATGATGATTTTTTAAAAAAAATTTTTAAATTCTTTATTGTTTAAAGTATTACATAATGTCTCATTCCCCCCCACCCCCATTGATCTCTCCCAGGCTGTTCCCACCCCCAGCACATCAAATGATGGTTTTTAAAGTAACCCTTTATTTAGTTTTAAATCTTTATTGTTGAAAGTATACATATGTTCCCTTTTTTCTCCCATTGACCCCTTATAGCCAGTCCCCCCGCCCCAGGCCTTCACCCCCCTTATTGTCTGTGTCCGTGGGTTATGCATATATACATACAAGTTCTTTGGTTGATCTCTTCCCATTCATCCCCTTTAGAAGGGGTAGGAAGAGTGGAGGTAGCACGGACTTCACAAGTTGCTTTAGAGCAGTGGTTCTCAACCTTCCTAAAGCCACGACCCTTTAATACAGTTCCTCATGTTGTGGTGACCCCCAACCATAAAATTATTTTCGTTGCTACTTCATAACTGTAATTTTGCTACTGTTATGAATCGTAATGTAAGTATCTGATATGCAGGAATCTATGAGAATATAAATGTAAATCTGTGGGCTCCACAACAGGTCCAATAAATCAGAATATTTGAGGATGGTACCTCAAATTTTAATAAGTTATTCCATGTCCATACTGAAGTTTGAAAATTACTGTTTGTAATCTTGTTGATAGAAATCATTTTTATCCCAGGCTTAGTGGATGGGCAGGCAAGTACCTGCTTATTTAAGATTCATTACTTTTCATAATTTACATTGGAGCTTGCATTTCCTTTTGCTTGATTTAATTCTTGGCTTTAATTTCTGTTACACTGTAGCTTCCATAGTAAGATGTGTTGATAAGTCAGCAGAAAACGAAACTATTGTCCTCTTTGCTTTCATTATTTTGCATTTTCACCGTCAGCCACATCCCTGGGAAGGAGCAACCTCTGAAAGGAGAATGCTGAATTGGCTATATAGACTGATGTGCTTTAGAAAATAAT
>NW_006352194.1:4071003-4071487 GCF_000327345.1 Myotis davidii
TTACTGTTAAAGAAACCAAAATTCAGAGAAAGGAAATTTTCTCCTAGGCCTTCATACTAGAATATGAAGCCTGGAAATGTGGTTTCCTTCAATGGGGCCATCCATTTGAGTCACTTTTTTTTTTAAGTTCCCTTTTCTCGCTGGCTGGTGTGGGTCAATTGGTTGGGCATTGTCCAGTGCACCAAAAGGTTGCTGGTTTGATGGTCAGGGCACTTGTCCTGGTGTTGGGCCTGATGCCTGGTAGGGGGCATGCAGGAGGCAGCCTATTGATATTCTGCTCTTATATGGATATTTCTCTTACACCCTTTCCTTCCTCTCTTTCAAACACACACACACACACACACACACACTGTTCCAAAATGAATAGATTTAATGGAATTAGAACAGAGGGTGGAGCTGTCTGGGAAGGTACCATGCATTTAAAATAAAAACAAATGCCTTCTGACTGCCAAGGCAGGAAATTTCTGCCCAACTGGAATGGCTA
>NW_006352194.1:4071958-4077871 GCF_000327345.1 Myotis davidii
CGGCCGGGAAGCTTGGCTTCCTCCATCACTGGAGCAACCAAGCCTCCTGCTTGCTTCAGCTCCGTGGCTGCCGGCCACCATCTTGGTTGTGTTAATTTGCATATAGTTGCTCTGATTGGCCCGTGGGCATGGCTTAAGGCATAGTGAAGGTACAGTCAATTTGCATGTTTGTCTTTTATTAGATTAGATATACACACACATGCACACATATATATACATATTTTAAAAGATGTGCCCCTTTCGGCTCTGGCCAGGTAGCTCAGTTGATTAGTGTTGGTCCAATATGCCAAGGTTGCAGGTTCGATCCCTGGTCAGGGCACACATATAAGAATCAACTAATGAATGCATAAATGAGTGGAACAACAAATCGATATTCTCTCTCTTCCTCTCTCTAAAATCAACAAATTAAAAAAAAATGCTTTTTTTAAAAAAAAGAAGAAAATAAGATAAAATGTTTCCCTTTCTCCCAAAAGATGTTATCATTTGTATTCAAGGGTTTCTTGTAGTCATTCCATGCTGTTGGTTGTTTTTGATTTTGTCTTTCCAGTGATTGGGCGGCCCTGTTAGGGTATGAATGGCAATTTATATCTTACTTTTAGTAAAACTTAGGTAAAATTTAAGAGAACTCTTGAAATTAAGGCAGATGAGAGGAACAGTAACTGTCCCCGAGTCACACTGCAAAGCAGCAGATCTTTTTGGCTTGGCACCAAGTACTGGGTAGGGCAAAAGTAGGTTTACAGTTTATATGGTAAATAATACAATAAATAACAATACAAGAATAAACTTTCTTGTACACGTATTTACTTCCTTTTCTTTCCTTTTCCTTAAACTTAGTCTTATAAGAGGTATAGTGTGGCAGAAGAGGTTTGAGTTGGGAGTTTAGATTCTAAGTCTTAGGCCCAATTTTGCTTCAAGCCTCCATTTCATCTCTTTGGGCCTTATTTCCCCCATCTTTAAAATGAAAGGCTGGACTGGAAGATAATTGATCCAGGGATCTCTCTAGCTCTGATTCTCTTTGATTTCACGAACCCGGGAATGGCCACAGCTTGCAGTTTGCTCTGACACACAGATTCTGCATTGGAACTTTTACCACAATACGCCTTGGGTGGTCTCAGGCTAATTTTTTTTTCTAGGAGGAATGTTTCTGAGAGTGTGGGTTTTATAAATAAGCCACGTTTTTGTTTATTTCTTTTGTTTTGTCTTAAAGAGACGGTAAACGATTAAAAATAAGAGTTATTGAAGTCTTGGAAGTTGTGGGAAGTATGTTAATGTGTATCTCAAGTAACTGTTCTAGACTAGCAAATGCTTTGTTAGATTTATACAGGACAGTGATTTTTCAACTATTGTGCCACAGGAATTTTTAAAGCATACAATACCTGACTATTTAGTCAGGAAATAGTTTATTTCCCTTAGTTTGTCAATTAAAAAATGACAACAGCCAACACTATAGCTGTCCAGTATGAATGAATCAAAATAATACCTATTTTTTTGGTCAGATCAGCAAAAATATTTTTTGGTGTGCCGCAGAATTTTACTAACTAGTTATGTGTGTCATAAGATGAAAAAGGTTGAAAATTGCTGACATAAGGTGGCACAGTATTGTGGCATTCTCCTGATGCTATTTCAAATAACAAGGGACTACTATAAGGAAGTTCAAAGTCATAGTTAGCTTCCACCTTTGGAAAAGGAGTGCTGGCTTACCCCAGGCCGGGAGAGCTCCTGAGGACAGGAATTCAAGCTTCCTTGGAACTCCCACTTCCTAGTGGTATGATTTGAGCCCCTCTCAACTCTTTATGACTAGAAAATCTGCAATTGAGGTTTGACTTGTTTAATTTATGGGAGTTTGTTTCCCTTGAAATTGCCACTTCTACCTTAGAATAATGATTCTCATAGGCTGCTCAGAGCTCTTTGATTATGAATCTCCCTGAGCAGGCTTGATGGCTGTATTATAAGGTGATAAAGTACAGTCTGGCTTTGTCTGTACTGGAAACCATTCACCTGAATGCCCTATTCTAAGTGGGTGGGGTTCCTTTCATTCCTGCCTGAACGAAAAGCATTTAGCTGACTTCCTGATCATGCCCTGTCTTGTCCTTCATTTTTTTCATTTTGCTTTTCATTATTCTTTGCTGCAACTCAGCCAGTCTTCCAGTTGTGACTTTGCACAAGGCAAGAACCACAAAGCTTTGTCCATGTTTGTTATTGGAAAAGAAACTTTACAAGCTGGAGTTAGGAAAAGGATTTAGATCTCTTGCTGTGTTCATAGGATTAGGATGAGAAGTGGGGAAGCTGGGGGGATGTGGGGAGACTTGGATCCAATAAAACACTCCAGATGAAGTATTTGAGAAAATGGAACTTTGAGTTGCTGAAAGAACAAAAATATTTGAGGAATGCTCTTGATTTGATAAATAAGTTATTTTTAGTTTGCAGAAAAAGAGTATTTTCATCAGTGTAGTGGAATCTTGCAGTTGTGTTTGTAACCTAAACTAATCGGTTTAGGCTTGTGCCAGAATAAACTTTTAGTACTACTTGGCTTAACTCCTGCAGCCCTGTGGCTGGGCCTCAGAGCGTTGGTTGGTAGTGTGGAGTACTCGGGGTAAAGGGGTGAGCTGCTGCTGCTTGAAATGCTCATGGATGAGAGAGAACCTGTATGGTAGACCCCTGCCTTAGTGCATGCACTTGGGCTATAGGTCTCTGCTGTAGGTGTAATGAGGTGCTTAAATCCAGTGTTCCCTTTTGGGACACCAAGCATGACTTTGGGTGGAACTGCCTTATACTCTGATTGGCTGTTTTTCCAATTCACTTGGCATTCTCTACCCATCTGTTGGTTCTTGGTTATTTTACTCTGCCTTAAGTGATGTTTATTGGATTTTAAGCTCTCAGTTATCATCCATTCGGCATACCTTTATTAAGTGCCCATCAAATGTGTGCCTGGCATGAAGGTAGGTGCTACGTGTCCTTTGGTGTTTGTTTCTTAGAGACTCTAGATTTTATATATGTTAATTCTGTGGAAGAATGCCAACTTGTTGATTACTTTTAAAGTATTGTAATTTTTAATTTTGGGAAAGGCAGTTTATATAAATTACTGGGTCAGTAAAACATGTCTAGTGGTCCATTCTAGTTTGGGTACTATATATGCATTTACAGGAGATAGACCTTCCTAAGATGTGACCGTTGCAGGTTTTATAATGGTGTGGGGAAAACAATAGACCAGTGATGGCGAACCTTTTGAGCTCGGTGTGTCACCATTTTGAAAAACCCTAACTTAACTCTGGTGCCGTGTCACATATAGAAATTTTTTGATATTTGCAACCATAGTAAAACAAAGATATATTTTTGATATTTATTTTATATATTTAAATGCCATTTAGCAAAGAAAAATCAACCAAAAAAATGAGTTCATGTGTCACTTCTGACATGTGTATCATAGGTTCGCCATCACTGCAATAGACAGTACAAATTATTGAAGAAAAAATAAAAACATGTACAAACTATGTCAGCTGTGCATAACTAACTACCTAAGTGCTACTTGGTCAGTAAGGTTTATAGCTCCCTGTTAGAGCAAATTTTGCTTTTATTTCTTTAGCTTTATACACAAGTATGTTAGCCAGCAGCTTTTGAATGTGGCTGTTCATAGTTTGGGGATTTTTCTTCTTGGGCTGACCTTATTTTTTGCTTAAATAACCTGTAACTGATTTTCATGGGAACAAGGAAAATTTAATAGATCAATGAAACAAAAACAGTGACTAATTCATCTCTTGTGGACGCCTAGGGGAGGGGTAGTGGTAATGTTCCAGTTTCTCCTCCTGGGCATTGAAGAAAGAGGCTACAAATGAAAGTGGAAGTTCTCCTTTAATTACTTGTAGCATTGCCTTAGGTCAGCAAATTATTTAAAATACGAGCCTCAGTTTCTTTACATATAAAATGATTTGATAATACCTCCTCATAGAATTGTTGTAAGGATGAGTCGAGAGTATGGTAGTGAAAGCACTTTGTACTATGAAATAATATATACACATTAGATACTATTATCAGAGGTATATTATTTAGGGAGGAGGAGGAGGCATGGACTTTTGAGGCTTCCAGTAGGACATTCTAAGGAGTCTTTTTGATGATTCTGGACTTCCTTTAGTTGGTGTTAGTAGGAATATAGTATTTTTCAATGTTATTTGAAAGGGGTATACATGTGGGAGATGAATTATTCTTTCTTATAAATCTAATAGAGGCCCGATGCATGAAATTTGTGCAAGAGTAGGCCCTCACAGCCCCGGCTGCCTTGGCCTTAACAGCCCCAGCTTTGTCCAGAAGGTTGTCCAGTCATTCCGCTGTTCTGCTGCTTGGTCAATTTGCATATTATGCTGTTGTTATTATAGATATAAGTATATGTATTCTTATAAGAACATGAATAAGGCACTTCTCATAATTTTCAACTATTTAGTCATTGAACATTTACTGAACTATGCCACATTCTATGCATATGCTTGGATTCATAGATGAAATACATAATCTTGACCACTTAAGAGCTCAAGGTTTGTGAGGGGAGATAAATAAGTAGATAATTATACTCCAGAATAAGTGGTGTGCTCTTTCAAAAGGGCCTGTTCTTACTTGATTCCTCTCAACTTCCTCTCCACACTTTGTTTACACACTGAGAGATCTTGTTTACAAGCTGTGAGGCCTGGAAAACTGAAGCAGTTTGCTTGACGTCATGACCATAGCTAGTCAGTAGTAAAGCTAGAACTGAAATCTGAGTTGTCATACTACTCACTGTCTCTTTCAGCTATGTTCTTAGTTCCATCAGCACTGATCTTGACTTTCCTTCTCGCCCTGGATCCTTACTCATTTCAAAGAGGTGCCTCTCCCTGCTCCACCATCTTTTTTTTTTAATGGTTTTTTATTGATTTTTAGAGTGAGAAGAAGGGAGAGGAATGGAGGGATAGAAACATTGATGAGAGAAAAACATCATAGATTGGCTGCCTCCTGCACGTCCCCCACTAGGATTGAGCCCACAACCCAGGCATGTGCCCTGACCGGGAATCGAACCAGTGACCTTTTGGTTCATGGGTCAATACTCACCCACTAAGCCATACAAGCTGGGCTGCTCCACCATCTTTTCAAGCTTCTGTTCTTATTACCTTATCTCATAGTTACTATTGTAGGAAGACCTGGGAGTCTTAAGTTTGAGCTTGTTGAGGTAGAAGAATGGTTCTTAGCATTGGCTGTACATTAGAATGGCTTCTAGTACTGATAACTAAGGTTCTAATTTTCTTCTTCCATATTTGTTTATACATTTATTGAGATCTATCTTACAATATAATACACAAAATTTTCAGAAACGAATTTTTATGTATATATTCATATAATCCTTGTATCAGACTCATGAAGATATTATAATCTCTACTGGAGGCCCGGTGCATGGATTTGTGCACAGGTGGGGTCCCTCAGCCTGGCCTGCACCCTCTCACAATCCACGACCCCTCAGGGGGATATAGCAGTGCTGAAGCGGCAGGCAGCTGGCAGCTGGGGAGTAGCCCCAGCCAGGGCCGGGCGCAGCTCTGCTGCTGCTCATTTCGGCCCCGTTGCACCTGCTGCAGCCACCACTGCCCAATAGTGCTGCTGTGGCCGCAGCTGCACTCACTAGCCGTGAGCCCGGCTTCTGGCTGAGTGGCTGCTGGCTCAGTGGTGCTCCCACTGTGGGAGCGCACTGACCACCGGGGGCAGCTCCTGTGTTGAGCGTCTACCACCTGGTGGTCAGTGCGTGTCATAGCGACCGGTTGTTCCAATCTTAATGGTTGCTTAGGCTTTTATATATATACTAGAGGCCCGATGCACAAAAATTTGTGCACTGGTGGGGGGAGGCAGGTGTCCCTCAGCTCCACTTGTGCCCTCTCACAGTCTGGGACACCTCGGGAGCTA
>NW_006352194.1:4079035-4087834 GCF_000327345.1 Myotis davidii
CACTGGAGCAAGCAAGCCTCCTGTTCGCTTCAGCTGCCTGGCTGCCGGCTGCCATCTTGGTTGGCAGTTAATTTGCATATTGCCCTGATTAGCCGATGGGAAGCGTGTCAGAGGTATGGTTAATTACCATGTTTGTCTATTATTAGATAGGAGGATATAGATGTACACTTGGAAAAACTGAGGTGGTAACATTTAATCACCTAAGCTGTTAGTGAGAACGCAGATTCCCTGGCTTCTGAGACCATGTGTGTTCTTTTCATTATAGTATGTGACCTGGGTAGCAGGGAGGGAGGAGAGGGGTGTGGAATAGACACAAAGGGAAATGCTCTGGAGGTCGTGAAATGGAAAGAAACTTCTTATTAGGGGTAGAAATAACAATGACTCCCCCCAAATGTGCTTTGAAATTAAAATGGCAAGAGAAAACCTTTATGACTCTGGCCCTCTAGTATGTACAGCCCTGTATTCTGTTCCTGATAACTTCAAGGGAAAGTGTATGGAAGGGCATTTTTACCTTCCACTGTCGTAAGGGAGATTTCTGTATAAACACAAGACTTCTAGATTGATACTCTGGGCATTTTACAAGTCAGTCCAAGGGAAATGGCAATCTAAGCTGGATGTGAGAAAAAAAGATTTGGGACCTTTGGGTGACTTGAAACTACTGAGATTTGCAACTCATACACGTTGCAGCTCTATGTTAGTACCCCACTAAACAAAAACAAGAGTTCCTCAGCCCTGCATTCTCTTTGATCCATCACTTTTGCTTTTAAATAGCCAAACGTTCCTAAAAAGCTGTCTGTATTCATTCTTTCACTCCACTTAGTCTGCTCCAGTCTGGCTTCTGCCCCTCTCATTTCTCTGTAACACCTCATAGTAAGTTCACTGATGTCCTCCATGAAGCTGAATTCAAAAGACATTGTTAGTCTTTAATTTTCTCAGTGAAGCTGACACTCTTGACCACTCCTTCTTTCCAGAAACTCTCTTTTCTCTTAGCTCCAGTGACATAACAGTGTCCTATTCTTCCTCCTACTCTGTTGTTTTTACAGGCTCATCCTCCCTTCTGGAGCTATTAAATGTTCTACTATCCCAGGCCCTCCTCTCCTCTCATAGTAGACACTCTCCCAGAGTGATCTCATCTACCTCACTGACTAGTAACCACACATCTATGCACATGACTCATAAATTTGTGTCTCCATCTCAGATCATTGTCACCCAGGTACTGGAGATACAGTGATAAGCTAGATAGAAGGTGGGGATAGGGGTGGGGAGGAGGAGACAAGCGATAAACAAATAGAAAAAATATCAGACAGGGTTAAGTGCTAAAGTGAGCATAAACCAGGGTGATATTTTAGAGGTTGAGAGGTACTTTATATTGGCTGGGTTTTCTGTTACGTACTATACAGCCCATGCCACAAAGACAGGTCTTTCTACTTACTGTTTTATTCCGTGTTTAACCTCAAAGCTTGATGCATTTCAGGCAGTCAATATTTGAATGAATGAATAAACTACTCATCAGTCTTACGTTCGATTTGTGATGTCTGGGCTGTGGATCAGGACTGGCTTTCTTTAGGGTAAGATCTGAGAGATAATTCCTTAGGTGATGTTTACCTTGGGCCAAGTGCAAGGAAGCCTAGTCTCAGTTTTAGACCACGTGTTAGGAAAAGAAACAGTAGAGACAGGTAGCGGTCCTTGAGAGCCTTCTTTTAATTGATACCCTAATCAAAAGTTAGTCTTATCAATTGTCTATTTTTTTTATTTTTTCAACTGTTTATTAATAGTGCTTCCATTCCAAAGTACTTGAAAGTTCTTAAACCCTTTCCTTCCAATTCCAGTCTTGCTTATACTCTTGGTTCTTTGTTAGGTAAGGTGAAAAAACCCTGACGTTTAGAGATGGGATTACTGGATTGTAGTCCTGTCTCTGTTTCAAGTTTCCTAAAAAGGTCACAAGTCTCTTAGTCTGCCTGCTCATCTGTCATATGGTGGTGGGGGAGGGCAGATAAGAGTATCTGCCTTTTAAAAAAATCTTCACTAGAGGACATTTTCATTGATCTTTAGAGAGGGGATCAAGCCTGCAACCTTTTCGTGCATGGGACGACGCCTAGCCAACTGAGCCACACCGACCAGGGTCAGCCACCTCTGTCTTTCTATTGGAGCATTTAATCCATTTGCATTTAAAGTAATTTTGATAGATATGTGTTTATTGTCATTTTATTATTCATTTTTATTATTACTTTTTTCTTCTTAAGTCCCTGTAACATTTCTTGTAATACTGGCTTGGTGGTGGTGAACCCCTTTAGCTTTTTCTTGTCTGGGAAGCTCTTTATGTGTCCTTTGATTCTCAATGGTAGCTTTGCTGAGTAGAGTATTTTTGGTCGTGGGTTCTTGCTTTGCATCACTTTGAATATTTTGTGCTAGTCCCTTCTGGTCTGCAAAATTTCTGTTGAGAAATCAGCTGACAGTCTTATGGAACTCCCTGGTAGATAGCTAACTGATTTTCTCTTGATGCTTTTATGGTTCTCTCTTTAACCTCTGCCATTTTAATTATGATGTGTCTTGGTGTAGGTCTCTGGGTTCATAGAGTTTGGGTGGGGTCTCAGGAAATCAGTAGGGGGCGGGGCAGGGCAAAGAGCGTTTAGCCATGTTCATGGAGACTCAGATATGGCACCTGCCTGCCAGTTCCTTGGGGTGGAGGCTCAGCAAAGGAACAATGGCTTGTGCCAACACTTCTGTCTGGGAGAAAGTTGCCCCTCCAGACCTTGTCTCAAAGCCAGACAGTTCAGTTTCTCCCCATATGTCCCTGGCACCTTTGGAGCTGCTGTCCCCAGTGCTGGAGCTCAGAGTGAGTCCAAGTAAGTCCACGCACAGGCCCTTTAAGAGGAACACCTGGGACTCCAGCAGCTATCCGTCTTACTCAGCCACAGTCTTTGCTGGTTTTCACAGCCAGAAGTTAAGGGGACTTCTCATCCCAGCACTGGAACCCTTGGCTGGGACCCCTTACTCCTCTGGGGGAACCTCTGGAGTTGAGCTGAGACCCAGAGAGCATTAAAAAAAAAAAAAAGACTTTTCCTGAGGTCTGATAGTATGTTAGTGGCAGAACTCCTGGTTCAAGTTTTTTTTACACTTACGGGGGTACCTCTTCTTTTCTCCACTTTAGTCAGAAAAGATCACTTGCTCTGGATTCTCTTCCATTGTGGGCAGGTGGGGTGGGAGGTGGGAGATAAGAAAAAGATGGGGCTTCTAGAAATGGACGTCTTCTGCAGCTTGTTTCTTCCTCCGCCTTTACCTGGAGTGTTCTGAACTCCAACCTGACGTGACTTGAGTGTGGAAGCTGGTCAGTGATGGCATTCAGATGATCTGCTTTTCCAACTTGGTGACCTGGTTGGCTCTCACCAAGTTGCTGCACTCTTCAGGCCCAGACCCAATGATTGTTTGGTCCCACCCCTTCCTGCCATCAGCCTGTTTACCAGGCTGCCTTTTGGGTGAAGAGACAGTATAGGGCAGAAAAAAAACTTTAAAATCCCTCTGGCTTTTTTCCTGAACAATCCTGAGGATGCTACCTCAGCAATTATAGGGGAAAAAACAACTATTTCCTGCTTCTCAGTATAGACAGTGGGCACTAGATTTGATTTCTAGGACTTCGGATATTATGATTAGTTCGGATTTAAACTTTTATCCTACCCTCTCATTTTTCACCTTTACACTTTGTTCTGTGCTTACATCTGGATGCCTCAAGAGGTTAATTAGTAGATGAGGGGTGGCCAGTCTAACAGAATTGCAGGTAATGGTTTCTCTGTGATCCCTAGTCATTCTGGTTCTCTCTGAGATCAGATTTTCTGTTACCAGCAAGTAAAGTTATCATTGAGGACACTCAGCTGAAGGGCCTAAGGGTGGTGGTTCTAGAGACTGCAGGTGACCCAGAGTTATTTCAGTTCAGATAATATCTATTGATTCATCTTCAAGTTTCAGTGACTCTTTTCTCTATCAATTACATTCTGTTCTTAAGCTCATTCAGTGAATTTTTTAAATTTCAGGTACTGCATTTCTGTTCTATAATTGCCACTTTAAAAATTTTTAAATTTCTTTGCTGAGTTATAATAGTTGCTTTAGTATCCTTGTCTGATAATTCCAACATCTGGGTCATCTTGGACTTGCCCTCTGCTGATTGTCTTTTCTCCTGCAGAGGGGTTTAATTGCTAGTTCTTTATGTAATTTGGGTTTCTATCTGAACATAAATGAATATGAATGTTATGTTATGGAGACTCTGGTTTCTGTTGATTTTAGTTGGCAGTTAACTTGGTTATAATCGCAAACCCTGTCTTATGTGTGGGGGGTGACAGTTCAAATCTCAGTCTAGTTCTTTTATCCTTTGCTGAGGTCCTTGGATTCTGCCCTGTGCATATATGATTCAGGGGTCAGCTACAAATTTGGGCAGAATTTATACATAGAACCTAGATTCTCCTTTTGTGGCTCTCCCTTATCATCTCTGTCTGTTCTGGGCTCTATCTTTGGTTCCTCTGGACAGCCTAGGTTTTTATTTTTCTTAAAATTTTATTTGTTGATTGATTTTAGAAAGAGAGGAAGAGGAGGGGGGAGAGAAACATCAACCTGTTGCTGCACCTATTCATGCATTCACCAGTTGACCCCTGTATGTGCCCCGACTGGGGATTGAACCAGCAACCTAGGGTTTGTTTTTATTAAATTGGAACTTCAGATAGTTGTTTAAAATTTTTTATCCAGAGTTTATAGTTGCTATCTGTGGGAAGATAATATTGGAAGCAGAATTCTGTACTAGCATTTTTATCTATTCTCAAAGTGTTTTGGGAGCAAAAGTGATACGTATTTAAGAAAGCTTTAATCTTCAGCAGTCAAATGATGGACTGATGCATTTCTTCAGTGTGGTTTGTTAATTATCTCAGGTGGACTCAATCACATTCACTTTAACTTGCTTTGCAACCTTGGCAAGTAAGTCTTTTTTCCTCTCTGGGACTCACTTTCTTCTCTGGAAAATGAGGCATTGAGCTCTCCTTATCTGTGAGGGTCCTTTCATCTCTTCTCCACAGATAGAAACATGCACACCACTCTCACCACCAACAGGAACAAGCACAGAGAAGTTGCCTGAGGGAAGTGATGTGGGTGGATCTCTCTGGATGGAAAGCTCTCTGAAGGGGCAGCTCTAAAGAGTTTGAGGATGTTTACAGTCATCCTCTTGTTTCTGGGGACAGAAGGCCAGCACGCTGAGGATGCAAGAAGTAAAAGTCATTCAGAAGCAAAGGAGAGAAATCATTTGCTGCTTGTTTCCGCCCCTGAGAAATAGGAGAGAATGTAGACCGTTGAAAACAAATTAGGATCACCCAGAGTTCCTGTTTGGTTTTTGGCATGCATTTTATCCTGTTGGAGTGGGATAGACCCCTGGATCTTAGTAATATGCCAGCAAATTTAGCAGTAGGTGGTGGGGGCAGTAGCTGTCAGTAGGGGTGCTGCTTTTTCACTGTTAGGGCTGCAGAGACCTTAGTGAAGATACACACAAATCTGGCCACTTCTTAAAGTTCAGAATTTGTATGTGGGAGAAGTTATAGTCAATGCCGAGTAAATTATGTGTGTGTGCGTTTAAGGTTGGTGGAGAGGGGGAAAGGGGTGATGGGTGAGGGCAGGACAGGTCTGTGGGCCACTTCTGAAGCTGTTTGAATAGTAATCACACTTAATTCTATTTAGACTGATTCTTTTAAAAAGTATATATGTGGGAGAGAGAGAATTAAAGCTTCTCCCACACTCACCCAGGCCATCCCTTGGGTGCTGCCCCTGATACAGACCCCTTTTTCTATTTTTTTCCTATCTATTTTCATTGCTTATTAATCTTTCTTTTCAGGTCATATTGGCTTGAAGCTTCAGGCCCTCCTCATCTTTTTAAAAAAGCCATACACTATCATTTATTATTTCTCCATCTTAATTCTAGTCTTCCAGCTCTCTAGGGGGATAGAGCAGGGACGCATTCTGTGTGTGTATGTTATGGTATTGGTGGTGGAAGTGTGGGAATCAGATTTAAGGGACCAGCATCCTTGGTAGGCGGTCAAAGGTGGTCTACAGGATATGGAAGGGGAGGGATGGGCAGTTGTGATGAAAGGAGAGGGGGATAGTTTGAGTGTAAGACCATGTATAAAAACTTTAGTTTTGTCACTGGCATAGCTGTCTTTCCATTCTTCCTCAAGACTGGGATAGACAGAAGATCTTCCATCTTCACTCACTTATATTAGCGGTGAGACTCAATGGTTTATTACACTTTTCAGCTCTCATGTAAAAAAAAGTCTCATTACAAAACTGAAGGGTAAGATTGCAGACAGAGAAGCTCTGTTTTTAATCGATTCTGGGTTGTTTGGGGCCCTTTTGAGAACCCAGTCTAGAAGGCAACCCAATGAGAATGGTGAAGTGGCTTTTTAGGTCACACAGACTTAGGTTTAAATTCTGACTACCTGGTTACTAGCAAGCTGTAAGACCTTGGACAAGTTACTTGACTCTTGAAATTTAGATTCTTTATCTATAAGGGTAACATTATTGTGTTATTGTCTTACATAAAACATATAACATGTTGGTTTAGGTGTGGTAGATAGCGAAGTGATGTTTGTTTTTCTTACCCACTTTTCTTATTTTTAAGTAGAATCCCAACTTTAGTTCTAAGCAATTGTGTGATTCACCCTTTCCAAGCTTCAGTTCCTTTCTTAAAAATGAGGGCATTTAACTAGTTGATATCTGAGATCCTTCCCAGCTGTAAGATGTCATAGGAATTTTTAGACTGTTGAGGGATGTATAGATCTGTTAATTTAAGGAAAGACAATGTAGTCTGTTCTGAGACTATATCATAGGAAAGGGGAAGTCTCTTGGAGCCATCTCCGCCTCTCCCCCGGGAAAGAGATAGCCAGCTTTCTTCAGAGTCAGCAGGGTCAGATTCTGCCTTGTCTCTTTTCTGACACTGCACTGTGTATGATGGTCTTTGGGACAGGGCTTTGGTTCAGCTTGCCCAGTCTTGGTGTGATTCCTGTTTTACCTATCTCTTTCTTCCTGTTTCTATTTTGTCTAGGTCAAGAGGCAACTGCCATTGAAAGATAGTGAGTGACTGTTTCCAGGACAACAACCATTGAGGGGAGCAGCCAGAAGCATTGACTGAAAGCTTAAATTACCTAAATGGTAAGTAGGTTGTGCAGTGAAACCTGGCCACACTGATAGAATTGGGTAATTTATGAAGTCTGCAATTTTTCCACCATTATGAGAGAGCGAGGAAAGTCAGTATTTGTTTATAACCATTATGAACCGTATACTATGCTAAGTATTTCACAGGATTTCTCATCTAATCAACTAGCCAGTCTAACAGAGGAAAATCTTTGCATGAAGTTGACAGTCTTTAATAGGCCCAGCTACCATTTATTGAATACTTATTAAATGCCAGGCCCAGTCTATTTGACATACATTATGTCCCTATGAGGTGAGTGCTGTTATCATCACCATGAGGAAACGAGCTGAGAGAGGTTAAATAACTTCTCCACATTCACACAGGTAGTAAATGGTAGGACTAGATTCCAAACCTGGCTTATTTTCATTATACTCTAACGTCTCTTGAGAAAGCTACTTTTTGGTTGAGGCTGTGACTGACTTTACCTTTAAAAAACAAAGCAGAATAAACAAAAACAAAAAATTTTCGATTGATAACTAGTTCCTTTTCCTAGGGTTCTGTGTACCAGTATTTTATTGGTTGATGTTGACCAAGAAAGTGGAGAGTAGTAATGAAATGAAATAAACTTGAGCTGTGAGTGCCCAGAGGGCCTCAGAGCTATGGGAAGAGCTTTGGAGTGCATTTTATTCTAAGCAAGATGGGAGCCACTGGAGAGTAGGGAACAGTGGTCTTGGTCGCCAGGTAGCTGGGTAATAGACAAAAGTTCTCTGGAAAGATAGAGCAACAGGGCAGCCAGAGATAGTGTCTGGGAACTGGGTTCTAGGCATAGAAGTGACTGCACATGGAAAGGAATCTTAGCGAGACCTTTCACTCTCATGATAACCCCTACTGCGAAACGGGCATAATCACGGATAGTATGGAACTTTTCTTGAGGGAGTGGGGAAACTTTTGGGCAAATTCTTGTCCTGTTAATTGGTTCAGGATTCTTTTTCTATTCCTCTCCCTGGAGCATTTTTCCTACCTCAGGGAATTGGGTTATGAAATTAATTTCTGGTTGGATGGAGGGACAGTTAGGGTTCATTTGTTCATTGATCTTTCTGACCAGATGCCAGGGATCGAGCCTGCAACCGAGGTACATGCCCTTGACCGGTATTGAATCCATAACCCTTCAGTCTGTGGGCCAATGCTCTCACCACTGAGAACAGGCTAGGGCAAGGCAATTCATTTTTGAAGATTCCTAGCCTGGAGAATCAGGAATGCACTATAAAGATAATGTGTCCCCGAGTACTGAAATTAGTTATTTAACATTTTCTCATGTGGTCCTAAGATAAAGGACATTTTGGGCTGGCTTCATACAGGTATTGTACCAAGTGTACCGGTTAATAATGTGGATTTTGTAATCAAAGAGAACATGATAATTTCAAGAGAAACATCAAAAGTGCTTTATTCAAAGTAATGTCCATCGCTAGCTACACATTTCCCCCATCTTTCGGGTAATTTGTTGATACCGTCCCAGTAGAACTTTCCTTGTTTTTTTTTGTTTTGTTTGTTTGTTTTTAATTTTTTATTACAAAGGGTATTACATATGTGTCCATTTTCCCCCCCGCCCACTTTCCTTGTTTTGAGGCAAACCATTCAGC
>NW_006352194.1:4088276-4089337 GCF_000327345.1 Myotis davidii
AAAATAAATAAAGCATTTAAGCCAGTGTTCACAAGTATCTTGAGGTGGAGCATGTTCACCATAAGCTTCCCGAAGTATACGATAACTTTCATCAGCACTTTTCTTCAAAATAATGAGTTAAAACTGCCCGCAAATGCTTCTTTTTTGGCACAAAATTCGACATTTTTAAGTGTAAAAATATCTGATGTTAACACCTTCAGAAAATTTGACATGAAGTTTTGAAGCCTGAGGTCAATACTAACAAAATAGCATGCATATCAAATCGCATATATATCAACATATGTGTAACTCCATCTATTGAAAAAAATCTGCATTATTAACCAGTACACCTGGTACAAGTACCAATTAATGGATCAGTGTTTACCTAGACAGGCTGTTTTGTAGTGCCATTCTGGAGGCCTGTTCTTGGTTATATTTTGTCTAACAATTTGAACATCAATTTGGATGAAGATATTGAAAAGACTTGCCTATCAGATTTATAAATAGTCAGTGCTTGCAAGTTGGAAGGTGTAGAAAATAGACAGTTGAAACTATTGATTGGAACTAACTGTCAAGTTGAAATACGAAATATAGTAAATAATTTGTTTAAATTTACATGGCACTTAAGATGGACCAGATATCAGTCTAAGCACTTCATGTATTAACTCATTTCCACTTACAGTTACCCTTTACGGTAGGTATTAAAACAGAAGTCAAGTAACTTACCCAAGGTTACACAGCTTGTAAGTGGCAAATCAGGTCTTAAACTTAGGCTTCTGGCTTCACACTATGTAATCTTTAATGAGTGCACCATACTGCCTGCAAAAGAAATAAGAATTAAGCCCCATATTCAGGCTATTAAAATTAATTAGGTTTAATCGTAGTTTATTTGGGAAAAAGTTATTTGTAGGTTCATACCTATAAACTGGTAATAAAGCTGCCAGATTAACTCGTGCAGTCTTGGGCCTCATTATTAAAACTGGATCTATGAGGTCATCTTTCAAATCCACCCTCACCCCTTTATCACCCCTTTACTCCATCTCTTGCCTCGACTGTTTCAATAGAACCCTAGTTTATCCTGC
>NW_006352194.1:4089361-4091448 GCF_000327345.1 Myotis davidii
TGCAATTCTGATTTTGTTACTCTCTTGCCTAAATCCCTTTGTCCAAGACAAGTTGCAAATTTGCTTACTTTATCCACTTGCAGGCATATCAGTGTGTTTTGAAGGGTCTACAGTGGTGTTCTTTTTATTTCTTTAAAAATTTTTGAGTTAAATACATTTCCCTCTTAGCCTTCATCCTACCAGGCTGTCACTCACAGTATTGGCCATATCTCTTTGGCATTTGCGTTTGCAGCTTTTGGCTTGAAGGTTAATTTTCTTTCCTAGAATGTAGTTGCCTGGATATGAAAACAGTTTGTTAGATGCCGTTTGGCCATTACAGAATACTGTGAGATTGTTGCCTTCATTTAGTTACCAAACATTGATAAGGTTCTCAACCTTGCCCCACATCACAGTATTCAGTGCCCAGGACAGAAAAATAAAGATGGCATAGTCCCTGCTCTCGTAGCTCAGAGCCCAGTAGAGGAATACAAACATGAAAGCAGAGTATCATGGATACTCTGATAGAAGTATCTACAGAGTTTAGGGTGGTGCATTTTGGTTGGGGGAGGGGTTATTTGCAAAGGTTTTGCAGTGAAAGATATTCTCCGTCAGAATGGGGCAGGGGAGGCTGGAAGGAAGAGGAGGGGGAGGAAGGCAATGGTAAACTGTTCCTCAAACATTAACACCTTAGCCTCTGTACTTGCTGTGAGTTTTCAAGGGCTCCTGTGTTGCACCCTGTCTGCACTCCAACCTGCGTTACTTGCTCTGCTTTTCCTTCTGTGCCTCTCATATAAGCCCTGCTGAATTACTTAAAGTTCCATAGATGTGGCATTGTTTTGTTCCCTTTCTCCCTCCCTCCCTGTAAATAATTATTTTCTACCCTTACGTGCCAGATCCTGTTGAAAGTGCTGGAGAGACAGCAGTATAAAACAGCTGTAAACATAAAAAAATCATGTTCCTGACATGAGTCTGACATTCTTGTAAAGAGAGATAGTAAACCAGTTCACAAGTAATCAAGTGTTAAATGTGCTAAAAAAATAAGTAGGAGATCTTCCCGTATAGCTGTCCAAAGATGGAATGAGTTGCCTTGGGGGGAATGAATGTCTTTTAAAAAAATCCCCACCAGAGAATATTTTTTGTTTTTTAATTGCTTTTTAGAGAGAAAGAAAGGGAGGGAGTGAGGGAGGGAGGGAGAGAGAGTTGTACAGATGTGAGAGAGAAATTTTTATTTGTTGTCTCCTGTACACGCCCCAACCCGGGATTGAACCGGCATCCTAGATATGTGCCCTGGCTGAGAATCAAACCTGCAACCTTTTTTTTAAAATAATTTTTTATATTTTTTAATTAAGTTTTTAGAGCGAGAAGAAGGGAGAAGGGGAGGGATGGCGGGGGGAGAGAGAAACATCTATGTGAGAAACATTAATTGGTTGCCTCCTATATTCTTCCTGACTGGTGATCAAACCCACAACCTGGGTATGTGCCCTGACTGGGAATCAGACCTGAAACCCTTTGTTACATGGGATGATGCTCCAATCAACTGAAAGCACAGTGGCCAGGGCTGAACCTGCAACCTTTTAGTGTACAGGACGATGATCCAACCATTGAGCTACCCGGCTCGGGCAAATGTCCTTGTCATTAGGAGTGCTTGAGGAGAAGTTGAATGACTGCTTCCGTGATAACTGTTTTGTGGAGCGGGAAGTGAGATTCAGATGCTCCTTCCAACCTGGAGAATCTCTACATACTGGTTGTGTTACTAACTCTGAGGTTTGCATATCTAAAATACATGAATTACAGGTCAGTAGAAATGGTCATGAGGAAGCTGCTTAAAAATAGTTCTCCCATTTTCTTTTAGATCAGGGGTTGGCAAACTGTGGTCCACAGGCCCACTGCCTGTTTTTGTAAGTAAAGTTTAATTGAAACATAGCCATGTCATTTTGCTTTATAAAACACTAGGGGCCCGGTGCACGAAATTCGTGCACTTGGTGTGTGTTGGAGAGGAGTGTCCCTCAGCCCAGCCTGCCCCCTCTCACATACTAGGAGCCCTCAGGCGTTGACCCCCATCACCCTCCATCACTGGTTCTGCCCCCAGCCCAGGACTGATGCCTCTC
>NW_006352194.1:4092252-4110190 GCF_000327345.1 Myotis davidii
TTCCCTTTCGCCTCCCTGCATTGTGCCTACATATGCAAATTAACCGCCATCTTGTTGGCAGTTAACTGCCAATCTTAGTTGGCAGTTAATTTGCATATAGCCCTGATTAGCCAATGAAAAGGGTAGCGTCGTACGCCAATTACCATTTTTCTCTTTTATTAGTGTAGGTAAAAAAACATGTTCCTGACATGATAAGAGTTGAGTAGTTGGGACAGAGACCTTAGGTGTTATAAAGCCTGAAATATTTACTAAAATCAAGTTGTATATTTATATGAATACTGTCAAACTTTAAAGTAAATGTACCAGCCCCCTACTTTAAATACTTTTGGGAACAGGAAGTGAATCATGGCAGCTGTGTAGAGGAAAAGGGTAGGACAAGTTTGGTTATGTTCTATTTTAGACCTTCTTGGCCCACCGACAAGAAGAGCTAGCCTCCAAAATGCTGGATAGGGATACTTGGAACTGGGTTCGAGAACTTTGGCAGAAAGGAGCCCTGAATGAGACATAATTTGGTGTTGTATCTTTCCGGTATGAATTGGAACTGAGCTAGACACTAGTGTGTGTGTGTTGGGAGTGGTAGTGGGCAGAGGAAAGGGAGGAGTTGGCATTAAAATATGGGACTACCCTTCCTTTGCTTCACTTTCCTCTTATTTCTGAGGTTTACCTAAAAATTTCCTTCCCAGAGCCCATCCTCAGACACAATCACTTCTTCTGAGCAGTAAGATGCACTCAGGCAGCGGTTCTCAACTTGTGGGTCGCGACCCCTTTGGCGGTCGAACGACACTTTCACAGGGGTCGCCTAAGACCATCCTGCATATCAGATATTTACATTACGATTCATAACAGTAGCAACATTACAGTTATGAAGTAGCAACAAAAATAATTTTATGGTTGGGTCACAACATGAGGAACTGTATTTAAAGAACCAGAAGGTTGAGAACCACTGCACTAAGGGAAAACAGCACAGGAAGAGAAGAGGGATCCAAGGGGTGGGTGCTGTATTAGGCAAGATGGTCAGGGAGGCTTCTTTATTTTCCTATATGATAAAGAGCTAATATGCTAATTAGACTGAACAGCAGAACAACCATCGGACGACCTTCCGGATGAAGCTGGGGTACGAGGGCTGAGCCCCTTGCACGAATTTCATGCATTGGGCCTCTAGTTGTTTTATAATTGGTTCTACCTTTCTGATTTCTTAAAGGCAGGTTTAGATTTTAAGGATCGCTCTAGCATTTGGATGGGTGCACGAGATGTCTACTGAATGAACGAATTTTACTTGGATAAATATACTTAATGGGGAATGTGGCAGGCACTTTATGGACGGTCCTGGAGGAAACAAAGCATTTTTTCCCTCTGGCTATATTTAGGGCCAAACGGTCAGATATAGTGACACTCCAAACCCCATTTTCGATCCATTTCCTTTTTTCCCTGGGTGGAGGCTTGATCTTAGCCAGTTACTATTTTTAAGAAGATTAGGTATACATCGGACTTTTCAAAGTGCTTTGACTGACTTTATTTTTGCTTTGTGGTAGGTTGGGGTGATAATATTTTTTCAGAGGAATGAGCTAATGATATATAGAGAAGATCAGTGACTTGGTCAAAGAGGGTAACATTCTTAAAAAAAACTAGACTTGGGTTCTCCATCTGATTATCCTTACTAGCTGTGTGACCTTGGGCAAGTTCCAGGGCCCTATCCCATAAGGATGTTGTGAAAGCTAACAGTAATGGCTACTACTGTTTGTTGTGATTTATGTGCAAGGCGTTCTGCTAAGTGCTTTACATGCTTGGGGATTAATATATTTATTACATATCTTCTATCTAGTAAAAGCCTAAGCGACCATTACAGCAGAACAACTAGAATGACCAGTTGCTATGATGCGCACTGACCACCGGGGGCAGACGCTCAACACAGGAGCTGCCCCCTGGTGGTCAGTGCGCATCATAGTGACTGGTCGTTCCTACAGGGAGAGCACCGCCTGGCTCACTAAGGAGCAACAGTAAGGAGCCAGGGGTCCTGGATTGCGAGAGGGCGCAGGCCGGGCTGAGGGATGGCCCTCCCCCCCTCCAGTGCAAGAATTCTAGAGAGAGAGAGGAACATCGACGTGAGAAACATTGATTGCCGCCCCTGCATGAGCCCAGACCAGGACAATGCTCCAAACAACTGAGCCACCCAGCCATGGCATATTGTCCTTGTATGGATGAGAAAACCTCAGGAAAGTAATTTAAGGGAAAGTACACAATAGATCTGGAATCACTAGAGAAAGCATGTATATTAAGTACTTAATATATTGTCTATGCAGCAGTCACCAGCTGGTGGTCCATGAGGTCCGAAAGGTTGGTGACTGCTGGTCTACAATATAGTAGTGCTCAATTTGTGATAGTCCTTTGTTTCCTTTATACCTGATTGTTTTTATTGGTCTGTATAATCAGAACTGCACACCTTATAAAAACACTTAAAAAGTTTATAGGGAGATGATTTTACACAATGGGAAGAACAGGAGACTAAGTTGCTGGAGAAATCACAGTGTTTACTTCTAAGTTTCAGTTCCTTCATTTTTAAAATAAAAAGATTGGGTCAGGTAGGTGGTTTTATTTTAAATAAAAGTGGTGAAACTATTTCTTCAGTCTTGAGGGAGCCAAATATGTTAAGCAGCTAAAATCATTGTTAACCATGCTCGATACCTGGAACTAATACAAGGTAATATTGAATGTAATTGAAAAAAATTTTAAAAAGAGGCTAAAACCAGTTGCTTTGGTTGACTAAGTACAACTTATTTTTATCTTTTTAATATATATTTATTGATTTCAGAGAGGAAGGGAGAGGGAGAGAGAGATAGAAACATCAATGATGAGAATCATTGATCGGCTGCCCCTGGATGGCCCCCTACTGGGGGTCGAGCCGCAACTTGGGCATGTGCCCTTGACCGGAATCAAACCCGGGACCCTTTAGTCCGCAGGCGACACTCTATCCACTGAGCCAGACCAGCTAGGGCGAGTAAGTACAACTTAGAAGCTCAGGCTGAGCAACACCAGCCAGGGCCAAAGTAGTGTTTTTGTATGTGGCACTCACAGTAGGAAACATGGATGGGAATGAGAGAAATGGTTTCTGTCTTATAAAAATATATAAATTTAGGATATTTTCTCTCTGCATTTTTGCAGATGAAGAAACTGGGAAAAGGAGACGGGAGACAGGAAGAAGTGAAGGTGACAGAGAAAGTTGTGCTCGGGGAGGTAGAGTGGTGGAGAGGGAAATAAGCAGAAAGAAGGCCGAATCTGAGAGGCTGAGGTAGGGAGGCTCTAAAATTCCAACCCGTAAGGCTTTGGAGTGTTTTGAATTGGGTATGGGCTCCATCTGGTGGCTCTAGGCTCAAAGTGCAGTCAATGGAAGGGATCTTGGGGTCTGAGATAAGTGGCATTTGGCATCTCCTCAGATTCCACTTAAGGTTGTTTCTCTTTCCCCCTGGCTTTTCCTATGGAATCATTGTTGATGCAGTTTTTCTCTCACCAGGGATTGCTGTGTTCTCCTATGGCTTAAACCATGGTTCCCTCCCTCCTAAATTCCTAGTTTTAGATGTCATCTTTGATTGTAAATCTTCGTTCTTTTCTAAAATATGCATGCAGTGCTATAACTTTGTCTCTAAATATTGCTTTTGCTACACTCTACAAATTTGGAGATTTCTTTGACTAATGTGTTGTTTGATCTTAAAGTATTTGGGGGATATCCCAGCTATTTTTCTGGTTATCGATTTCTAGTTTAAGTCCATTGTGGTCTGAGAGCATACAGTGTATGCTTTCTATTCTTTTCAGCTTGTTAAGGTGTTTTATGGCCCAGAATGTGGTCTGTGTTGGTGAATGTTGCATGTGAAATGTATATTTTGCTGCTGTAGTAATCTGTCCATATCCTTCATATCCAGTTGATTGAGTTTAATTATGTCCCTACTGATTTTCTGTCTGCTAGGTCTGTCTATTTATGATAGAAGGGTATGGAACTTTCCAACTGTAGTATTGGATTCATCCATTTCTCTTTGCAGTTCTGTCAGTTTTTGCCTCATGTATTTGGATGCTCTGTTTTAAGACAAACACATGTGTATTTTAAGGACTATTGTATCTTCTTGGAGAATTGACCCTTTTATCATTATGTAATACTCCTCTTTGCTGGATAACTTTCCTTGCTCTGAAGTGTGCTGTCTGAAATTAATGGAGCTCCTCCAGCTTTCTTCTGATTAGTATTAACATGGGATAGCTTTCTCCATTCCTTTACTTTTAATCTATAGGTCTTCATTAAAATTTAAAAAATGGGTGTTTGGTAAATAACATACAATTTGGGTCTTGATTTTTGATCTGCTCTGACAATCCTTTTTCAGTGATATAGACTATTGATGTTTAAAGTGATTCTGTAGTTGGATTAATATTTACCATATTTGTTACTGTTTTGTTTGTTGCCCTTGTTTTTTGTCTTTTATTTCTGCCTTTGGTGGCTTTGATTGAGCATTTTATCTGGTGCCATTTTCTTTCCTTTCTTAGCATATCAATTAAACTTTTTTTTTAATGGTTGCCCTAGAGTTAGTTCAAGTTCAAGTACCTTATAATAAAAATGTAATCCTAATTTCTGTCTTCTGTCCCTTGTATCATTGCTGGCATTTACTTCATCTATACGTAAATTATGTCCATTGGGTATATTGTTGCTATTATTTTGAACTGTTATCTGTTAGATCACTTACTAATAAGAATACAGAAAATTAGGTCCTGGCCTGGTACTTCAGTTGTTTAGAGCATCGTCCTAATATGCCAAGGTTTTGGGTTTGATCCCCAATCAGGGCACATACAAGAATCAACCAATGAATGCAAATAAGTGGAACAACAAATCTATGTTCTCTCTCTCCCTTCCTCTAAAATCAGTTTTAAAAGTTAAAAATTTCATTTTACTTTTACTCATTCCTAGTCTAATGCTCTTTCTTTATGTGGCCTGAGTTTTTGACCTATATAATTTTCCTTCTCACTAAAGAATTTCTTTTAATATTTCTTTCAAGGCAGGCCTACTGGCAACAAATCCCCCCGATTTTTATTTGTCTGAGAAAGCATTTTTCTTTACTTTTAAAGGATAATTTTGCAGGGTACAGAATTATAGGTTGGTGTGTTTTTTCCCCCCTCAACATTTTAAATATTTCACTCCACTCTCCTCTTGCTTGTGTGATTTCTGAGAAATTGGATGTAATTCTTACTTTTGCTCTATAGGTATTTTTTCTTCTGGCTTCTTTTAAGGTTTTTTCATCTTTGATTTTCTGCAGTGTGAATGTGCTATGCCTAGGTGTTGGTTTTTTTTGACATTTATCCTGCTTGGTGTTCTGAGCTTTGTGGGTTTTTTTTTGTTTTGTCTTATTTTTTAAATGTTTTTATTGATTTTTAGGGGAGTGAAATGAAATGGTTAAAAGGGAGAGCCTAACCTATTGGGGTTTTATCACCTACTAAGAGCTTTTTTAAACTCTGAGTTGTCCACACTGTGCTTCAGCAATTGTCAATTGCAGTTTAGGTTTTCTTACCCTGATACTAGTTCTTATGGAGGTTTCTACTGTGGAAAATGGTGATTTTTCTAAATCCACTTGTCTAATTTTTGGGGGGAAGAGTTTTTCTCTGTGACCTCAGTTCTCAGGTAGACCTAAGAAGAGTTCCTGATTTTCAGTTTGTTCAAAGTGATGACTTCTAGGCTGCTCACATGCTGGACCTGAAACTGGAAGTCTGCCCTACCTTCTCTGTGGCTTTTACTTCTTTACTGCCTTAAATTTTTTTAAAGGTATTTTTTTTTTATTGTGGTAAAAATAGTAGCTGTACCATTTTATTTCCCCACTAACAGTGTACAAAGATTCCAGTTTCTCCACATCCTTACCAACGCTTGGCTACATCCTAGTGGGTATGAAGTGATATCTTACTGTGTTTTTGTTTTTTAAAAAATATTTTTTATTGATTTTAGAGAGAAGCAGGGAGAGGGATAGATAGAAACATTGATCTGCCTCCTGCACGCCTTAGTGGGGATCGAGCTCGCGACCTGGGCTGTGCCCTGAACAGCAGTCCAACTGTGACCTCATGTGTCAAGGCTCAGCCTCTGAGCCACACTAGCTGGGCTAATGGTGGTTTGATCTGCGTTTCCTGAATGATTAGTGATGCTGAGCATGTTTGTTTATGCTTGTTGCCATTTGGATATCATCTTTGGAGAAACTGCCGTTCAAGTCCTTTGCCCATCTGAAAATGAGGTTGCCTGTCCAGACGGTTCAGTGGATTAGCATGGTCCCATGCATCAAGAAGTTACCACCAGTGATTCCTGGTCAGGGTACATGCCCGGGTTTTGGGCTTGATCCCCAGTAGGGAGCATGTAGGAAGCAGCTGATTGATGTCTATCTTTCCCTCTCCTTTCCTATCTAAAAATCAGTAAAAACATGCTAAATTTTTTTAAATGAGTTTTTGTTAAGCAATATATAAAGAACTGCTATAATATTAATTATTAATGCCTTCTCAGTAAGCTTACTATTACCGAATAATAGTGTTTTTCTTGAAATGTGATTTTTCTGACTTATATGTTATTACTGTCCAATGTTTTAGTTCCACTTTGATTTTATCCTGTCCCTCCCACCCAATTAATTTTTGTTATTAACTGATTCAGTGCTTGTTGGGGTTAAATTTATTTACTTACCATTCCTTCTTCCATCTCATGCCTTCCTTAAGTGATCAGTTTCTGAATTCTGAAGTACATTCAGAAATAGTTTTTTCAGTGAGGGTCTGTTAATAAACATTTAGGTTTTTATTTTCCTTCTCATCTAGGCACAGATTTAATTTTGGTTGAGACTTTGCTTCCTGAATATGAGGCTCCATTGCATATCTTTTATTTAATTTAAAAACTATTTTTACTGATTTCAGAGAGGAAGGGAGAGGGAGAGATATAAATATCAATGATGAGAATCATTGATTGGCTGCCTCCTGTACACCCAACACTGGGAATTGAGCCCCCAACCTGGGCATGTGCCCCGAGTAGGAATTAAACTATGACCTCTTGGTTCATAGGTCAATGCTCAACCACTAAGCCATGACGGCCGAGCTCCACTGCCTTTCTTTTATCAGTTCTTGAAATTTCTTAGCTAGTAGCTCTTTATAGATTGCCTCCCCCCATACTTTCTGTCCCTTCCTTTTGTACTACTTATTAAACTTTGTCACTTTTGGACCTCTTTTGTATTTCTCCTTATCTATTAACCTCTCGTTCACTTTTTCTGTCTTTAATTATGTGCTGCCTTTTGTAATTTCCTCATATCTCTTCTTAACCACTATACTCTTCATTAGCATCTATTTGCTATTTTTCTTTACATTTCTAGCAAATTTTATTTGGTTAATTTAAAAATCTGATCTTTATTGATAGCATCTTGTTATTGTGTCCTGTTTTTGATTCCTTCTTTTATGACTTAATTTATGATCTGTAGCCTATCTTACTTTGATTCTTATTGGTGCAGACCTCTTTTGTTCAGTCATAATAAAAGAGTAGTCCTTATGTGTTTTGTAGTTTGGACTTACAAACTCAGGTTCCGCAGGACTTCATCAGAGGGACTCTTGTGTGAACTCGATAGGGAATCTCTTTCCATACTATTTTTGTTTACCTCTGGTAGGTTTCCCAGGGATATTACCAGGCTGAGACCATTTTTGGGTTAGCTTCTCAGTGAGAGCAAGTCATCCTAGACCACTCATTCTCTAGGTATACTATCTTCCCTTTCTGCCTTAAAAGAACCCAGGTCCTGTTATCTTCCTGTGTCAGTAAGGTGATTTTTTTTTTTTTTTCACTAGTCTGCTGCTTTCCCAGAAGCTATAGTTCTTAACATTCTTAGGATTGTTTACTGCTTTCCTACCAAGAGCTTTCCATGCATTATCTCAGAACAGTACTGGGGAGAGAGATGGTAGGCTTCATTATCCCAATTTTACAACTAAGTAAAACCCAGGCTGTTTACTTAATGATTTATAGAAAAACTAATGACTCTCCTGAGATTATGCAGATGGCAAATGGTGAAGATTTTCTCACGGGAAATGAGGCATTCTTTCGTGTATTTTTGCCATGCTGCCTGGAGGTATTGTTTTTATTGTTTTGTGTGTTTTTTTCTTTTTTGGTTGCCTCTTGAAAGTGCCCCAACCAGGGTCTGAACCTGCAACCTTGGTATGTGCGCTGACTGGGAATCGAACCCGCGACCTTTTTGGTGTAGGGGACCACACTCCTACCAACTGAGCCACCCTGGCCAGGGCACTGGTGGAATTCTTCATTAGGCTGAAACTATATATCAGTTCATTATCAGCCATAAAGAACCTTATCTTGTAGGTTTATTCAAATTAGAGTACCTGCTATGTTTTAGGCCAGGGGTGGGCAAACTTTTTGACTCGAGGGCTACAATGGGTTCTTAAACTGGACCGGAGGGCCGGAACAAAAGCGTGGATGGAGTGTTTGTGTGAACTAATATAAATTCAAAGTAAACATCATTATATAAAAGGGTACAGTCTTTTTTTTTTTAGTTTTATTCATTTCAAACGGGCCGGATCTGGCCCGCGGGCCGTAGTTTGCCCATGGCTGTTTTAGGCACAAGAAGCACATTTGAGAGCTGACGTGCAGATTTTATATTTACTGCCTGACATGTTTTATGTTTTCCGTCTGTAGAGTGATAATGGTCTCCAGCTGCCAAAGAAGGTTGTGGATGCCAAAAGAAAGGTAACCATTTTTCATCCCCTCGAGTGGAATTGGATGCCCCTTGGAGTTCACACTGGCTGGCGGTAGACATGGCTGAGTTTACAAACTACAAGGATACTGCCTCCAGCCGCCACCTGCGGTTTAAGTTACAGAGTCTAAGCCGCCGCCTTGATGAGTTGGAAGAAGCCACAAAAAACCTCCAAAAAGCAGAGGATGAGCTCCTGGATCTGCAGGACAAGGTGATTCAGGCAGAAGGCAGCAACTCCAGCATGCTGGCTGAGATTGAAGTGCTGCGGCAACGAGTGCTGAGAATTGAAGGCAAAGATGAGGAAATTAAGAAAGCAGAGGACCTGTGTCAGCTGATGAAGGAGAAACTTGAAGAGGAGGAAAACCTCACCCGGGAGCTGAAATCTGAGATTGAGCGGCTTCAGAAACGAATGGCCGAACTGGAGAAGCTAGAGGAGGCCTTTAGCAGGAGTAAGAATGACTGTACCCAACTCTGTTTGAGTCTGAATGAGGAGAGAAACCTGACGAAGAAAATCTCCTCTGAGCTGGAAATGCTCAGGGTGAAAGTGAAAGAACTGGAATCTTCCGAGGACCGCCTAGATAAAACGGAGCAGAGTTTAGTGTCAGAGTTAGAAAAGCTGAAATCATTAACTCTGAGCTTTGTAAGTGAGAGAAAATACCTGAATGAAAAGGAGAAAGAAAATGAGAAACTTATAAAAGAGCTCACTCAAAAACTGGAGCAGAACAAAAAAATGAACCGAGATTATACAAGGAATGCTTCGAATCTTCTGGAAAGGAATGACCTGCGGATTGAGGACGGTATCTCTTCCACACTGCCATCTAAAGAATCAAGAAGGAAGGGCACTCTGGACTATCTAAAGCAGGTAGAGAATGAAACAAGAAATAAATCTGAAAATGAAAAGAACAGAAATCAGGAAGACAATAAAGTCAAAGATCTTAACCAAGAGATTGAGAAACTTAAGACTCAAATCAAACATTTTGAATCTTTGGAAGAAGAGCTTAAGAAAATGAGGGCCAAAAATAATGACCTTCAGGATAATTACCTAAGTGAACAAAATAAAAACAAACTCCTAGCCAGCCAGTTGGAGGAGATAAAGCTACAAATCAAGAAACAGAAAGAATTAGAGAATGGGGAGGTGGAAGGGGAGGATGCTTTCCTGTCTGGCAAAGGCCGGCACGAGAGGACTAAGTTTAGAGGCCACGGGAGCGAGGTATCTGCGTCCAAGCACACATCTCGGGAACTGTCCCCTCAGCACAAGCGGGAAAGGCACCGAAACAGGGAGTTTGCTCTTAACAATGAGAACTATTCTCTGAGCAACCGGCAGGTTTCTTCTCCCGGTTTCGCGAACAGGAGGGCAGCCAAAGCTTCCAACACAGGGGCAGGTACAGATAGTGGGACTCAGGAGACAAAGAGAACTGAAGATCGATTTGCATCTGGCTCCTCTCAGAGTGAAGGGAAGAAGTCCAGGGAGCAGCCACCAGTGCTTAGCCGCTACCCTCCCGCTGCTCAGGAGCACAATAAGGTTTGGAGAGGTGCTCCCAAGCCAGGCACTGAGAGTGGGTTGAAGGGAAAAGTAGAGAAGACAACACGAACATTTAGTGATACCACCCACGGATCTACTCCCAGTGACATATTGTGTAGAGCTGACAAGGCTTCTGACACCTCCACCGAGGCCCTCTTTGGCAAGAGGGGGCAGGCGCCTAGCAATGGAAGTCAAGTGACTCAGGCTGCAGACTCTGGCAGTTCTAAGGCCATTGGCGCTCTGGCCTCATCTCGAAGATCTTCCTCAGAAGGGCTCTCTAAGGGCAAAAAGGCTGCCAATGGCCCAGAGGCTGATACCAGTTCTTCAAATTCTAAGGCTCCACTTTCATCGAAGTATCCTTATAGCTCCAGAAGCCAAGAGAACATCCTTCAGGGTTTTTCAACCCCAAATAAAGGAGTTGATCAACCTGTAGCAGTTGTAATGGAAGACAGCAGTCAACATGAGGCCCTAAGGTGTCGAGTCATCAAATCTAGTAGCAGAGAGAAGCCAGACTCAGATGACGACATGGACATGTCGTCTCTTGTTACCGCCAAATTGGTCAACACAACCATCACCCCAGAGCCAGAGCACAAGCAACAGCCCAACTCTAGAGAAACAGCCAGATCCCGAGGGGGCCTTAGAACCGCCCTGTCGGGGGATGATAAAGATGTCGGGACAGAAAATGAATCTGTGAAACCTGTCAGAGCCTCCACCAATGCTGTGGAATTCCCAGAGGCCAATGGTGCTGGGGTGAAAAGTCAAAGGCCCTTCAGTCCCAGAGAGGCCTTGCGGTCCAGAGCTGTCATCAAACCTGTCATCATTGATAAAGATGTGAAAAAAATCATGGGAGGGTCTGGAACTGAGGCCACATTGGAGAAACAGACATCCACTTCCAAACCAGGACCAAACAAAGTGACAAGCAGCATTACTATCTATCCCTCTGACAGCAGTAGCAGCAGCAGCCCAAGAGCTGCCCCAGGTGAGGCCCCGCGGGAGAGGCACACATCCACCAGTAATATCCAGGTTGGGCCACCAGACCTCACATCAGTGAGCAACCATGTCAACTCTCCCTTTGAGCTCTCCATTCACAAACATGACATTACCTTGCAGTTCACAGAGGCTGAAAGAATGGGAGATGGGTCCCTGAAGGACAGGCCTGAAACAGTGGTCTCTCGGAGCAGCATTATAATCAAGCCATCGGATCTGGTGGAGAGGAATAACCATGCACCCCCTGCAGAGACAATCAGGTGGAAAGGCCATAGTGCCCCTTCGGAGGTGAGCCCTTCAGAGGCCAGGCATGTTACTGTGCGGAATGCCTGGAAGAGCAGGCGAGATTTGAACTCTTTAGAAGACCCTCCAACTCAGATAGGTAAACATGTGGTATCTACCAATGCCTACACCCAGAGGTCTTCTACAGACTATTCTGACCTTGAACAGCCCAGGTCTTATCTTTTGGAGCAGGGTCCTCGAAGGGTAGGAAACCCAGGGGATGCCCCTGAGCTCTCTTCTAGAAGGACCCAAAGTAGCCTCACTGTGTCAGAGATGCTCACTCGCCGGAATCGGGTAGGCGATGCTGTCACGGCTGTGGCTTGGAACCATGTGGCAGGCATGGTAAGTCCCACTTCTTTCCCCACTTCACTGTCCCTTCCCCTTCCCTTTTTTCCTTTGCCCCCTTTGTCCTGGCTTACATGACTCAGGATTATGGAGACCATGGGGCTGGGAAACAGTGGGTAGCTCAGATAACTGTTGAAAATAAGGCAAGTTTGCCCTTAACCGCTTGGCTGCTGACGTATTTTTTCGGACATATGCCAAAACTGCAGCACTAATTGCGCGTGTATGGGAAAAAATGTAAAACACTTTTTATACAAATTCTAGCGTTTGAGCAGCATTACGCTCTCCGCAGTCTTGGCATAAAAAAAAAACAGGAGTGCTATCATGCTCTTCGCATTTTTGGAGTAACATAAGAAGAGCGTGATAGCGCTCCTTAGCAGTCAAACGGTTAAACAATTAAAGTACCTTCAGAAAGGTATTTGACAGAGGAGCATGAATTTCCAAAAATCCTTTTTCCCATTTGTCTCCTGTATTTGCCTTCATGTATGCAGGCCTCAAAAAAGGAGATAGGGCCTCTGCTTTCTTGGGTTGCCAGAGTAGCCAAAGGAGCTCTCCTTCTGGCTCCACAGAGCAGCACCTAGAAACACAAGAAACAGCTGCAGGGAAACTCTGAGTAAGAGGAAGCCCAGGGCCCTTTCTGTAGAGCAGAGATGGCGCAGGGAAACGAAATCTTGGCTGCCTCAGTTCAAACAGAGGATCTTTGCCAGCTGCTGGCATGTAGGGCAGGGGTGGGGAACCTTTTCTCTGCCAACGGCTATTTGGATATTTATAACATCATTTGAGGGTCATGAAAATTATTAACCTAAAAACTAACCTGTTATATTTGGTCAAACATGTATTAACTCACCAGTAATGTCTTGGCAGGGCCAGACAAAATGATTGGTGGCCATATACAGCCCGTGGGCCAAACGTTCCCCACCCCTGATGTAGGGGGATGAGGAGAGCTAGGGCTTACACTGGGCCTACTTTATAGGCTTTATGCCTGAGCATCTTTTTGCCCCAGATACCTGTCAAGCCCATTACATCATCAGTCTGAGGGCAGGGCTGGTTCCTGTAGCTTATTACAGGATAGATAAATGCAGAAGCTACTCTTTGTTTGAGGGTCAGACTGTCAGAACAGCATTTGAAGGGGAAGCCACTGGGAGTATCTTTTAGATGTGGAGCCTGTGATGACATTTTGGATCTAGACATTATGACTATACTAGAGGCCTGGTGCACAGATTCGTGCACTGGTGGGGTCCCTTGGCCTGGCCTGGCCTGTGCCCTCTTGCTATCTGGGACCCCTCAGGGATGTGGACTGCCAGTTTTGGCCTGATCCCCATAGGCCAGGCTGAGGGACCCCACCGGTGCATGAATCTGTGCACTGGGCCTCTAGTATGCATGTAAAATCTTTGGTTAACCTTTTCCCTCCCTTCCCCTTCCCTCCTTCCCTCTGAGATTCATCTGTCTGTTCCATATTCCATGCCTGTGCATTGAGTGTCTGCCCCTATTGGTCAGTGTGTGTCATAGCTACTGATCGAACAGTTGCTTAGGCTTTTATATATATAGAAGATAGATGTTAACACTTGACAAAGCACTTCTCCACCTACTTACCTCATTCAGTCTCTCCAACAGCTGTGAGCAGGTTTTATCTCCATTTTTTTAGATGTAGAAACTGAAGGTCAGAGACAGAAAGTGCCTTATCCAAGGCCACCCAAGGGAAATACTGGAAGAACTAAGATTTGAATCCAGGATTCCTATCTCTAAGTCTACTCTTCTTTGTAACCTGCCACCCTTTCTCACTCATACTTGTGTCCTTTGATCTTAATTTGCTTTGGAGCACCAAAGCAAAACATTAACAAGGCAGAAGTCTGGTAGGAGAGAGTGAAAGATGGGTGTCTGGCCCTCTGAAACTTGGGCTGAGATAGGATGAAAGGTATGTGATGAGGAGAGATAGGATATGGCATGTAAAAGAGAAGGAATGTGACTTATTGGTGGGAAGTAGGAAAAGAGCTGTCCAGCTTGTTTCAGCATACTTCCTGCCTACCCACCCAGGAAATGGCTCTCACCCTGAGAAGCATGCAGCCTTCATGTGCAGAACTAGAGGACCACTGGCTACTACCTAAGGGTACCACTCCCATGCCCCCATTCCTGGCCCTGTACTCTGTAGAGCTCCTGTTCACTTGTGCGCCCCCCCCCGCCCCCCCAACAGTCTACCCTAGGAGTTCCTAGCAGATTGGAGTTTGCAGTCTACTCTGATTTCCAAGGAATTTTTATATTGGCCTATCTTTGCTGGTCTGTCTGGGCTAGATCTCCCTCTGCTAGGCTGGAGAGGGACCACTGGGATAACAGGAATAGGGAGTGAGGGTATCTTTGTTACTCACTATATTGTCTTCCATATCTCACTTTTGTCATCTATTGGCACAGGAGGAAGGCGATGACTGCACACTCAGTGTCTACAGGCGACCACACAGCTCCATGGAACGGCCTGAACTGCCCGTGAAGCAGGGGCTGTCAGAGTCTGGGCAAGTACAGGCTGAGGAACGGTCACGACCAACCAGGCCCTGTGCTGAGGAAAACTGAGCCAGCCGGGTGAGGTCTGCTGTGTCCTCTGCTCCTGCTCAGCTCCTCCACCTTCTCATCCTATGAAGGATCCCAGGCCAGTTCACTGGGCTAGACACGAGGCCTTGGCTGGGAGATTGTAGCAGAGAGCCAGGCTGTGGCTCAGGTCATTTTTTGCCAGGTAGATCAGAAACTACAAGTTGGACAGTCACCCAGGCCCAGCCTTCCCCGATTGATGCATGAGTCCTCTCTCCTTGTCCCTGCCCTGTTCCCGGTAGAATCGGCCATTCTGGCCCCCAAATAGGGAATGATATAGAAATGTCTTATATACTCACCACACAATAGCCCCTTCCACGCAGTTAATGTTCTGATTTCTTGGTCTCCTCACCACATCCAGTTCACACCCTGTCTGCCCTCGGGACCCAAGTACTGACACTAAGACTTACCAGCCATCAGCTCCATTTAGGGAGCTTCCATTCCTTTCCCTTTGGAATTCCTCAGACTTTTACCGGAGAGGTCTGTGTTGCCTCTAGGGGATTATGGAACTATGACCTGGCCCCCTTGCTGACCACTGTTTTCTGGGGGCAGAGACACAGATACCTGCCCACCTATTGGAATGACATCATCCCTCCCCTGACCCCAGCTCACCTTCCAAAGGCACCTGGAAGTGACAAACCTCATGCATCTCCTTCCCTGGGCACTAATAATGCTACTGGCATTGCCTGCTTCTCTCCTGTGGCTGGAGACTTCACGCTGACTTTGTTTCCACCTTCGGAATATTCCCAGACTAAACTGGGCCTGACCCAGCATACTCTGCCTTCTAGGAAGCGCCCAGCAAAGGGGAAAGTGGACAGGAAGAAGCACTTTTCCTTTAGTCACTCCACAAAGCAATAGCTCCAAGAAAGGCCTGGACTTTGTTCCTCCTCCTCCATCCCCTAGGGAGGAGGTATCGCACTTTACCAAGCTGATGCATTCCTACAGAAGTGGGCCCATGATTCCTGCAAACCAACTATCATGATGACTTCATGGGAGGAAAGGTAACACATGCCCATTAAGGGCCCCAGATTTATACAGTTCAGAATGCAGCAAACTGTTCAGGAAGCCACATAAATAAAAACTGATTAGCTTCCTTATTCACATGGGGAAGTTAAAAAAACCCCATGTAATCTTGACACTATTTCTGTAGCATTCTCAGTTCAAAAAAGGGATCCCCTTCAAAGGCTACCTTTATGAAGCAGAGACTTCCTTCATAGTGAAAGAGCATTAGAGTAGGAGTCAGGGAAGCTAGATTTTCTTAATGGCTTTATACTTTGCCTCAGTTTCTTTATCTATAAAATGAGTTCTTTGAAATGGTTTCTAAGGGTCCTAAATCTGGCATTCTAAGATTCTTCTTTTTCCATCAACCACTGGGTGGTGGTGTGATTCTCGATTTTGTAAGGTGTCAGTCATCAAAATGGGTTTGAGGAATGTGTCCTTTGATGGTTTTCCTGGGCCCTTTTAATTGTGAGGTTGAGCTCAGAGACACTCCGTTGGCTTCATTTTTCCAGTCTGTAACATGGTTAGATTGATGATCTCTGCAGCCCTTTTTGGCACCAATGCCATACAGTATCTCCTGCTTGCACTTTCCATAACACCAGTTGGTGTGTGTCTTGTTTCTATGCTTCTCGAGTCATCTTTTCTGGCTTTACTCAGTGTGGGAATCAATAATCAATGTTCATCCCCCTATGTCTGCATCAGACTTGGCAGTCCTGGAGGCTTGGGGAGCACCTACTGTCCTTTCAGGGACAGGAATGTTTTGCTCCTGTTTCCATTTTCTGGAGTTTTGCCAATCTCAAGGCGTTGTCATGAGGCTTGCCTGTACTTCACATTGCTGCCTCAGATGTTCAACTTCAGATGCAATTTTCAAAACCTCTTCCTACTGACTTCTCCTGGGTCACCAGCCAGAAACTAGCTTTCTCAAGGCTGCAACCTCTCACTTACAGCCTTCCTATCATCTTCACTGGTTGGCAACCCTGACAGTCCAAAGGAAACTGACTTCCATTGGTGGTCAACTAAGAGTATAGGAAGGCCTGGCTCTTCTCTGCTGGTGGAAACACGAGTGCCAAGCCATGCCTTCAAAGTTCTTGCTGATAATTCTCATCTTGGGCACTAGAGCCCTGGATTCTGGTGCTGTAGCTCCTGGTGCCAAAGTCTGGATCTTTTCACATTTCAGCAACATCAACATCTGCCGCTACCCAAAATGCTGTGTGGAAGAGGGACAGCTCTGATCCTCTCTCGGTGGGGCGGCTATCTTAAAATCTGAGTGCAATAAGGTTGGGTTATACCAGTTACTTCAGGATATTTTGTTTCATCTGCACATTTTCTAGAACTGCTGAAAAATAGATTTTAAATGTCCTCAGCATTATAGAAAATACCATTTGTAATAGCCTGTGAAGGCTATAGGCTCAATTATCTTGGGCTTCAAATGGCTGGCAAGGCTGGCTCTCAGATCCCAAAGTTGGAAGACACGTTTTTGAAAAGCAACCTAGGTGAGACCATCTGGACCCAGGCCTCACCATCGGGGGTTCTGGGAGAAACATCCAAATAAAAGGGAGACCTGGTAGTTGAATAGTTCTCTAATCAAGCCAAATATTCCTTGTCCCAGCCAATAAACCCACTTTACGACAGGCCTTTTATGCAGCTTAGCTCGAACTTTCAATTTTCCTGGCAGGTATGTGGTTGTGGGAGGGTCCTAGTGAGGCGGAGAACCTGGCTCTCCAGAGCTGCTTTGCTGGAGGAAGTAGAGCTGGCCAAAAGCCAGGAGCTGGTCTCTGCTACCTGCTCTCACCTGTCTCTTGCCGTTCTGGTATTAAAAACAACTAGAGAAAGCTGCAGGGATATGGGCAAAAAGCAGCAGTGGCTGTTTCTGCTTCTGAGTGGCAATGGAGCCGTTATAATGTGGGTCACAGGGATTTGCAGTGGGGCCAAGGATTCCAACCTTGTCCACAGGCAAGCTTGCACATAAATCATCCCTCTCTCCTGGGGTGTGAAGGGGTCTAGATTGATCTTGGACTTGTCAACCTGGAGCAGTTTTAGTTCATTATATTTAGTGGGTTAGTGCCAAGTGCTACCACTTTCCAATAAGGGAACAGGGACCCAGCCTCTGGTCTGGCCCCCAGCTGCCTTTGTTGGCGTGGTGTTCTGTTGTGTTTTGTTTTTGGTTGTTCAGGACTGCTTTGGAAGAGCTGCTTTTAGGGATTATCTTTTGAATACCCTGCGTGGGGAACAGGGTTCTCAAAGCCTCATAACCAAGATCATAGGAAAGGGGCCCTATTTTCCTGCTGCTTCACAGCTCAGAACAATGTACTGAATGGAATGTATTTTTAAGAGAATAAAGTCTATTTTTTGTATTTTAAAGATTGGGAGGGCTGGGGAAGTAGCCCGCAAAAACTGCTATTACATTATCTGTTGGTCCACACTTACTTGCTCAGGCAGGTGCTCGGCCTCCCCGCCTGGCCCTTGGAGTCTGGGTGCAGCAGCTTCTACATTC
>NW_006352194.1:4110348-4133549 GCF_000327345.1 Myotis davidii
CCACTGGAAACCAGGGCAAAGCCGTGAGCAGTGACTCAGGGCTCCTTGGGTGCATGTGTCTAGTTGAAGCTGCCTGTCTGCATGTATCCTCTGGCTCTCATGCTGTCTGTCGGCTCTGCAGCACAATATGTAACCAATAAAGCTCCCTAGTTTCCATGTGTGTGAGTCAGTGATGCCATTTGTGTTGATGTCATCTCTGCATAGAACTTTTCTATGCGTTGGTGCAGCTAGTATATTTCACCGTATTTTATTTAAAATTCTCAGCCAATTACTGGTGCTGTAAGGACTGGAAACATACCTGAGGCTTAGTAAAGAACATACCTAGAAGCCAGAACTGAACTGGTATTAGAATCATACAGCACCTATTTTATTGCTACATTTTATTTTTAGGCTTGTCACACACAAAACAATCTTCTCTCAAGGGTCCTATGCCATCTATTTAAAAAACAAAAGCACCTAACACTGGTTCAAATACCTTAACCACCCCCTCCCTGCCCAAGGTAACAATATAATGGCCGAGCTGTGCTCCAAAGTTGTCATACTTCCCACTGTTTGCTGCTCTCACCTTTACATCAATTATACCACTTGCTCTGATTCTGGTGTGCAAAATTTCCTAATTACTGTCACTCATTCCAAGACTAGGAAAAAAGCCTTCCACTCAGACCACCAATGTAATATCCCTTAAATCTTACTAAGAATAAAACCTCATTTAGGGAAGAATTCACTAATGCAAGTTAAATCCGATTTCTAGAAGCAGATCATCCACGCGCATTTAGTCTGCTAAGAGCCCTTGGATAAGGAATAGGCAGACATTCTGTTCCTACAAGTTTTTACCTTACATGGCAAAAGAGACTTTGCAGAGGTGATTGAAGATTTTGAAATGGGGGAGATGATCTGGGTGGGCCTTGAAGTAAATCACCAGTATCCTGAGAGATGGAGGGGGATCTAAAGACCACAAGTGATGATGGAAGCAGAGATCGGTGTGCTTTTAAGATGGAGGAAGGGGCCATAAGCCAAAGATACAGACAGCCCCTAGAAGCTGAGAAAAGCAAGGAAATGGAATGTTCCCTCAGAGCTTGTTGGTAATTTGTTATAGCAGCGAAGTTACCTAAACCCTTGATCTGTTCCTTATGTAGAACTCGCCAAAACTTTATACCAGTACCTTGGATGGAAGTATAGTTAGACATGCCCACGGAGGGAATCTGGAGAATAAAGCCAGGAGAGTCTGTAAGGACTACCCAAACTTTGTGTTGTCTTGTGTTTTGAGAATTCAGTTTCCCGATATCCATTTGCTCACGCCTTTGGCACATGGTCACCCGCCCCACCCTTTGTGGGAAATCTAGCCTCACAGACCAGGAAGTCCACTGTTCTATAGGCGCCTGTCTTCTGACCAGGTCATTTTTCTCCTTTACATAAACATCCTCCTTATGTAAACAGATAAAATTAACATCTCCAACGGAGTAACACTCCTGTCTTGTATACAGCTCTAACGCTAAGGGAAAACAAACAAAAAGGACTAATTTTATATGAAGTTTTATTCTCAAAATATAAAAAAACCTACCACACACCAAGAGACTAAGATGTTCTCTCATAGCACTTGCTTGCCACCGTCTTGAAGAACACACACTTCCACACTAAATGGACAAGTGCCTTCATCCCTGGCTCCAAGTCACTCAAAGGAGACAACTCCTGGGCCACCTGGCCATCCTGAACTTCGGCAACTGACCGGAAGCCCAAAAGCCAGGGCAGGTTTCTCAGGAATCTATTGCTAGAACTTTGCTTACACAGCAAAAGACACACGTCAGCCTCTTCCCTTAGGGTACATTTGTTTCAAATGCTTGGGGACTGCTGTGCAGGGACACCTGGTGTGGCCTGGCGAGGCAGGGTGTACATGGCTCCCAAGAATTGGTCTGCAATCCTTCCTGCTTCTCGGAGGCCACTCAGTAGAGCACCATGGACTGTGGCTGGGTAGTTACGGATTGTGTGTTCTCCAGCAAAGAAGAGTCGTGGAATTGGCTATTTGAGGAAGAAAAGTTAAGAGGAAATCAGCACGTTGCAAATACACCTTTGTTGTGTTTAAACTTCCAAATTTTTGTTGGCCTTTGAGGCTGAACTCATCCACCCCCAAACCACTAGCCCATCATTCTACCAAAAAGGGTCGCCCTTAGGAGTAGGCGTTTTATTAGAACTGACAGATCTAGGAGAGGACAACAAAACTCAGCCCAGCCTTAGTTCCAGAGTGACATGTAACTGCACCTGTTCTCACATTCCAGTTTCTCTGGGGACACCCAGTTCTGAAACTCACTTTGCCTCATGCAGTACCTACTGGAGGTGGGGGTGACTGCCCTGAACCACAGAGCACACAGCCTTTGTTCTCACTCGGCTCAGAGCAGGTCTTCCTTAGCGCAGGTCCTGAGAACACTATTCTTTGGAGCAGGGTCAGGCATCGTCTAGGTAAGGGCCCAAAGTGATTTCTCAGGAGCATCCCTGGGAGATCCCTAGTGATTGGGAGCCTGCAACAATCCCATGAACCATTACAAAATGGGGTGCAATTAAAAACATTTGTTTTATAGGGACAAAAATCTAAATACAGACTGTTTAGATTTAACAAAGCCAAAATGTGAGAAACCTGATGCAAAAGATAACTGCTCCTCCCTTTTCCTCTGCTCTGGGTTATGTGAAAGGGTCCAAGACTGACTAAATCTGTAACAATCAGTGGCATTTTTACCCTGAGAACCTGGGATACTGGCCTCTTCCCAAATAAGCCCAGGTACAGTTTGTAAGTTTCTCACCTGTGGGGCACCTGGAATTGAGGGGCCAGGAGTGATTGGCTGAGCCATTAAATCATAGTCATTCCCAGATGATCCTGCAGCCACATAGGAATAGGAGCCCCGGGCCCAGGGATCAGCACGCCAGCGAGACACCACCGTTTCCTTGGGCTAAAGAAAATACCATGGGCAGAAGTTACTGCTGGACACTAGGGACAGACAGTAATATCTGAAAGGTGGAAAGTGGTGGTGAGCGGAGATACAAGTTCTGAGAGAGCTGAAGAGGGAACAGACATGAGAGCCAAGTGGTAAATGCTGATGTTTTAAAATATGTAACAGAATGCCTTCAGACTGCAACCAAGCCTATGTCTGAATCCAGAGCTCTACCAAGGACTTGATCTAAATTAAATTCTCTCTCACAAATTCACATGAAGTACTGATGTACCTCCTTTCAAAGGAATCATAAGGGTCTATAAGTGTTTCAATGGGCCTAAAGAATAGAAAAAAGTACCAAAAGATTATCTTAAGACTTCCCTGAGGGAGTTTGGCCACTCTGAAAGGTGGGGTGTGGTGGTGATGGTAAGAAATGCAGCAAATAACTTTCTGAATCCCACACTTAGGCATGAACTCCAAACATTAGCAGTCATGTAAATCCATACACACTTCTCAATTCTGGCTGAAACTGTTGTGACCAAGCACCTGTGCTGCAACTTAAGAGAATATGTCAAATGTGTCTTTTGTCCAAACCCCAGGTCCCCGCTTATCCCCACTCACTTACCTGGGGCACTGCACTGCTACCAAAAATCCCTTTGAGAATGGCCAGGCATCGGCCAACGATCACATCATCACTTATGTTTTCCATGATGCCAGCAGCTTCTCCTGCCACTAGTGCCAAGAGTATTGGAGCTAGGGAAACGGAAAAGACAATTCCAGGGTTTTCCTACGGACTTTTCTCAAGAACCTCCTTAATGGGCCCATTACTCTTGGTGCTCTGAAATCTGACAACCAATAGACATGCACCACTCAGCTAGAGACAAACTGTTTCTGAAAAGGTAACTTGAAATCTACCCCCAGAAGGGAGCTGGCAAACTACAGATGTGACTCGTGTACTTCACTGTTTATAACTGCAGATATCATTTCAGACCTTGTTAACAAAAGAAAACAAGTATCCCTATGTTGAGACCAAGAATTCTTAGCCCTGACCACTGGGGACAGCTCCGCAAGGGTCACCCTTTCAGCTATCCCAGGCCCCTCCAAGCCCATCACCACCTTTACTCATCCATTTGGTGACTATGCAACAGACTTTAGGGATAAACACAGTAGTCGATGCTGGGGATATAAAAATAATGGACTACTCCACAGACAGATATCACAGATACATAATTATGAACTGTAATAGAAGCTACTGAAGAAAAACACAGGACACAGAATTGAGCTCTGAAGCAGTGGAGGTATGTGTATCTTGGGAGTCCTCTCTGAAATAGTGACATTTAGGTGAAGACCTAAAGGCTGGGCAGAGTAAGCCATGTTGGGAAGGAAGAGAAGAAGGGAAACGAAAGCACCAGGAACAGTATTTCCGGGCAGAGGCCCTGAAGGGGAAACAGCAAGGTGCAATCAGGATTCCAGAAGAGCAGCAGGTTCTGGAGCCCAGAGTGGGGAGGGGTGAGGGTGGGTTGGGAGGAATGAACAATGAGGACGCTGAAGTAGAGAAGGGCTAGGTTAGGCGGGCCTTCTTAGTAATGGCCAAGATAATGGAAAGCCCTCAAAAGATAGAAGCAGGGATAGCAGTTAGTGGCTACTGGCAAAACTAGAAAGCAATTACCTTTAAAGAGGTTCCAGACCAGAAAAGGTGAGAGAGTGGCTTGGACTGGGGAGTGGGCAGTAGAAAAGAAGAGGAGCAAAAGGGTCTGAGAGAGACGGTGAAGCGAGCACTGCGAGGACTCGACCATCTGGATCGGGGAGGGAAGAGCACTCAGCTGCTGTGAGGAAGCAATGTGCTCGGGGAACAAAGTGCCGCCTCGGGATGACAGGCCCTGGCACCTGGAGGTGCTTTAGAAGCAGGCAGCGAGGAGTGACGGAAAGAACTGGGTGGGACTCAAACTGTTCACTGATGTGTCTACACTGTCGAGGCCATGCCTGCTGACACTGCTGCACAGTGTATGTCTTACATTCTTTTCCTGGAATGAGGTAGAGTCTAGATATACTTTCTTTTTAAAGCTCTGTATAGGAATAGGAGCAGTCCAAATACGTACAGAAGAAAGTACAGCGGGAGGTAGGAGGGAAGTGATTAGAGATTCAGGGGTAAGTCAGACATGAAAGTGTGAGCATGAGGAATACAAATTTCCCTTCCAGGAAGCCTCCTTGGGCTCACCCTTGCTGGCAGGGCGGCCCCTTCCTTTTCTGCTTTCTTTGCAGTCTCTGGGCTTTCACTCTGCTGTCTCCTTACCGCCCTGTTCTGAGGCTGCCTACCTCCTCATTCTATCTCCCACAAGTTAGTTGCGGGCTCCTTGAAGGCAGGGTTGTTTTTTTCCATATTACTAGCATCTATAAGGAATTTCAGGAATTGCTTATAGGGTTAATGAAAAATCAAGACGTGTGTGTATATATATATATTTGAGAAAAACCAGAATATTCCTAATTCTGTATTCCTTTAAGGATATGAGAAAGATCAAAACTAGAAAGCAGTTACCTTTGTAGAGGTTCCAGAAGAGGAAGAGCTCACCCCTGCTAGCAGTCGTGCTGCCGACATGCCCGAACAAATTGACACTTGGATCCCAGAACACCCGGTCAAAACACAACACCACCTATCACAAAAAAGAAACACATGAGCTGGCAGCGGGGCTCCAAGAATATGGCTTTAAACACAGCTATGCCTCAAAAGAAAGTACTTCTTCTTAAGACATTATTTACATTTCTTCTAAAAAGAGTAGTCTTTTTTTTCCATCTTAAATAATTTAAAAAATATTTTTACTAATTTCATAGAGAAAGGGAGAGGGAGACAGAAAAAAACCCATGAATGATGAGAGACTCATCAATGGGCTGCATTCTGCACGCCCCACACTGGGGATCGAACCTGCAACCTAACCATGTGCCCTGATCAGGAATCAAGCTGTGACCTCCTGGTTCATAGGTCGATGCTCAACCACTGAGCCACGCCGGTCAGGCTAATATATTCTTACTATAAGCCTAGAAATCCTTATTACAAATTTATTACTTAGGATGGCATTTAGGGCTCTCCTTTTATATATAGGCTTGGGTTTGTGAAGTGACCTCAGAAGACTAAGTTCTCAAGAATACTTTATGCATAACTAGGCAATAAAGTGAATGAATGGACAGGACTCACCCTAGATCAGAATTGAAAGCACAGCACAATGTATGAAAATGCAAACCTCTCTACTGTCCCAGTGGAGGGCAGCTGGACTGGTACTTGTATAGAGGGCACGAGCGAGGTGTGGAGGGCAGGTTACCTTGTTAAGGTTGCCAAATCCCATCCTCTGAACTGCAGATGTTTTCCACTCGGGAAGAGGCGGCACAAACTGGACAGCTGGTGGCTGCTGCTTCAACACACCCAAGGGGAGGGTACAGAGAACCGCATCACATTTATAAATAAAGGTCTGGCTGGTGGAGCGGGTATTCACAGCTATCACTTCACATCCTATCGGGGTTTGAGGGAAAAGACTGGTGAGGAGGATGGTATTGACGAGGGTATGAACATTTAGTGTACAGCAGGCTCTATATGCCATCACACAAGTCTATGGAGTCGGTTCTATCCACTATTTATAGAGGGCAACTGAGGCAGAAGTGAAATAACACAGGTAGTAAGTGCCAGGATTCAAATCCGAATGCTCAGAGTCCTCTGATCTTCACCATTGTACTATCTTACCTGCCTGATACAGGATCTTCTGGACTAATAAAAGGACCTGATAACTCAATAAAGTTAAGTAAATTTAGACCAAAATTCAGAGTAAAATGTCTGTCCCAAGAGAACCAATAACTCCTCACCGTGGGTAGGTGCTCGTGCATAGGGACAAAGAGAAGAATGATAGCAGAAGTGTGTGGTACAGGCCCAAGGGATGCAGCTCAGAACCGGGGAGCTCGCTATTCGAGAATGCACTATGATGCTCAGCTTGCCAGAACATGAATGAGCTCAAAGTTGGCCACAGAAAGGCACTGAAAGGAGGTTAATCTTATTTACTCTCCTGTGAGCTTGATGTTTTTCTTCATTGAATGCTTCAAAACTATACATAAATAGTTCAAATAAGTATGAGACCTCATTACATGTCCATTTTCTTTCTTTTTTTAAAATCCTCACCTGAGGACTTTTGTTTTAAAGAGAGAGGAAGGAAGTGGGGAGGGAGAGAGAAGGGAGCGAAAGAGAAACATCAACCGGTTGCCTCCTGTAAGCACCCTAACCAGGGACTGAACCCACCACAACCTAGGTATGTGCCATGACTGGGAATCGAACCCACAACCTTGATCCTCCAACCCACTGAGCCACCCAGCCAGGGCCATGCCCATTTTCTGTGGTCACAGAACTAGAGAAAATGACAGAAAAGCTATTCTCAACTATTCTTCATCTGCAGCGCAAATGAAGCGGTAGATCTTTTCAACATCATCAGCTAGAAGCTGCCTCTGAAGGGGAAATTTAAATGGAAAATGGTTTCAGCAATTATAAAAAAAATATTTGTGGTGATCTTAAAAACTCTAGAAAAAGGGGCCATGGAGGGCAAGATTAGTGGCCACATTTCCATTTGTGATGAGGGCCCTCAGGAAGGGGAGTGACTAGTTACCATAAGGAGTTCAAGATTACTAATTCCAAAGGTGGGTGGACAACGGATGCTCTGCACTCCATATTAAACGTACCTGAAACTAGCAATAATGAGCACTGAGCCTGTCACAGTAATCAGGGCAATCAGAAGTCAACTACTTAGCAGGACTGCTCCCAGAACGAGAAAGCAGCTTGAGGCATTAGCCCATCTAAGTAGGAAAAGCCAGAATGGATCCAAAGACCCTGTTGCAAGATGGTGAAATACAGGGTGGGTTCCACTGGAGACTAGGGGCCCAAGTTCTGGCATTTAAGAATATACTTAGCAAAATTAAAGCCAAACTCACTGGCTGTTATTATAATATCAACCAATTCATGCAATTTGTAAACTAAAACTTGCCTCAATTTTCTGGTTTATACAATAATGGGGTTATAATCTCCAAAGGCTCTATGCCAGGGGTGGGCAAACTTTTTGACTCGAGGGCCACAATGGGTTCTTAAACTGGACCGGAGGGCCGGAACAAAAGCATGGATGGAGTGTTTGTGTGAACTAATATAAATTCAAAGTAAACATCATTACATAAAAGGGTACGGTCTTTTTTTTTTTTAGTTTTATTCATTTCAAACGGGCTGGATCCGGCCCACGGGCCGCAGTTTGCCCATGGCTGCTCTATGGGCTCAATCCTTTTGTAAATGCAAATTTTAAAATTTAGGAGACATAGTTTATAAGACATTCTATCAGGAAATGACTTAATACTTTTCCTATAGTTCAAACTCAAAAGATCAGCATCGTGTACTCTCTCACCAGCAAAGCAACAACATACCTGAAGCTGTGTAGCGAACCTGCCGAACTGCTGTATTCAATTTAATATCTAGGCCTTCTGCTAACGCCACAGGCACACATGAGTAGCCATTCCTCACTGTTAGGTGGCTACCAGTAAACTCAAAGTCATCATCCTAAAGAGGAGAGAAAAGGACACATTTTCACACTTTTAAAATCTAATTTATGCTACTTTATACTGAGTTCTGTAAAATAAGGCTAAAACACCAACTTGTGGAAACTGTCAATATAACACAGAAATTAAAACAATCACTCCAGCCCAGCCAGTGTGGCTTCATGGTTGAATGTTGACCCATGAACCAGGAAGTCATGGCTCGATTCCCGGTCGGGGCATGTACTGCCCGGGTTGCGGGCTCAGTCCCAGTGAGACGGCTTGCAGGGGTGACCAATTGATGGTTCTCTCTCATCGCTGATGTTTCTGTCTCTCCCTCTCCCTTCGTCTCTGAAATCGATAAAAATCTGTTTCTTTGTTTTTAAAAAACCAATTACTCCATATTCAACTACAGCTGCCCCAGAAAACTGAAGGGAAAAGAAAAAATCCCCGAATGTCCATAATGGCTACCTTTGGCAGTGAAAGTAGGGCAGTTTCTTTTTCCCTAGAGGTGTTTTGTTTGTTTGTTTTTAATGTTTTTATTGATTTGAGAGGAAGAGAGAGACAGAAACGTCAATGAGAGAGAACCACTGATTGGCTGCCTCCTGCACACCCCCTACTAGGGGTCAACCCCCTAATCCGGGCATGTGCCCTGACTGGGATTTGAACCATTGGTGCACGGGTCTATATACTCAAACACTGAGCCACAAGGGCTGGGCTAGAAGAGGTTTTATCATCAAGTCTCGACTATTCATGGGGGTGGGAGAGTGAAGAAAGCTGATTCAGTAAATTCAGACAATTAGGTATCTTTTTTGTTTGGTTTTTTAATGTATTACAGACTTGGTAGGATATTAGATTTTGCCATCCTAATTACGTTTTCTTTTACCCAAGAGCAAAATCCATTTTTATTCCTTAAACTTACATGTTTTAAAGTTAAGGAAGAGTTCCTAAACCAAAGTCAGATGAAGGAAATCTACGATTGTAAAGATTGGCCCAAGGTAATTTATATAGTAAAGAAGTCGATACAGAACCTAGAGACAGAACATGGCAAAAGATCCTGGACAGAAACTGGCAACAGAACCTAGAGACAGAACCTGGCTACAGAATCTGGATAGAACATGGCAACAGAACCTGACTAGAACCTGGTGACTGAACCTGGCTGGAGAACCTGGACAGAACCTGGCTGGAGAACCTAGCGAGGGAACATGGCAACAGAACCTGGCTGGAGATCCTAACCAGAACTTCGCTGGAGATCCTAGACAGAACTTGGCTGGAGAGTGTGGCTAGAGATCCTGGCAAGGCTGCTGATCAACTGAACGCTGTCTCCGTGTCATTCCTTCTTCGCCTACTCCGCCCACACCTTTGGGGACCCCTGGACCTGCTGGGGCTGGACCCCAGCACCATAAGATGCACAGGACGCCCCCACCACAGAGAATGATCTGGCCCCAACTGCCAACACAGCCAAGCTGGGTAATCCTGGTCTAGAAGGGCACACACACCGAACTGGAAAAGGTGGGTCTCATGGGAGGAGACTAGATGTGGGGAGGGTGAGAACCTCTTACATTCACACCTAAGTGCTGAGTTTTTATGAGAGGGCACTCCTGTCCCTCTTGTTAAATTAATCAGCACATGTAGACAAGTCAATGCATCTCATTTCAAAATCCTCTAAAAGTCGGGGACCGTATCACTGGCCAAGTTAGGATATCAGAAACAGGCTGAATCAGCATTAGGCCTGTAACTAAGGGCCAGCTAAGTCTTACTGATCCTATGGCAGTTGCTGTAAATGAGTTAGAACTGTCTGAGGATGTGTGTGTGCCAGAGGCTCAGTTTGGTTGTTCTGTGGAGGAGAAAATGCTGCGTATTTCCCATCAAGATAGAAAAGAATGCCCTGCCAGCATGGCTCCGTGGTTGGGCGTTGACCTATGAATCAGGAGGTCATGGTTCAATTCCCGGCTCGGGTTGCTGGCTGGATCCCTAGTGTGGGGTTTGCAGCCGATCAATGAATCTCTCTCATCATTGATGTTTCTATCTCTCTCCCCTTCTCCCTTCCTCTCTGAAATCAGTACAAATATATATTAAAAAACAAACAAACATCGAAAGAAAAAGAAAAAAGAAAAAAAAGAAGTCAAGATTTGGCCTGGAAGAATTACCCAAATTATCTCATTTCTCTGAATTTACTAAAAAGTTTTCTATGTAGAGAAACTTTCGAAGGCTCGTCAGTATTTCTGGTTTCATGAGATTGCCGGGGAAACACCACAATTCTAGGAATTAGATAAAAACACTGGGTTGGCAGCACAACTACTAAATGACGGGCTCACCCCTCTATGGTCAGTTCAAATCACCCGCATTTAAAACTTAACACGATTACAAACAGACGCACACTGAAACTCCAAGTGATAAATGAGGTATTAGGAAGGTCTAATTTAGTCTTTACCTGAAAAACCACAAAGAAACTGGGAATTTGGCAAGATTTTTACCATTAGCAAGTTCAATCCTCACTGTAATTCAAATACTAAAGAATACCAAGATATAATCTAAAGATTAAGAAGTCAAAATAATCTTACTAGGAAAACATATAATGAAAATATGTAATAAAAGTGTCATATTTACTTCTACAGAGTCTTAAGTCGGGCTGAAGTCTCAGACTTAGAGATTGACCCATTCAACATCTAAAAAGCCTTGTGACTTCTCACCAATTCCAGAGTAAATCACCATTACAATACTTAAGAATAACGTGACAAAATATTATATCATGCTCAAGGATTAGAGCCAATAGGAAGATGATGATCACTCTAAATTAGATCTATAGATTCAATGTAATCCCAAACTCCCAGAATTTTTTAATAGAAATTGGTAAACTGATTCTATAATGTTTATGGAAATACAGACCCAAAATAGCCAAAAACAATTTTAAAAAGAACAAAGCTGGAGAACTTACATTACCTGATTTCACTTGAAAGACATAGAGCAACCATACTCAAGGCGGTGTGATAGTGGGATATGGATAGACAGATAAACGAACAGACTCACACATGGTCAACTGATTTCAACAAAGGTGCCAAGACAAATGAAGAAAAAGGACAGTGCTAGAGTAATTAATTAGATAACCATATGGAAAAATATGAGCTTGTACCCTCACCTCTCACTATGCACAAAAATGAACTCAAAATGGATCATAGACCTAACATAAAACTTTATGGAGAAAATTTTTGCGATCTTCGTTTAGACAAAAAATGTTCAGAATTTTACAAAACACACAAAGCCTGAAAATTAATAGGACACTCAAAAAATTTAAAACATTTGCTCTTTTAAAGATACCATTTATAAAATAAGAAGGCAAGCCTGCTGCAGATTTGTAGAAAATACTTCCAAAACATAAATCTGACAAATTATATCCAGAATTTAAAGAACATGATGAACTCTCACAATTTAACAAGACAATCAGATTTTTTAAATGAAAAGATCTGAATAAACTTTTCATAAAAGAATTGACATACGAATGGCCAATAAGTACATGAAAAGATGCTTCAGCTCACCAATCATCAGGGAAATAAAAATTAAAACAACAAACATTGGAATGGCTAAAACTTTTTAACCGGCAGGACCAAGTGTTGGTGATGATACGGAGCAACTGGAACTTCCATACGTTGCTGGTGTGAATGCAATTTGGAAAACAGTTTAGAAGTTTCTTATAAAGCTTTAAAAACCTACTTTCCATTAAGATTCAGCAATTTCACTCTTATTAATCCAGGAGAAACACATGAATGTTCCTACCAGCTTCAATCATTTATAGCCAACATGGAAACCACCCACATGTCCATCAATGTACCAATGAAAGGACCATCTGTGGCATTTCCATACAACGGAATACCACCAAACAGTAACAAGGAACAAACCATTGATATACACAGAAACGTAGCTAAGTAAAAGAATTCACACACAAAAGGCTAATATAGTGCATATTATACTGTATAGTTCAATTTACAGGTAATTATAGAAAAAGCAAAATTATAGTGACTAAGCAAATAGATGGTTGCATAGGGCCAAGAGCAGGAGGGCTGGAGAGTTAACTGCAAAAGGGGCAAGAGAGAACTTTTAAGGATGGTGAAATGTTCTATTCTTGACTATGTACGTTTGGCAAAACCAAACTGCTCACTTAAAAATAGTGAGTTTTGTATGTAAATTATCTTTCTTAATAAAGCTGTATAAAAACAAACAAATGAAAAGTTTCTTTTAAGAACCCTCTGCAAGACATGTGCAAAAAATAAACGATAAAGGAATTTTACCTGATCCCAATGTTTAAGGGAGAGTGTAGAAAGAGGTGTGGCATTAGCAAATTCAAGATTTGCAAAATGCCAATCAAGTATCTGTCTGTCTCTTGACGAGAGGTATACATCACTGCAAAATGAGAACAAAGGAGTACAAGGTTATTTTTTATTTGATTTTTTTTAGTACAAGATTATTAAAGGACTTTACTATTCTGCTCGGTAGGTGGATAGGGATGATCTCAGTAACTGTGTGACAATCTCAACCTGGGACTGTACTTTATGTGAAAAAATCCTAAGTCAAAAAGTAGGACCTGAGCTGTCTTATTAAGCCCTTTATTCCTGGAACCTGGAGCAGTGCCAACCTCACTACATAAAGCAAATTACAATTAGGCCTCATTTGCCTAGAAAAAAAGAGGTGAGGTCAGGACGGCCCTGGTGAGGTCAGGACGGCACCGGTGGGGCTGGGACGGCCCCGGTGAGGCTGTAATGGCCCCGGTGAGGTCGGGACGGCCCCGGTGAGGTTGAATAAGAGATCAACCAAAGGACTTATATGCATGCATATAAGAATAACCAAGGGACACAAGACACTGGGGGGTAGGGGAGACCAGGGGAATGTCAAGGGGGCGGGGGGAGACATATATAATACTCTTTGTAATACTTTAAGAAATAAAAATTATTTAAATTTAAAAAAAAAGAAAAGTCTTCTTTATATGGTTGCATTATAAAAGCATATTCGTTGTAAGAATTTGTTTTGTATTTTAAAGCATGGACTTTTTGGCAAGAATGGGTAGCACCCCTGACTGCCGAACAGAACAGATTCATGTGAAGACCAGGTGCAATATGGAGCACAGTATCAGCATGCAAGTATTCACTGTCAAAAGCCAATGGAAATAAAGTGTAATACTTTCCTACTCCCCAGAATTATGGGAATCTGAAGCAATACCACCTTCTATGCCACTCCAGGAAGACAATTTTCATTTATTACACTTTCATTCAAATACATATATCAGATTTTATGAAGGCTATCTTCAAAAACAATATATTTAAGTATCTAGGCCATTCTTACACATTAAAACATAAGACTAGGGGCCGTGGCCGGTTTGGCTCAGTGGATAGAGAGCATCCACCTGTGAACTGAAGGGTCCCAGGTTCGATTCCAATCAAGGGCACATGCCTGGGTTCTGGGCTTGATACCGGGTGCGGGGCTTGCAGGAGGCAGCCGATCAATCATTCTCTCTCATCACTGATGTTTCTCTCTCTCCCTCTTCCTTCCTCTCTGAAATCAATAAAGATATATTTAAAACACACACAAACACACACAAAAAACCCATAAGACTAGCGGATTTAGAAACTAGAGAACCATAGCTGACCATTGAACAACTCTGGGTTAAGGGCACTGATCCCCACCCCCAAATATCTGGGGATAGCTTTTGATTTTCCCAAAACTTAACTACCAATAGCCTACTGTTGACAGGAAGCTTCACTGATAAGATAATCAATTAACACATATTTGTATGTTATATGTATTATATGCTGTGTCCTTATAATAAAGTAAGCCAGAGAAAGGAAAATATGTGCATAAATTTTATGCAATCATGATATATCTAACTTTTTCTAGATTTCTAGGTTACGCAGTTGTATGCACATTTTTTCCAAATTGTTGTAAATCTCCAAAAAAATTTTCCAATGAATTATAAACTGAAAAATGTCCACGTATAAGGGGACCCGAGCAGTTCAAATCTGTGTTTAAGGGTAAACTGTAGTCCACATGCACAGATAGCTTACATTCATTAAACAATTTACAATCCATTCACTTAACATAAATAAAACCATGGTGCTTTATAATTTTCCCTCTAAATCTAACAGAAAGAACAGTAAACCCTAGCCTTCTGAACGTCAGTGTTTTTTTCCGTACCTTGGGGGATTGGCTTCCAATTCTTGAAGTTTTTCTTCTAGTTTTCCTTGTGTTTCAGCTAACTCATCATATTCCTGATAGAATTTAAGAGAACCAGTTGATCTAAATGTGTCAGAGACCAGCCTAGTTATTTATCCCACAAAATGTAAGGTCTGAACCACACCCCTGGCCCAGGTCACATCCACAAGTGTCTCAGCTTAAGGCTGGGTCAGGGCTCGTTATTCTTGGAGACAAACTATAATGTGAGCCTGAAATTAAGATGGGAGAGGGGAAGGTACAGTAACCACCACTTCCTGTGCACTCACCACATCCCCTAGTGAGTTAGCATTGATACCATGTAACAGATGAGGGGATTAAGAAGCCAAGGTCTCCTGGCTAGAAGATACTAAGTTATGGATTTCAAACAGATAATGTGACTCCAAATGACTCTGGAGTCGATGTTCATTATCATTATTCTAAACCGTCAGGGATAAACTATACCAAAGGGCCAAAATGAGATGTAAGTAAACTAAAGGATGAGATTGTGAAAACAAAGTAAGAATTCTGCAGAAAAAGTAGATCTCAAACCAAACGAACCCATTAAGTCCCCAGTGCTCCTGCGTACCAAATCCGCTTTGCACTACAGGTAGCTGTGATTGGCTGGTGGATCTTTCCCAAGTTCCTCAGATCTGCACTATTCTTAGGATTCCAAATAAAACCAACGGGGCATGTATGTCCGTATACCACACCTTGCACAGGGCAGTCAGATCCCTGTGTTTGCTCTTCACCAAGAACTCAGCCGTGATATCTCTGGGTGGCTTGACTTCAGATGCTTCTTTGTATTGCTGATGGAGCTCTTTAATTTTCTCTTTCAAATTTACCATCTAAGAGGGAAAAATAAAAATTTACCATTCCAGATAGTGATGTCATTCATCTCCAAATCACATGCTTTGGTTCCTCCCCCTAAACTGCTATTATACCAAAACAGGTCCTCGGAATTCTTAAATGCCTCTTCTATATCATGAAATTTTAGAACAGGAAAAAAACCCTATAGGGCTCAACACAGAGATATCACATCACTGTGAGGTGAGACTGCTTCTGTTTTCCAGAACACATGGCAGAACTAGGAGTGTCCCATTAATTTAAAAAAATATTATTATACACACACGTGCAAATTAATTTACTTTCCAGGAAAAACAAAGTACTATAATGTAACTTAAACTTGTTGTTTTTGGAAACCAATGGCCATGATTTGTTTTTTAAATATATAAAAGGTCAAGTTATCACGCAAAGCAGCTGCTGGAACTATTCCCAGGATTGGTCTGGTCCGGTTTCTGAGGGTACTACAGAGGCCTCGCGGGATGGTCAAAGCTTGAGATGAGGAACCCCACAGCTGGCCATTCTCTGGCCACTCATCTCACTTCACCGTACCACATCCTGAATAAGGAGTGCCAGAGACCTCTTCACTTGACAGGATGAAGAAGTGAGGCACCGTGAGAGTGAGGCAAGAGGCTAGTCACAAGATGCTCCCGGTTTTGCATGACAACTCCCACAGGAGCTGTCCCACTTCACGTTTTCTCCCTAAGCTGGTATTATGTTTGCAGCTAGCAGATGAGGAGAAACAAAGGGTTTCCTAGTCTGGAGGGTGGTGGCAAAGAGCCCTCAATAGATCTACTATTTGGCACAAGTGAAATAATTATGGCAAAGAATATGGTCTTGGTTGCTGACCTGTTGTCAACAGTGGGAATCTGACCTCGGGACAAGTGATTTCCCTCCCATCCTAGAATTCAATAGAGGGCACTGGGTCAGCTTTACAACAGCCAAAGGGACCCTGACAGCAATTTACCAGTAAAGCTGCACTTTAGAGTGACAGATAAACAGTGCCTTTTGCTAGTCATTTTTTCTTAAGAGTAATCAGTGAGTCCCAGTGCTTTTAAAATTTCTAGAAGGCTTTTTCTCTCCTAATGCACCTTCAGATATGAAAAAAAAATAAAACAGAATTTCACCTTATTAAGAAGCTCTTTCAATTCCTCCTGAGTTTTCACTATCTTCTTCCAATGTTCAATCTGCTCATCTTTAACATGCTTTTCTTGTAACCTAAGAGAGAGAATTCATATGCTCTGGTCACACAGTTTTGCAACATAAGACTGGTATCCATCAAAAACATTTAAGAGTATCAAGGCCCACTGATATTTCTAATACTCTGAAACAAGAAAGTTGGCTGGGGACAAGTTATTTTCTAGGCTATGTTAAATGCAGTTTAGTGCCATAAAAGTGAATTTTAGAATTTAGAAGGGTTTTACGTATCATGTAATTATTGGTTTTACTTTTAGAGTTAACTATTTAACATGAAAATAAGCAACAATTAACTCAAATAAGACTTGATGGAAAACTTAAAACAAAAATAGCAAATCTCTAAATGGAAATCACTAGACAATAAGCAGTATTGAAGTACTTACTGAATAACAACTTCCAATGCCTGGCCAAGGGACACGGGCTTATTATTGAGGACATTGAAGTCTAGCTGATGACTAAGGTAAGATGTAGCTTCTAGCAACCGGTTAAACTCTTGTTCTACCATTTCATCTTTCTCTTTAGGAACCTGAAAATCCGAAGTATAGCAGAGTTGGTCCTTATAATACTAAACATAACCACCCATGAAAACACAAATGCTGTACAAATTAAAAGGTTTCTCAAAGGGGAAACCTTTGAGGACAATGATTTAAACTTTTTTCTCTATGAAGTGGTCAATTCTATTAAATGAGATATGAGATGTTTTTGGCACTGATGCTCTCCTATTCTCCCAATTTTGCCTCCAGAGCTGGGACTCTATCTCTATTAGCAGCCCCAGGATTCACGCTGGTGCTAACTGAAGTCATGCACTGAGATAAGCTGGGCTGACATGCAGACAATAGCTAGAAACGTCCCAGAGAACAAAAACTGTGTCAACACACCTGAGGACCTTCCAGCAAAGGGCAAGATGGGCAAATAAGAAGCCCGAGGCACCTGCTTTCCCTCAAAGAAGAATTAAGGGGGGAGAGGGGGTAGGAAAGAGAGAAGTGAAGTTCATTGCAATTAATAAGCTATTAATTTGCAGAGTAATAGTGTTTTAAGGCACCAATTAAGTTCCGAGTTGAATGTCCAAAGCTCAGATTATGAGTGACCGAGGTACCAGGTCTGGCACGCTATGGTGGAGGAAGGGAACAGACTGCAGAGCAGATCATCAAGCTGCAAGACCATGCTCCCAGGCCCTGCCATCAGTCAGTGGAGACACATACCTCTGTGACTACTACTTAATTCAGCCCCAAAGTAGACTATCTGCAATTCTATTGCTGATTTCATGACAGCAGCGAGAGAAAAGGCACATCTAATGCAAGCATCTCTTGCCACAATAAGCGGGGCATCAACTGGGAAGTGGGATTTAAAATATGAATTTCACTTTACAGCCAACCTAAAATTGGTAACAAGAAACAAATATTAAAGGTCTAAGGAACACTAAGGCAGAGAAGAAGTGATCTTTTACCACCAGAGATAACTGACTGTGGACAAGATCATCACAGTAAGATTCTACCTCTTGTTTGAAACTCCTTAGTTTTTGCCCTTCCCAATTAAACAGATGATTTTGAAGTACAGGCTGCTGCCCCTTCACTGATAAGTCACCCAAATAACTCCCTATGAGCCAGGGGGTGGCATAAGAATGTGGCAAGAAATACAATCTGCACCAAAAAGAGAAAAAAGGGAAAAGGACTGCAACTGTCCTTGGAAACGGTAAATACGACAGACGCCGTGACTCAATCAAAAGCATGTTTTAAAGCATCAACAAGGGAAAAGGACTGCAACTGTCTTTGGAAACGGTAAATACGACAGACGCCGTAAGTGACTCAATCAAAAGCATGTTTTAAAGCATCAAGTTCCAAAAGACCGCACTGAAGAGATCAAGAAATCTCTATGAATTTGAGAGTCCTCATTAGCCTAAGAAATGTCAACCCCCGAGAATCTTCTGGTTTATACTGAGAAATAAGGCAGAGAATCGGGCGTTGGATACTTGGTGCCATTATATAGCAGGGTGGTACCTAGGATTCAGACACATCTGACTTCTATTCAACTCCAGGCCCAAAGAAAGGAGCCCTTGGTGACAGCCCTACTTGTTCTGATTACATGGTTATCAGAGCTAATGGAGGAGACCATTTTGTCAGGAATTTCATTTACTTTCTCATTAGTTACTTTTCCTCACTAATGTGTTGGTCACACTAGTATACAGAGCAGCTCAAAGCAATGCTGAAATTTTGCTCAGTGTAATTCATGCAATGATGCTACAAAATATGGTTCTAGAAACTCTAAATTTGGTGCACCTTTAAAAAAGAAAACAATTACATTTTCAACTGATATCTACAGCTATGAAATCTTAACAGATTATAGATGCAATGTGTAAGGCTGCTTTTCCCGGAGTAGAAAAGGGTGATATTTCTGTGTGGCTTCTATATTGTCTAGTAAGGGGATGCTGTAGCAGCAAGAGGGATCAGATCACATACGCCTCTGCAATAGGGCAGAATGTGCCGATACACAAGTGTGCAAATGGTGCAGATTAAAGCTCTTCCAGTGTCGACTGGATGGCTTGCTTCAGACAAGCTTTAATCTTTGCAGCGAGGCTGACAGTCACACAGGGAAGTTCATACTGAAAAATGCGCAGCACTCAGGCTCAGTAATTGGGGTCCAGGGTGTGTGGTAGAGAAATACTTAAAGGGACACTGTCAAGGTTAAAGGGACCAAATTTGACCTTTTGTTTCTTCCCTCTTTGCTAAGCAGCTCACTTGATTCATTACACTTTCCCCTTTAGTCCACCCACACCCCCCACAAAAAAACCTGACTTTTTACATGCGTTTTCAATGACAAAAACTCAAATGGCACCAGCCCGACACACAGGCGCAAATCTACAACAACAAACCAGTGTGAATGTATGATGGAGAGGACCTTTGGAAGGGAAAGATTTAAGTTTCAAGCTTTTAATGGGTTATTGTAAACAGTGAGGAAAATGATTTGAAAAATTATGAAAAAAAATACCTTGACAGTGTCCTTTTAACCAGTGCAGCAGAGAGAGAAATAAACTGTAAATAACAGCCCAATAGCCACGTCAAGTTTCATTTTTACGACAGCAGTAAAATCAAGGCTTTAAACACACAGCATGACCAAAGCATTGTTAGCTCAGAAGCTGCAACCACCAGAGAAATAAGGGACAGACTCTACAGAGACCAAAATGGGAAAGTCAAGGCACTGAAATGGACAAAAGAAAGCCGGTGTGGAGAGGACGGGGGTGGTAAAGGGAGATGGCATCAGAAAGCAGTGAGGAATAAAGCAAACGCAATAAAAGAGAAAAGGAAACACAGAACAGTAACAAGAACAGACAAACAAAAACCAAACCAAAGGTCACAGCCACGTCTGACTGACGTCAGGACGACATGTCTGCATCTCCGGTACACCGTCTGCCTCGAGGCTCCACTGAGAAGACTCTGAGGAACAGCCAGCAGTCAGGCCCCAGCCCGTTTCTGCCTGAACAGTTATGGGAGTGTTGCCAGTGAGACCGGGGATAGCTTTGAAACTGGAATGTTTTCCCACTAACTTTAAAATTCCACTTTGAAATTAAAGAAATATTTGAAAAATAGTAAATAAAATACTTGTCCATTAATCAATACTGACTGGGTGAAAATCAAAAAGTGTTGATATATTTAAATTTTGAATCTATTTCTAAAATTAAGCTAGTTTAGACATGCACTACTTGACACAGCCAGACAATGAAAAGGACTTTTGCAAATGATGACCTTTAAGCACCGCCTAAATCCCTGTTCCCCTTGGTGAGAACTGTTGGACTATCTCAGTTTCACAGATTATTGCGGAGCACAAAGTGCAGTAACCTTAGTCTTACCTGACCATTCTACTCTAGGTTCTTAAACTGCACCTTGAGAAAGAACTCAGCAAATGATTGCAAAGAGCTAGGCTCTGTGTTAGACAGCGGCTGGGTTTCTATGTTACAACACAGCAAGAACATGTTAAGCAAACTCAGAAGCAAGCAGTTTTTTTTGAAAGAACCCTTGATATAGTTTTCCAGTAAAGAATTAAACAAAAAAGATATCACTTGAAACAGATTTTGATATGACTTGTCAAAGCCATTTATTTCTTTATGAAAAGCTCCAAATAAACAGTTTCTTCAAGACTAGGAACACTGGGTGAGTCTCACTGCTCTAAATAGGTACAATTCTGATTGTTTTGGTCCTGCAGATTATATGGAACATTCCTAAATATGGCCGAGGGAGGGACAGCCTATGCATCTAGCTCATGCAGAATAAATTTAGGGAGAGCAAGCAACTTTCTGGACAATGTCCCTGATCCTGCAAGAAGTTATCTCAAAAAAAGGACACTCTCCTTAGTTCAACCTCTGGTTGCATTCTACCATCACAAACTCTTCAGGTCTACAAAAACGTGATCTCATTCCAGTCTGCAGAAGTTCTGAAGCAGCAGAGCAGATTGCATTGACTGCAGCTTGGTTCTGGGTACAGAAGTTCTGAGATTTAGCCAGAGAAATCCTTAAAAAGAGTAACACATTGAAAAAAGTTGTAATGACCAAATCTGGCCAACAGAGGCCAGAGTCAATCTCCACCTCCGTGCACTTCTAGAATTATAGTAAGACAAAGATTTAGATTGGTTCTTTTGGTAAAACCTAGAAGAAGAAATTTACATCTGAACAGACTCTAATTCAGGTTCCCCAATAGCTAAGGAAAACGAAATATAGCTATTATTCCTAAAAGGAGAATAAGGACAAGTATATCCTTAATGCAAAAGTTTAATGTAATTCTATAAATAAAGGCTGTTATCTTTAAACTCACAGGGTTTTTTTTTTAGATTATGCAAATATTGGACTTTCCTAAAGCAGTGACTAGGCCATGTGGAGAAGGTACCTACAACATGTCTAAGGGCTACCTTAGCAATTATAGCATGCAGTAGAGGCACTCAGGAAAGTCCTATTAAATGAATAAATTAACATAGTTTGGAAAAGCAAAGTCAGTATTGTAACTATATTTTAGGGGAAAATACCTATTTTGCAACTTCAGTAACATTAAAGGAAGGCAGGAGATTTTTACATTTATAAAAAGCAGGGATTGGCAGTCATGATTTTAAAGGATAGAAAAAGAATACCTTAAAGACACCAAAAATGTTTCCACAAAGAAAGATGAAAACTGAAAAGGCCAACGGGCCTGTGTCAAAAGTATAATCATTTAAGCACCACTCTATATGAACACAAGTGAAAACTGGCTCCCTTATGGTAGGTACTGAGTACATCCAGTTAATGGTTTTTGTAAAAGACTGACACTTGTTGTCTTTCTAGTATTCTCTTTCTTCTTGTAATAGTTGGGCCATTCAAGAAAACCAGTGCATCTGTTTTTCCAAGTAGTTTCTGAGTCTTTGGATCTCAACTTGGCAAGGACTCTAACTCTGTTCCATTGTGATGCAGAATGTTACAGCACTGCAGGAATTTAAGATACCTTTTCATTACTCAAAAGAAGCCAAAACAAAACTAGAATCTAAAGCCCCCGAGTTACCAGTTACCGGCTGGTGTACAGGAGATGCAGAAAACATTCAGTCATTTCCCCTGTCTCCCCCAGCAATCCATGTTTGTGTGGTGGTTGTTTTTTTGTTAATCCTCACCCGAGGATATTTTTCCCCATGGATTTTTAGAGAGAGTGAAAGGGAGGGAGAGAGAAACATCTATGTGAGAGAGACACATTGATTAGTTTTCTTCCATACACACCCCAACAAAGGCCGGGGATCAAACCTGCAACCCAGATATATGTCAGGAATCGAACCCGAGACTGTTTGGTGCATAATCACACTGGCCAGGGCAACAATCATGTTTTGAGTCTCTTCACTTGGGACTCTCCAAACGTTCCTGAATTATTACCCTATTTCCCAACCTTGTCCACATCCACTTAAAGCTGATTAAAGTATACTATTATAGCAGTTCAGAGTATAATTCCGTCATCAGTCGACCTGATGGCAGCTGCTAAAAGACACTTCTATTTACAGGGATACAGTATTTTGTGTTAGAACCCCAGTTCTAGTACCCAGACTTAGGTAATGACCTTAGGCAAACACATTTTGAGCTTTAGATTCTTCCCCTGAAAAATGGGAGAACGAAGCAACTAGCCTACTGACTCTTAGATTTCTAAGGCCATGAAGCATAACTGTAATTACCAGCATAAATTAATGGAGCGATAAGCTCTTAGCACTTGTCCTATAAACTAAAAATCAGTCTTCTTGTCAACAGTTGTCCATTCATACTCAGAGCTAGACCATGGGAACAGTAAGATACAGAAACACTAACATCCCTTCTTAGGTTTACCTAGCTACCTTAAGGCTAGTGGAACTCAATGTTGCAAATAACTTTTCCCCAAATTTGAGAATGCTTAATCAATCCCCCTTACTAGTTGGCTACTGCACCAAACAGAAATATACCAACTTAGTAAAATCCTATAAAGATCAGAGTTGAATGACTATAAATTTCACTTGAAAAAATAGCACGCT
>NW_006352194.1:4134121-4143452 GCF_000327345.1 Myotis davidii
CAGAGCTACTCAAAGGGCTGATCCTGGTGAGCCTCCAACCCAGATATGTGCCCTTGACCAGCCATCGAACCTGAGACCCTTTGGTGTGTGATCACGCCGGCCAGGGCAACAATCGTTTTCAGTCCCCTCACTAGGAGTTTATGCCAGAACCTAAATTAACACATTGCTTCCTTCAATGAAAAAGTCTTGCTACCAAAAAAAAGTCATCATCTGAACTAACAGCGTGGTTAATAATGTCGTTTATTTATATTCTGGAGTTAGCTCTTTACCTCCACCCATAGTAGTAACCAACAGTTCGTTCATGGATGGGCAGCTGGTTATAGGCCACACTTGAGAGATATACTATTTAGAAAAAAAAATTTTTAAGATATATTAAAGCTCATATAATTCTCTAGATATCTCTACCAAAATAAAACTTTCCTTTTACTGTTACACTACATGAAGCTAAGTGCTCCATTCAGGAAAATCTAAGGAAAAAGGCAGTCGCAATAATCAGTGAGCATCTCTGATTTCAATCCCGTTACTTCTTGAGGTCTAATGCAATCCACTTTAGAGGCCTTGCTTCCTCAATTCAATTCTCTAAACCACTACTTGTCTACCCAAAACACTGCTCTGTTCATGTTGCTTCCCCTACTCTAAACCTTGTGAAGTCCCAACCAACAAATGAGCCTAGGAAGCCACAGCCTCCCCCATAAACGTTGGCTTTACATAACATCAGTCCCTCACCAGCACAATCCTATCGTCTTTCAGAGACTTCTCTTAGACAAATTTAGTTCTGCCTTCAATGCCTTTCCCTCCACAACCATGTTAAAGTCCTAAGCCACCTTCACAAATGCTCTCCTTCCCTCTAATCTCTCCCCTCCCTTGCCCCTCCCACCTCAACAGACTCTCTCCTTGGCTCTTCAGTAGCAACTTATTCTTCTACCTAACTCTTGGCAAATCTGCCTGTTTTTCGTGTTATTGGAATGGGCATGAGTAATATGATTAAGGGGGGAAATCACTTTGATTTTACTGACAGCTATTACTGCTGATGCTCTCAAGTTCATATAAGACATCTGGAGTCACTAGAAGTTAGGCCCCTTGAAGGCAAAGAAAACATCTTCAGTGCTTAAGACAGGGCCTAGATTTTGGCAAATGTTCAATAAATACCTGACTAACTGTGATATGCTTACTCCAGACAAAAGAGGGGGCTGGACAGATAAACAAGATTGGAGTGGAAAAATAGAAGTCCGTTATTGCACTCTTTCTACTTTTGTATATGCTTGAAAATTTCCATAATAAAAAGTCGGAAAATAATTATTTGTGTTCAAGTCCCACTCCACTGTGGCATCTTACATAGCAGGGAATGTCTTATTCGACTCTATATCCCTTTATATATCTTTGCAGAATAGTAAAAGTTTATTAAGTTGTTGCATTAACTTCTCCTTCATCCTTTTAATCTAATTCTATTTTGCGAATTCTGCCAGAATGGTGGAGATGGGAACTAAGGCATTCCCTGAAAGTCTGTCCTTCTCTGATATTAACGCCATAAAGCTTAAAGATTTGCAGGGGTCCTCAAACTACGGCCTGTGGGCCGCATGCAAATACAAATATTGTATTTGTTCCCGTTTTGTTTTTTTACTTCAAAATAAGATATGTGCAGTGTGCATAGGTACTTGTTCATAGTTTTTTTTTTAACTATAGTCCGGCCCTCCAACGGTCTGAGGGACAGTGAACTGGCCCCCTGTTTAAAAAGTTTGAGGACCCCTGGTTTAGAGAAATGGCTTAGAATGCCCCATGGGATCTAAAGTTGGGATCTTACCACTTTTAATAACAAAAGCCAAACTGCTATATATATACATACACATACACATATGGCAAAACTTCCCTTCCTCAGAATTGTAGACACCATTGCTCCTGATAGGGGAGCTGGTCAACTTCTGCTGAATATAAACTTTTGAATTTCACTCACTCCTAAAATTTAGGATTGACTTACATAGTCTAAGCCAAAATGTCAAACTCACGGCCCACAAAGAATATTTTTGCAGCCCAGCCAATATAACAGTATGTAAGAAACGTTACAATAAAAATTTCGTAACAACTTTTACAATATCCTGTTATACATAATTATTAATAATGAACTACAACGTTCGCTAATGACTGATTACTATAATTGTGTTGCATTCATTTCCCTTACGTGCCTTTTGCGCAGGTGCACCGTTTCTCTCCAGTAATACTAGCAGCGAATATTTTAGCAGCCGATTGCCACATCATTAATCTTGGACTGATTGGTTTGGTGTGCGCAACAGAAAATATTTCACTTTCGGAGAACAAGAAAAATAGGTTTGTGTTATGCTTATTAATTTGTGCAGTTATTCAGTGTCTGGTAAGTTAATGTTCAAGAAAAAAATATTAATTTTTATTAAAATGTTCTATTATTTTATGTTAATTATTACTCATTTATTTCAGCCCTTTGTATTCAGCATGTCTCTATCGAAATAAACCTACGTTTCTATGAAAATTGAAGCTTTTGTTTTTTGCGGCCCACATCAACTTAAACCTTGTTTAGCTGGCCCATGTTAGCCTTTGAGTTTAACATGCTTGGTCTAAGCCTATCATACAGTTGTTACTGTCACTCTCCCATACTGAACACCACTTCCATTCTACTGCCATACTAAGTATAGGAAGTTCCTATGCATCTGGATCAACAATTACCTACATAAGCACTGGCTAAGTACCACAATTTGGCTATTAGCCCGTTAAAAACTTAAGTCTACAAACACAAAAATGAAGTCATAAAGAGCACATGGAGCTAAAGCAAATGATGGGATGCACAATACGAAGAAAGGAAGAATCAGGTGTCAATTACATAGGTCTCTTGGAGTAGGTGGCCACAACTAAATAAAAAGACTGACTAGCTAGCCTTCATTAAATAGCTAAAGATAAATGCTTAAACTGGCATATATGTAACAATAATCCCTTCCTAATAAAGCTTAGAATTAAGGAACAATCAGAATATGTTATACAATTTCTGCCCTCAGTTGATATGTATATGTGTATATATTCACCCAGACATTATCCCTGAAAATGTTTTCAAGTGAGCCAAAGAAATTTTGAAAAGTTCTGTTTGTCCTCCACTTACAGCTTGTCCATTGGCTTCATAAAGTGGGCATTTTTGCTTGATCTTGGCCAGTTCCATATTTACTTGTTTGCTGACCACAGCCATGGGATTCCCTCCTAGGAAAAACTCAAATGATTAAATTCAACACACCTATGAAAAGAAAACAAAAACCTCAAAGCAAAAATATTTTTACCAAATTTAAAATACCTAAACTTGTGTATTTTATTTACATATATATATCCACAAGTAAAACAAATGTGTAAGATAAGCATAAAGAAGAAAGCAAAAAAGCTACCTATAGTCCCAGTTAGTTAACACTAGAATCTTCCAGATTTTATGTGCATAAAATTAGATACACACACACAAAAGGATCATACATAACACATGTATTGTTTTGTAATCTTTTTACAACTTAGCATACATTGTGGACATCCTTTCATGTTAATATGGAGTTACATAATTTTTAGTGGCTGTATAGTTCTCATGTGTAACAATTTCATCTTCTAATCTGAGGTTTCCAATGTTCTGCTGTGCCACATTAAAAATGCTCCAAACATAAGATGGTCCACTTGTTTATTGTCTTAGGATAATTTCCCAGAGCTGGATCTGCTAGGTCCAAATGTCTGTACAGTTTAAATTTTGCACACACTCATATATTCTTTCAGGAAGCCTATGTGTCAGTTTACCTCTCACTAATACTAAGAATAGCATCCTAAGTCAATATATTTTAAAATTGCATCTATAGCTTTAAAATATAAGCTTACCAGTAAACAACCTTATGGACCTCAGAAGTATATTATAGCACAAAACTACTTACCAAGACCTGTTACTACCATGGCTCCAAGATCAGCTACATAGTTTCCTTTGCGAAATGTGGCAACTCGTCCACCTACACGATCCTGTTTTTCAGAAATTAAATGGCTAAAATCACCAATTATATTTTAACCATAAGAACCGGGCATGGTATGCCCCAGGCCTCTGTCTTCTTATAATTTAAAATGAAAAGTGTAGTTTAGAGTTTACATGGAATGCAACAAACAGTATAGTGGCACAAAGAGCAAATGGAGTTTAAATGGGAGAGGTTAGGTAACGAATGACATACAGAAAGGTATGGAATTACAATGTGAAATAGGAAAAACAATTTGGGAGTCAGAAGACATATTTAGTAATAGGTACTGCTGTCTCTCTATCCAGCTGTCTCTAATACCACTAGTGAACAGGCTAAGCAAGGGTCACACGCATAGAAAATATCTATTAAGAAATTCCAACTAAACACCATCTTTCTACCACTGATTTCCTGCTATTGCCCTCCAGTGCCCAAAGTCAGCTTAGAATGATGTGATAGATGATTTGTTTGATAAATGGTTCTCCAGAACAGGTCCGTGCCCGGGGCAGTGTCTAATGAGCATGAACTATTAACAATACCTCTCATTCCTAAATAGGCACGGCTTATCTCTGCTGACTAGGGTCTTTCAAGTATGGGACAACCTTACTGGGCTGCAGGGATATTTCAATTATGGATAAATACAGACATGCAAACTCCAAGCAAACAAAACAAAAACCTGTAAACTGGGTTAAAACTCCACTTGGGTAGGAATCATAATGATTCTATCATTCCTTACTGTATTTTTAGTGCACAGGACACAGAGGACACAGAAATATTTTCTTAGTTAATGAATAAAATATTTTTAGTAAGACTATATCAGAAATTATTTACTTCTGATTTCCCCATATTTGAAAAGACTATTTTTTAAAAATTATCAATTTAGCCCAACCCAGTGTGGCTCAGTGGTTGAGCTTCAACCCATGAACCAGGTCACTGTTTGATTCCCGGTCAGGGCACATAGCCAGGTTGCAGGCTCCATCCCCAGAAGAGGGTGTGCAGGAGGCAGCCAATCAATTCTCGCTCATCACTGATGTTTCTATCTCTCTCTCCCTCTCTCTTCCTTTCTCTGAAATAAATAAAAACATATTTTAAAAAATAAGTAAATAAATTAGCAATTTATAAATAGCAATTTGGATTGTACTACAGATTTTATAAAATTTTAGGTTGTTTAGGTTACCCTGAGAAGTGTTTATTTATTTTTTAATTAATTTATTTTAAATTAATTTTAGAGAAAGGAAGGGAGAGGGAGAAAGAGAAAAACATCGATTGGCTGCCTCCCCGACTTGCCCTGAGAGGGGATCAAACCTGCAACACAGGTATGTGCCCTGAAGGAGAATGGAAACCCAGAAGCTGCTGGTGTACAGGACAAAGCTCCAACCAAGACCCAGGGGCCAGATTGAGCAGTATTGTTTAAACAGTGGGAGTCCAGGAAGGCCTTGAAGCCACTGGAAGATAATTAAACTTCAGAACTCACTAATGAAGGTAATTTAAATAGTAGGGTTCTAACATGACATCCTTTTTTCCACTCTGTGCCATCATCCCTTTCCTCCCTTGCTAGTAGTTTCCACCTCTCTCTAGGGCTAATGAGAGAGGAACCAGTATCTTGGCTTCAGTAGGCCCTAAAAGATGGTTGCTACCTGAGAACCAATTCCTTTTCGTTGACTGCCAAACAAGAAGACAGTTCACTGTGCTCCACTCCTAAGAACACTGCCTCCTGCAAAGGATACGTCCGTGAAGCCCCATGACCTGCAAATATCCATCAAAAGGATATGCAGATCATTTACACTTTCTAAATCCTAAGCTTTTCAAAGCTTTACTGTCAAAGTGCTTCCATATAAATAACACTATCCAAGATACTTTTAAGAGCATTAATACAAATCAATTTGGTTTAGTTCAAGTTATGATTTCTTAATTTGCAATAGATAACTTCCTTTAGGTCAGGCTTCTAAACCCCAAATAAAATACTTACCCTAGCTTCCAGAAGCGTGACATCCATCCCAAAACTTTGTAACTGACGAGCTGCTGCCAAGCCTGAGACTCCAGAGCCTATAATAATTACCTTTCCTGTCTTTTTAGCTAAAAGCAAAAAATGAACAAAAATTAGAATATTTTGTTGTAGGTTTGAGTTTGTAATTATGGTATTTTATCATGAAAACTTCTTAACATGTCATAATGTCTTACCAAGTAAACAATTCAGCTATTTTCAAAATATAGAATCTATATATATAAAAGGCTAAGTGACCGTCTGTCAGTCATATGACGTGTACTGGCAATTTAAAAATAAATGCTGATTTGCACATGCATGGTACATATACCAGTAAAGCTCTCGCTGGCGCCAATCTAGACAGAGTAGGAATATTCCTACTTGAACACGTTTTTGAACATGGTCAGTTATATGTTGCTTTCTTTCAAGTTCGAAGAGTTTTTACTCTTAATGTGGAATATATTAGAATAAGTTTATCAACTTATTGTTTTTATATCATGTTTTTGTTGTTTTTTAAATTTATCAACTTATCATTGTTTTTATATCATGTTTTTGTTGTTTTTTATATGTTTTATATGTCTTCATTGTTGTTATATCATGTTATTATTTATCAACTTATATATTATTTTCATATACATGTTACTAATTTTCTTTCATCTCTGACACTTCTATTATAGAGAAAGGGTAAACAGTGTTATTAAAATATTTCTTCTAATTAATTTCCTTTCAATGTGTACGAATCTGTGCACTGGGCCACTAGTCTGAATATAAATTAGCAAATATATAGAACTCAAACTTTAATTCAATGTTGAAAATTTATAAGTGAAATCCTTTATGTTGGGATTTACTTTCTCATTTTTTCAGTATGTGTGACCTGTGTTAATTTACTGTAAATAACCTGCTTCATTACCTCACAATTACACTATGACAATTTAATCAGCCACCCTCTTTATCCTTAAAGCTATTTTCTTTAAGCTTGACTTCTACAGTATTCAGTATCCCTTTAGGAAGAATGATTAAAGCATCAAAAATAAATGTATTTTTAAAACAACTAATTATTTAATTAACTAATTCTCAAAATATTCCTATCTCCTGGATCTCTGGTAGATATTATCTGGAGACCGTGAAAGGGGTAAATAGTATGTAAAAAGAAGAAATGCAAACTTCAGCAGTATGAAAAAACTAGTCAATGAAAACCTCCAACCTCCAACCTCCAACCTCCTGTTTTTATAACTCACTTCTCTCATCTTTAATAAATTTTATATTTTAATTGATTCTTCTTAAATTGGAAGTCTAATACCTTTACGAAGTACCTATCAAACCAGAAATTATAGAAAATGCATTTATGAAAAAATTTTGATTTTGACCTTTAAGATGAACTCTGGAATATTTTAACTCCAAATATAGACTTAGAAATCAAAATAAAATGCTAAAAGCCTCCTGGAAATAAAACCAAGTCCTAGAACGGTAACAAAATCAGGAATGCAGTGGCCAGGTCCTTACTTGGGAGGGGTTTTATCCTCTTATAGATGCCGAAGTTGATAAGACCGTGACGCTCTAAATAGCTGTGAACTCGGTGGACAAGCACAGTATCACCTATAGAATAAATGAAGTTAAAAACATGTTTATATTTTTAGCAGTTTAAACAAAATACTTTTTAACTCTATTTCTCCATCATGAAAGCATTCTGTACATCTTTTCCACAACCTTCAGGTCATGTGACTCCTTTAGAAAAGTGATTCTTAGAACCAAGTTTATGAGGTAGTACAAAATGCGTAACACATAATTACAATGAAATAAAAGTCAAAACAAACCCTTCTTAATGTAATATTATGCTCATTTACTTTGGCAAAAACTTTACAAGATTTCGTTAGTGCCAACTAGGAAATGAGAAAGCTAGATAGCCAGTCAACTGAACACCAATGAAGTACTCCATGGAGTAAAGCTGGACCACAGGTCTAGGAAAATCATTAGGGCAATCTCTTAAACTCACTCATCTGTCGCTACAATTTAAAAAACCAGGAAACACTTACAAGCATACAAAACAGCTTTTCTACAAGGCTCATTTTTGCACAGTACAAGGTGAAATAAGATGAAAATACAAATTAAAAAGATTAAGGAGCCATGAGGTTCCTGGAAGGAAATGTCAATTTTCATAATCCAGTCCAAAACTAGTTCTACTGAACACATTACTTACTGTTGTAAGGTGCTTCTAATTGTTGGAGAGTAGCCTCAAAAGTCAGCTGAATCTTTGGATTGTCCAACCACAACTGCAACTGTATTTAAATGATAGAAATTGTATTACACACAATTTGATGTATACCATATTTCCACTTTAAAATATTATTTTAACTTTAAGGCCCAAATATGGGCTTTCCTTTCACTGAAACAATGGGGGTTATATTCCTGACAAAGAAACTAATGAAACACAAAAACATGTCAAATGAGCAAATAATTGAAGAAGCTCAGAGATATTTAACCTAAAAAAGAAAAAAAATACCTAGTAACTTGCCAAGATCATACAGCTGGCAGGAAGCAACTAGGATTTAAACCTGGATTACATGACACCATAGATATTGGGCAGGTACAACCAACAAAATAAAATGATCAATTAGATATACAGAGGTGGGGAAAGAGATGCCAAGGAAAACTCCTCCATTTGTGGCTTGTACAACTAAATGAGTATGCCATTCACCGAATAAGGATCACTGAAAGATGAGATAATGAGTTTAGTTTCAAGACACTCAAGAGTAGATATAAGACTGGTATCTCCATATATAGCCGTAGCTTATAGGAGAGTTAAGATCTAGAGCAATTTGCATATGGGTGATAACTGAAGCCAAAAGTGTAGAAGAGGAGTCCTGACAGGAGAGGACCTTAGGAGCCTTAAGGAACTCAAACCAGTTCACATAATGGCCTGTTGTTCAAGGATAAGCCTACAAAGCAGTCAGAGAAGACAGCAGCCAGGGAAGCAGGAGAAAATCATCTATATCTACACTCATAAAAGAGAAATATGCAAATTGGTGTCACTCCGCTACACCCACCAGCCAAACAGAGAGACTATGCAAATTAACCCAACAAAGATGGCAGTTAATTTTCATACACAGGCGCAGAGGAGCGAAGAATGAAGGCTCCGGCTGGAGTGAAGAGTGAAGGGTGAAGACGGAAGAGGCTTGGCTTCTCTGCTGCGGCCAGACCAACGGCCTGGGTCCCAGATGCCGGAGGAAAACCGGTGCCAGCAGCCAGGGGAAGGAAGGCCTATTGCGCAAATCTTTGTGCACTGGGCTTCTAGTCCTTTATATTTAACAACATTGAAAAATTACCTAATCAAATTCTCAGTGAACAGATTATTATAAATACT
>NW_006352194.1:4143776-4171883 GCF_000327345.1 Myotis davidii
GGAGATATGCAAACTAGGCCAGGACACCTTAACAGGTCACGACCACAGGAGGAGGTTGCGTGCACAGGTGAGGCCTGGAGTGGAGATGGAGTCAGACGGGGCTGGCAAGCCACTGCGCCTGGCTCAGGCTGGCCCCCGATAGCCGGAGTGGACAGGGACAGGGGGGCCGGCCCGCAGCCTCCACGGCTGAGCACAGGCCCACCTCCCGCAGAAGCGGCGTGGGTCCCTCCTGCCTCTTGCGGAAGTGGCACGGCTCCGCACGGCTCCTGTGAAACAGCGTGGCTCCCGGCGGCACGCTGCAGTTCCTGCTGGCTCCCACAGAAGTGGCGGGTGGCCTATTGTGCGCGCTATCTCACGATGGGTTACTAATCTATGATAATACTAGTAAAAGCATAATATGCTAATTAGACCAGACGTCCTTCTGGAAAAAGCCATGGCTGCCTGGGTCCGGGTGCCTGTGGGCGGCCGGAGGGAAGCCAGTGCCAGCAGCCAGGGGAAGGCCTACTCTTGCACAAATTTCGTGCATTGGACCTCTAGTAACACTATGTTAAGCTAAGGGAGTAATGTGTTTAAGAAAAAAGGAGTGGTCAATTATTATTTCAAATGCTGCTGAAAAAGCAGTAAGATGAGAAATGAAAAATACTGTGGTACAATCAAAGGGCTGTACCATGAATTCTCTTTAAATTGAATATACATCTTCAAAATGTAAGACCAACTACATACCACTATATTTAAGTCTTAAGCTAAAACTTAATAAAGACTGCTCCAAAGACAAGTTTCAATGAACAAGAAGTTTGGTCATTTGTGAATAAATCCAATTAAGAAATATAACCAAAGTCATAGCATCTCCACTTTCCTCTGGCCTGTCAAGGGAAAATGGAATTCCTCAAGTACACTCTGGGCCCAAGCTCCTCACCCCCCAAAATAAGCCTCTTCCTCCTTCAACCCCTATAAAATAAAGCTTAGGTTGCCCAGCCAGTGTGACTCAGTGGTTGAGTGCCGACCTATGAACCAGGAGGTCATGATTCAATTCCCCATCAGGGCACATGGCCAGGTTGCTCAATCCCCAGGGGTGTGTGTGCATGCAGGAGGCAGCCCACTGATGATTCTCTCTTGCCCTATATAATAAAGCCTAATATGCTAAGTGTCTGGTCGTCCATTCAACCAATCAAAGCGTAATATGCTAATAATACCCCAAGGCCGCTCAACTGCTTGCTATGATGTGCACCAGGGGGCAGACGCTCAGACCAGTAGGTTAGCTTGCTGCTGGGGTCCGGCTGATTGGGACTGAGCAAGACAGGCCGGACATGCCCTGGAGACCTCCCGTGGTCCCTCCCTGGCTGGCCAACCTCCCGCGTACCTCCCCAGCCCTGATTGTGCACCAGTGGGGCCCCTCGGCCTGGCCAGCGTCCTCTAGCAATCCGAGGCTTCTTGGGGGATGTCTGAGAGCTGGTTTTGGTCCGATCCAACAGGCCAGGCTGAGGGACCCACTGGCACACAAATTCGCACACCAGGCCTCTAGTCATTAATATTTCTCTCTCTCTCTCTACCTTCCTCTCCGAAATCAATTTTTTAAAAAAAAAAAAATCTATCTATCTATCTATCTGTGTGTGTGTGTGTATACAGAGATAATTTTGTCTAAAAAGATGCATTTAGATCAAATGTTATGCTACACATAGACGTGGATTCAATTATAAGACAAATTAACCCCAGAAATACACATTAAAATTTTTCCACTAACATTAATATATATATATTTATTTCAAAGAGAAAGGGAGAGGGAAGGAGAGAGAGAGAGAGAGAGAGAGAAACATCAATGATCAGAGAGAATCATTGATTGGCTGCTTCCTGCACATAAGCCCCACACTGGGGATCGAGCCCGTGCCCTGTGAGCTCCTGGTTCATAGATAAATGCTCAACTACTGAGCCATGCTGGTGGGGCTCCACTCACATTTTAAAAAATCAACCTGTTTTTGTCTCCACAAAAGAGAACCTTTATTCTGTACTACAAAAACGCAGTGTAACCTACCAATCCCACTAAACAATCCAAATTTAGCAGTAATTTTGCAACCTACCACTCACAATAAAGAAGTCAGTGATAGCTAAAAAGCAGACATGCTAAAATGACACTCTGAGCTAAATTTAAAATAACTGAAATTACAAGTTTGCTTTTTATCACCCTAGAGTACAATGAATATGTTCTGAATAGTACCTTGCCCCCCTCTACTCTATGGTTAAGAAATTTCTGAGGAATAAAGGATATGAAAGAAAATTCATAGATGAAATACAAATAACTAATAAATGTAAAAAAGCAGTGGGTTTAAATAATCCAAGAAACGTAAAAGAAATAAATAGTTTTGGTCTACTACAGCAGCACAGATTATCATCATTTTAATAACGAAACAGGGACAAGGCAATGGATGTGTCACCTGGTTCAGCCCTTTTGGGAAGCAATCTGGGAATCTGTATCAAAACTTAAGGGGTGCCCTAGCCAGTTTGGCTCAGTGGATAGAGTGTTGGCCTGCAGACTGAAGAGTCCCAGGTTCAATTCCTGGTCAGGGCATGTGCCCAGCTTGCGGGCTAGATCCCCAGTGTGGGGTGTGCGGGAGGCAGCCAATCAATTATTCTATCTTTTCCTCCCTCTCCCTTCCTCTGAAATAAATAAAAATAAAAAATATTAAAAACAAACAAACAAACAAAAAACCTTGCCCTGGCTGGTTTGGCTCAGTGGATAGAGCATTGGCCTGCAGACTAAGGGGTCCAGGGTTCAATTCCAGTCAAGGGCACATGCCTGGGTTATGGGCTCCATCCCTAGCAGGGGGAGTGCAGGAAGCAGCCAATCGATGATTCTCTCTCATCATTGATGTTTCTCTCTCTCTCTTCCTCCCTGCAATCAATAAAAATATATTTAAAAAACAAAACAAAAAACACCTTGTAAGCGGCCATACATACATTTTAACAAAGTAGCTTTTCTTTTAGAACTCAATCATAAGGAAATAATAAAGAGATAGAGTCAAGAATGTATAAAAGCTGTCCAGAGGTCAACTATAACATGGACACTAAAATGTCCAAAAGTTAAACTATGACTTCACTGTCAGACAAAATATTATGCAAACATTAAAAATCAATTCTATTTAGCCAGAGGAGGATGTTGAACCAGATAAATAGAACAGAATAATGGTTTCTCTTATCCTGAGAAAGAAAAAGTGATTACTTTAAAAGTATTTTATTTTAAACGTGTAAACATTCTTGTTGTGTATATGAGGCTATGAGGAATGAAAAAGAACCAAAGAATGAGAGCAAGAAGGGTCTCAATTTTACAAAAACAATCACATATAAAAATTTAAAAATATCTGAAGGGGGGAAAAAAAAACACTAATTTTGTACTCTCTTTCCCCCATATTCTCTCTAAAAGTCATATGCACTTTTTATAATGAGATGGAAAAAAGAACTTACTGTGCGGTTTCTAATAAACAGAAAGACCTTCTGGGTCTGCTGTGGTCCACTGATGATATCTGGAAAACAAGCTGCTTCTTGAGAAGTCATCCGGTCATGAGGAAGTCTACTCTGGAACGCTGCACCCTCCACACCTAGCAAAGCAAGCAAAAGACTTCTGGGAAAACTGCAAGTGAATTCAGAATTAGGGATAATGATTATGCCTCAAACTCCTTTTGGACCTGAGAACCTCTGTAAAGCTTTGCCTCATTCACAACCTGATCTCACTCACCTCCTTTAAAAAATAATTTGCTCAAAAGCTAAAACATCCTTAAAATTTAGTCACTCCAAAATTACAGTTTACTGAGTCAAACAATACACCTTATAAAACATGACAAGGTATCAGACTATTTTTTCGTTGACAAAATAACTTGATAATGTTGGAGAATATGCTAATTAAAATTAGTATCACTAATAGTGTACAATAAATTTTAAGGGAAATACATAAACAGAAAGCAAAAGAGGCTATGGAGTGAAAAACACAATCACCTGCCCTCTTTGAGGATTAGAGCAAGGAACATGAAGAGGCCTCTAAGGTTTAATAACGAATAGTATGAAATACGCAATCTCATCAATGGCATCCCCATTAGTTCCCGTAATTCGATGCTGGCAAGCAGTGAGAGAAGTTAAGCAGACTATGATGATGAGATAGAAGGCAGCAAGGAATTTATCTTTTCTGGCAGAAACATTAGAAATGGTGTATTACGTATCGCAAGTAAAATATGGTACTGCATATAGTATATAGTACATATACATGTAGTATATATAATACATATACATGTAGTATATCTCATATTCTATAAGTAAAATGTTATTTTGAACTCTTTAAATTGGGTATTAAATTGGTGTTTTTATATGCTGAAAGTTAAGTACATCTTTATAAGACGTCCTTAGACATACATTTATATACTTTTACTTTATATTTCTAAGATCACTTTATAAAATATACTTAACCATCAGCTTAAGAATTATCAAGACACAATTCAAAGAGTGTTAAAATTCAATACCATTGAAATAATCACATATAAGTAACTAAATAGGTACCAAGTATCTATATTTAATTACTTTAAAGCACTTAAGAAGTTGGAAGCACTGATAATGGAAGCAAAATTAAAGGAAAAGGTATTAGTAAGATTAGAAGAATAAAATGAACAAGGCAGGTAAAGTTACAACTTGGAAAATTATAGCTAAGCTATTTAGGTGTTGCCACAAAGACATTCAAACACTGCCTATAAAAACAAAATGGCTAACAAGAGGTCAAACAAAAATGCCTAATGCTAATATGGGCTGCACAGTAAGAAACACTGTTCTTGGAGACAAGGAGAAAAACCTATCTATCCACAACAGATAATGAGGGGAAAATACTGTTCAAAATACTAAATCAACAATCCTCACATTTAATGAATCCCAACCTAAAATTAAAAACTATCAGGATAATTGATTACTCCTAAAGAAAAAAATAATCAGTAAGAGCCATATTGCTGAGGATACAGAATGAAATTAAGGCAAGAAAATAAGAAATGCTGACTATCAGGGGATACAGGTTATTTCAGTAATGTGAAATTTTCTAAAACTACAGCTTTGATGTCTCTAGTCCCCTACCATCAAATCAAAATAAATAAACAAAAAAGAAAACCAAGATTTTAAAAAAATGTCATATTATAAGGAGCATTACCTACATAACAATAATAACAATCCTGAGTATTTGAACCAAATATCTCTTAATAGTTTACTTCTTGGTTTATTTCACGAGTGTCTACTATTAACATGAAAATCAATAAACTCTATAAACTGTACTTTTCTCCCTCCCCAAAACAGGGGTAGTTTTCTTTCTTAGCTATTATCTTCTCTATATTTAATTGGTGGTCACTGAACATCAATCCTATTGCAAAATACTATTGTCAATGACAGGAAAACCATGTAGAAAAAAAACACTTAATATCACACCTGGCTCCTCATTCCAAGTGTTACCATAAAAAAATCACTCTAATAACTCAGCAGATACGGTTCAATGGTTGAGCATCCACCCATGAACCAAGAGGTGACCAGATTGATTCCCAGTCAGGGCAACATGCCTGGGCTCTAGGCTGGATCTCCAGTAGGGGGTGTGCAGGAAGCAGCATATCAGTGGTTCTCTCTCTCTACCCCGCTCCCTTCCTCTTTCTAAAATCAATTAAAAATATTTTTAAAAAAGCATTCTAATGCAGCTGGCTAACTTTAGGAATCTTGAGAATATGTAACAATTAAGAGATTTTATTTATATAAGTCATGTGGCAGTTTTAAAGTATCTTTACATCAAATATCAAAAGTTTAAAAAAGGAACTTAAAGAAGCCATTTAAAGACGCCATTATCTGTGGAATAATAGTCTTCTCCATAACATGTAAAAAAGCTGGCTTTCTTAAATACTTCATCAATTTTAAAAATGAAAAATGATCTCTTAAAAAAATGTTGGTAATTATGTCCTTCCTTTTGGTTTTTAGGGATAAAGACTATTATTTTCAAGGAAAGAAAGCCACGATTAAAATCAAGGCGAAAAGCCTGTAAGAAAAAAAATCTAACCTTTTTTCACAAGAAACAAAAATTAATTTGGAACTTATTTTCAGAAGCTAAATTAAAACATCCTTTTTATAGGCTATTTCCAAAATGAACTAACAGACCACTCTGGATAATCTAACTCTTAAGTGTCTCCTTTAGAGGGAAAACCTTAAAGAGTACAGTTGTTAATATCCTTATTAAAAGGAAGTTATCGGTAGTATAGATAATTCAAAAATAATTTACACTTGGCTCTGGAATACAGTTTTATACTTGGTGTTTGTGTGCACTTATTAGAATCTGGTATTCTAGAAATTGAGAATGTTTCAAAGATGTCATTTAACTTTTAAAAAGCCCCAATGTTGCCTACATACCAATCTTGCCCTTTATTCAGTTACTCTTTCTCACCATTTTACACAGGAAATTCTAGCTCACCTTTAAAAATGCAATCCTGCTACAAGCACAACTACTTTTTCTAATGGTCTGAGTGGCTCAACACTTTCTCTGAAAACATAGTAAAAATAGTTAAATTACTTCAGGGACTAATGTAGATCTCTCTGGATAGGTCAATTCTAGAGGCAGAAAAGGGGAGGGGAGACAGATAAAGATGTAGGCCTCCTGTTCCATGAATTCATTCCCCCATCCTGATTCTGATATAACAGCGGCATCTTGATTAAGGAAAGAGAAATACAAAAATTAATAAAGAAAGGTGCTACTTGCTTTTTTTTTTCTCCACCCCATAAAGTAGATAAATTAACTATAACTACGTTTCTGACTAAAGAGTGAAAACAAAAGCCTGATAAGATCTACGTATCAAAGACTACTTAAAGTCAGTCAACTATAGATGTACCATATTCAGTCTTATAATAGTTTACAAATAAAAAGAATAAAGAATGAAGGAGAGAAAGAATAAAAGAGGAGAATCATATGATTGCTTATGCTTTAGATGTTTTCTTTTTACGGGTAAATGCACATTTTAAGTGATTCTAGGAGGGAGTGTGTAATGAGTAGTCTATGCTTAAGAAACAAGACCTCTGGGTTCTCATTCCCCCAACTGCTGGTGTATCCCCTGGTCAAGTCATTTAACTTTGTTTCCAGTCCTAAACCATAAAATAGGGGTGATTCAATACTTTCTGTTTGTCTAGGAAGCTAGACAAGATGACCTCAAGTTCCCTTCTAATTTTTAAGATTTAGGATGTATACCCCAACTTGATTTGGATTTTTAAAAAGTCAAGATATGATCCCTGTCCCAAGACACTCATGAGGGTCACTGGCTTTATTTAGAGAAGATTGTTGATCACTTACAAGCACATTTCTAATACTGATTGATCATCGCACAAATGCATATTTCTGAACATGACAAAGGCCTGAAAGGAGATCTTGAAGGATTCAGAATAGTCACCACCATTCCTGGAAACACTTAAAACTCATGTTCTACTCATGTTAAGTCTGTAGTACCACAGCTTTATATGAAAGTGTGCTTTTACTTTCAGCAATAAAATGTTTTGTTTACTTTAGCAAGAGTAAATTTATTCACATAAAAATAAAACAAAAAGCAACAAGAAAACTCAGTATAGTTCTTCAAGATTAAAGCTCTAAAGGCTATCCCTGACCCTCAACAATTCCACAGAAGATCCAAATGTGCACCCTTCGATGAAAAACATTCTTGAAAGTTTGGCTGAATAAGGATTTTTAACTCCTCTAAGATAACCATATACTGGGTATCAATTGCCAATCCTTGGGCTAGCATTTAAAGAAATCTGTTTCTAATATTCTGAATCCCCTAAATATTAATTTCTGTATAATGCTGAACTATCTTTGCTCCAAGAGTAAAATACAAATACTCCCTGGACCTGCTGCACACAAACTACAATAGAGAAATAATTTTAAAGCAGAAGTAACAATTGAAAAATGACATACTACAAAAATGGAGTAACACCTATTCCAATTGTATCAATATGTAAAAGCAGCCTTGACACCAGAACACAAAAACATTCTTTAAGAGGCAAAGGATAAAATGCAGACATAGTACTTTGGATTCCTGGACCAAACTTTAACTGTTCCAAATGGGTCCTAAAATCATTTAACCCGTTATTTCCCCCCTAGAAGTAAAAATCCCATAGTTTGGTCTGAAAATAAAGAACATCTCAAAGCAGACTTTAAAAAATAATTTCCATGGGAGAAACAAAATGTTTAAACTGCAAAATAATTAATTGTGCAATGTTAGTTGAAAAAAATTTACCCAACACTATGCAACAACCATTCTAAAATGAGTCACTTGCCTGCATAATTTCTGACTAGTCCTAGAATGCCTTTCTGTCCTGTTTTTAAAAGACTTTCAGCCTACATATTGTCCTCTTTATGTATACAGCTGTATTTCTTTTTAAAGGTCCCATGATTCCTAAGTCTATGTTTTATGTCATGTTTACTGATACTACATAAGCTGCTGGGGAGAAAAGTATCCGCCATCTCCTTAAAAACAAAGAGCGGAGGGCTGAGATCGGCCTGAGGACTTCAAAAGGTTTTGCTTGCCTTGCTCTAGCTACACTCTCTCCTAATACTACTCTGTCCTGTGGGTTAAATTTCCCCTGCGCTTCTGGCTAAAATGTGGATACCACAGCCAAAAACACTTGCAAGCATCAATCCCTGACTTGGCGGCTCTTGCTACTAAGTGGCAAGCATCTAAGCCACCCTCACCTGATGCTTGGCCGTCTCCATACCCTCCAGAACTGTCGTCTTGAAGTCCTCCTGCTTGCCCTGTGGAAGGAAAGAGGAGAACTCAGGGACCTTACTCCATAAATTGAGATAATATCTGGACATAAAGGCCTAATAGTTGGCGACTATCAATTCACCACCAACTAGTAAACCCATATTCAGAGAGCTCCTTTGGAATCAAGGCCCAGGGAATCACATCATAGTCTTCAAATTTCTGGTTAGGAAATTTCAACTTTACACACTGGTTCTTATTGAAAGGTAGCAAGACAAAGTACATAATATTTCTAATTGCTAAATCCTTACTGTCAGTCTTATTTAATAGTCAAGGTTGGATAGGGGAAAAGGGATTCCCAATGTCTTTTACTAATTATTGGTAGACTGAGAATGGGTGTGACATGAGTTCTAGGATCTGAAGTTGCAGCAATTCAGCATCTGATCAATATCTCTTTATCTTTACTTTTCTATCTAAAATATATATAAGTAAAAGACTTATTTTAATGAAAAATTCTTCCCTTGACTTCAAAGCAGAGTATTAACAAAAAAAATTCAATTACAAAAAAGTTTTACCAGAATTCAATCCTAGATCTGAATATGCCAGTGCTTTCTTTAAAATACAGCATAATACGATGGCCTACTCTCATATGCCAAATACAATCAGCCTGCTAAGAAAATTTTTCCTAACTTCAAGAAAAGTATCACAGCTTGAAAGTTCAATCTGAGAAAGTCAGAATAAATTATCTTCCAGACTCTTCCAAAATCTATCACCAAAACGGATGCTATCATCCTCTTTAACTCTGAGCCACCTGGTACGCTATGGGAAAATACTGTGATCTTTGGAAGACATGAAAAGACCATCCCCCAATTATCTAAAAACTGGACAAGCTTCATTTAAACAGTTTATTTTAAAAGAATTTCAACTAGGAAGCAGATTATTCTACTATTGAGTTAAAAGAAATAGGTAGCAAAGTAAAACTAACATAGCACCCTTGCTGTAAGAATGCTTACAGGCCTATGAGCCTTAAAATGACATCTTCATCTTTAAGTATATGAACGTGTTTAGATAGAAATGATTTTTTTACAATATTAAAATGTACTGCTAGAAGGTATGTGCTCTGCTTTGAAGGTAGAATAGAATATCATTCTAAAACCACAGTATCTCACTATGCTATTATCTGAATGGCCCTTTAGGTTCTAGAAGGTTATGCTTCTCAGACAAGGCACAAGGCATAATAATTAAGAAGGGATGCCCTGGCTGGTTTGGCTCAATGGTTAGAGTGTCGGCCTGCTGACTGAAGGGTCCCAGGTTCGATTCTGGCCAAGGGCACATGCCTGGGTTGTGGGCTCAATCCCCAGTGGGGGGCATGCAGGAGGCAGCCAATCAATAATTCTCTCTCATCATTGATGTTTCTCTCTCCCCCTCTCCCTTCCTCTCTAAAATCAATAATATTTTTTTTAAAAAAAGGGATGACTCCAATTACATAATCCAATCTGCAAACGTATCTTGAAAATGCAGGCCCTACATTTAAAATTTAATTTTTAAAGCTTAAATAATGTTCATTTTTACTGACTTCTGAATTTGTTCATAAAAACAAAAATCTTCCAAAGTTAAAAAAAAATTGTCATTATTTTGTTTAGTTCCAAATAGAACCAAGCTAGACCAAAATATTGAACTATATTTTTAAAAAGGAAAGAGAAGGGCTCAGAACAAGAAAATGAATATGGTTTCCAAGAATAACATTTAGGCATCAGGAATAATACAGTTCCTCTCTCAAAGTATATTTCCTAGCTTGGCAAAGAATAACATCAATGTCATGAAGGCCTGGAACCACTTTTAGGAAAAAAAAAAGTAAAAACAAAAACCTCTTCCAAGCCAGCCATTAAGCCTGAATTATTTTGTCCTTCCTACTATCATTTTCCTCTTTTTCCACTATATACCATGTTGTCTGCTAATTAGCTTATTTTAACCTACAGGTAGCTCTTGACTGGTCTTTTTCCCCTGGTCAGTGGTACTTTGAATAGAAATAAGGATTTCTTATTCCTGACTTCTGTGCTTAAAAGTTAACAGGTTGCTCTTTTACAAACTAGGTAGGGTAGTCTTTAAAAAAAAGATACTGTTTTTGTCAAAAGATGTGGGAGGAGTATAAAAATCCAAAATATGACTTATGCAGAGAAATAGGAGAAAGCCAAGCAGAAGTTGATGTAGACATGTAAGAAAAGATGGGGGGAAAACAAAAAGTTCTTAAAATTAAGCCAAGAAACAAAGAGATTTCTCTCTTGACTTGGAAGAAGTAAAGATGAGGTTGCTTTTTTTCTCTAATCATAATATACTCATGAGTATTTGAGCGTCCATTTCTCCAAAGACATCTGAAAACATTATCATCTTTATCACTGGTATTCTAGACCAATTCTTCATCATTTTCTTAAAAACAGCACACACAGAAACGTTTGAAACTAACTCTCCAACCAGGCAGCGTCTCCGATTAAAACATATAAAAATGGAATACTCATTTGCTCTTTGGGTCTTTCCAGCCTAGGGCTCTGCTTCTGACAGCGGCACAATGACATGGAACAGCAGGCAAGTACAGTTATCTTCCATGAGTTCAAATTCAAAACAGAAAACAAAAATATACCAAAGCAACTTTTTAATATTACTCTGATTTTGACACTACTTCACAGACTTCCTTCTGTTTTCACCCCTTCACTACACACACAGACCCTCAAATTTGGAGTAGAAAACCTTAATACAGGTTATTTATGCCTATCTTCTCCAAACTGAAAATAAAATCTTTTTGTTCTATCTTACATAGCAGCCTCTCAATTGCCCTCTAATAAACCTTCTGCAGATCTGTTAAGTCATTCTTAAGCAGTTAAGTATTTATTATAGACACTACTGGAGCTTTTCTCATCTTGAGTTAAATGCTCAAGAGACCACTCTTTCAATATCTTAAAAGAAAGTCTATAATGGCTTTAAAATACTTTTATTGAGCAAGCACGGATGTAAAAATCATTAGTTTGTTGTTCTCAGGAACATGCTGACCAACAGGTCCACATTTTGACTAGTTTCTCAGAACCACATCCAAATTGATAACTTTTGTAAACATTTGAGAAACTTCTAGATCTAGGAAGCAACAATTTTTAAACAGGAAATAAATTTATCAAAATGTTACTAAATTTACAGAATAAAAGACTGCCAAACTACTGGTTTCAATCAAACCTGACAAACTGAAGAGAAAACAAACTCTAACATTAAACCATCTTAGAAAATAAAGTTTCCACTATATTAATAATCAGTTGGTTTCTTATTTAATAATCTAATTCAGTACTTACTGAATATCCATCCCAAAACTGCCAAGCACAAGTACAAAAGTACAACAGGTTGAATCTCGATTTTAAAAGAATTTAATTTAATTGGGGAAAGATGAAAAATACCCAGAAAGAATTTTTTTTTTTTAAAGGAAACAAGAAGCTAACACAGACTTGGGAAAGAACCAGGGAAACTTTTCTGAAGAAATCCAAAGAGATCTGGATAGACGGAGAGGCAGTGAAATCACCAGCATGGTCCAAACTTTGACAAAATCAAGGAGAAAAGCACAAGACAAGGTATGTGCAGAGAACCAGTTCCCCATTAATGAAGGAGATGGTCCCAAAAAGCAGTGGGAGAACAAGCAGGATGGGTAAAATGAGCCACCTTTAGTGCCCACAACTAAATTTGATCTTAAATAGTAAAGGGGCAGAACTATATGATCTTGATCAGGAAAGCAGCAAAACAAGATATTTTCGTTAAGCTAATCTGGTCACTTTGTACCAGATGAATCAGAGGGAAAAGATAACCTAAATAAAGGAGATCATTTAGATGTGAAGTGAAATCCACTAGAATAAAAATGTGACAGTGAAAATGGAAAAGACATAACAATCACAGAGGCTAGGGTTATACTGTCATTTAACATATTGGACTAAAACATATTGCTTGAATAAGACATCAATCCATCCTATTCCTGGTTCAACTCTGTGTTTACAAAGATGTTTGTACACAAAGGTGGAGTTCATATTTTCTCATTTGGTCCTCATTTTGCAGGTGAGAAAATCCTCATAGAAAAAGTATCCTGTTCCTATATTATACTATGATCAGATCAAATAAAGAATGGTAGCAAGATGAATTCAAGGAATTTATAAAAACAAAGTTTCTAAGCTCAACAAAATGCTATTTTACCTTAATAAAAAATAAAACAAAATAATCAACTCATTAGAAAAAGCAGCTCAGTCTCTAAGACCAAAGAGAAACTGGCAGTATCTGATTCAATGGTTCTTATCAGTCAAAATCAGTTCAAAGGATCTCAAACTGTCTCATGAAAGCCCAGCTTCATCTCTTTATGTTTAATATAAAACTTCCAAAATCCAATCTTGGGAAAAACATTTAAAAACTCCTGAATTCTCCCCATACTATGAATACACTTTCATTGTACTGTTTCTTCACTGGAGTCAGCTCATTGTAAACCTCAACTAGACTGAATTATTCGCAGGGGGACCCAGTGTTCAGCTTTGAACCCTCAGAGTCCAGCACTGTGCCTAGAACAAAACACTGTAGTTTTATAATTAACTAGAGGCCCAATGCATGAAATCTGTGCGGGGGGGGTGGGGGTGGGGGACAGATGGACCTCAGCCCAGCCTGCACCCTCTCACAATCTGGGACTGCTGGCTCCCAACCGCTCACCTGCCTGCCTGATCTCCCCTAACGGCCTCTGCCTCGGCCCCCACCACTGTGGCTTTGTCTGGAAGGACATCCGGAAGATGTCTGGTCTAATTAGCATATTGTCCTTTTATTAGTATAGATGTGTATGAAATAAAGTAAATGAGGACCGGCTATGTTTGGGGGAGTCTTATTTTGTGCAGAAATGTCTCTCTCTTTTTTTTATAATGTTCCTCTCCATACTATCAATTCCCATACTTTCCCTCCCACCCTTTATGCCTCCAAATTTTCACAGTGAAATGTAATGTTTAAGAGTACTTTGCCTTCTATTTTCCATTTATGTGTACATTTGTGTCTCATACTAAGCTATAAATTATCTGAGAGTGGGGACTATGTGTTGGTATAAATCTCGGCTCATTTATAGTTATCTCAAATTTAAAAATTTAGTTAAACTGATCTAGGTTACCTTATCAGCCTGTGACACTTTTTTTCTCAGCCCTCCAGTAAGCATAGTTGCAAATCAGAACACTGAAAAGATGCTACATGCCCCGCCTCCCAAAAAAGGACAAGAAAATTAATCCTAGGCCTGTTCTGTAAATGTATGCATCATACCTCTTATAACGGGAACTCAAATGATTCCAGGCACTTGACACTGGCAGGCCAAAATGGCAACATCAACAATTCTAGCAGGAATAAATTTCCCGGCAACTTCTGGTAAATCTACAAGAAGGTCTCCTACTGGGTATAACAGAATTCTATCTTTCCTTTGGAGGTTATCTGAGTTAATTGTCACTGAACTTGAAAGCTACTCCTGCTCTCTGACTGCACTTGTAGGCAAGGTGAGAGAAAAGTCTGGGATAAGCTATAATAATAGCATGACATTACTACATGAATAATAATTATTCACCTGAACTCTGACCATATAACTATCCGATGCTGCCAAACCCAGCACTTGTATTAACTGTACGTAATCAGTATGACTGCCTCGCAGGGGAGATGAGAACACCTTATAACAAATAATTTTGGTCATTGGATCTTTTATCATGTGGATAATTTCATGATATCAGTGTTTGTGATCAAATTTCATTGAACTTTAAGATAAATTCTTTTACCCATTCACACACATTTTACATATTTTCTGCAATTTATTAATTTTACTAATTCAGGTTATGTTTTCTTTTATCTGATTTTAAAAAACATTTGCAACCTAAAGTATGACTATTATATGAACTGGGCCCCAAAATTAAAACCACACAAATTTCAGTCATACCAATCTCTCACAAATTATTTTTATAATTTGTTTACTAGCCAATATCTCTTTCCAAAATTATCATACGAAACAGAGAGAACAGGTACTTTCCTTTGTTTATATTCTTACAAGGGTTCTTGTAAGAATAGAAACAGGAGACAAAGTGATTCTTCCCACAGTCACTGAATAAAACAGATTATATATAGCTCAGAGCTGTCCCTGATCAGCTAACCACCCCTAATAACCATATCTAACAAAATCAATTTGAAGAGTTAATCAACAGTTTAATAAAGTCTGACCCACTGACTTCAGAATACCTTGAGCATTCATAATCAACAAAATATTTTATTCTTCTAAAGATTAACACTGTGGAAAAAGCAAAGCTAAATTTTCTAAACAAATTAAAAGTTGGTAAGAATGAAATGTATTAAAACCTTACTTACACAGCTTAAGAGAGTAATTTAATTTCTAGTTATTACCTAAAATGAGATGAAGAAAAGTTCTGGTAAAGAATCAGACCCACCTCTTCTCTCAAGATTTTAAGATACCCATATGGCAATGCTCCCATTCAATTTCTGAATAAAATCTGAAGTAGAAGAACTGGTTCTGAGAAGATAAAAGATTTGGAAACTCTGCACAGTTTCTAAATATTTGGACTCACCTGGTAGTATTTTATGATTCACCACCAGGGCCCAATCTATTTCTAAATTATATAAACTAGTAAACTGCATTACTACTTTTCTGGCTACAGTACTTCCCTCATTCACTCTGGAATTTTTTTTAAAGTTGTTTTAAAGAAAAATACTTTATAAATTTTCATAACCACATATAATATATTGGCAAGTTCTGGCTGTTATCAACACATCTCTGAGCACATCTCCTAAACTTAATAAACAAACTTTAACTTTTCCCCCAAATATTAAGATAATTAGACTAAACCACTGAATTAAAGTGAACTAGAACATAATGGCATAAAAGACAGTTCCCCAAAACCTAAATCCCTGTGTTAAGATACTTTTTGTGGGGTGCCTGATATTTATGAAAAAAGGTAACCAACAACAAATAAATAAATAGCTGCTTTTATGAAAAAGAAAACATCAAATGAGACTTGGTTTAAATTTTTCAGAAGACAAAGTATCAATATGGTACCAATGTAAATCAGTTATTTACTGGAGACACTGACAACCACAAAAAAGAGGGTGAAGCAGCATATTAGATGTCCGCTGAGTAATACTTAAGAGTCCTTGAACAACCTCTCGAGCTATGACATATCAAAAGGATTGTCCCCACGTATCGCATTAGCAAGTCTACAGCAAAGGCAGAAGAAAAAGGCAAGAAAGTAAAGAATACAGAAGAAAGAAGTAAACAGTCAAGAAAAGAGTTGGAGGCAAGGACAGAAGAAGGGAAGAAAGCTATACATAAGTCTTTTAGAGAGGAGGGGAACAAAAAGAGTAGTGTTGAGGTACAGAGGTGAGTACATTTGCCTCAGGAACATTAGTCCCAAAGATAATATATACAATCCAATAAGAAGCTGTCCAAGAAGTCATTCTAAGAAAGTTTAGGAAAACCATTCTAGGAAAATCTGATTCCGAGATGAATTGAACACAGAATCTAATGATTTTTTTAAATGCTCTCAAACTATAGGTGTCTCCCCAAAAAATGTATACACACACTTTGAATAATTATAAAGGCAGTTTTATTAAAATACATTTCATTTTCAAAATTGAGCTATCAGCTGTGAAAGTGTGTATACACTCTTTTTTGGAGGGGGGGGCACCCTGTATATTCTTTTGTTACATTTTATTAAAGTATAAGTGTGGTGATTTATATACATCACAGAGGGAAATATTAAAAGTTTTAAAGGCTAAAAAAAAGATAAAACTTCTCAAATGAAATATGCTTTAATCTAAGTATCTATGAAAACCATGCAAAATATAGCATATGGGATCTGAAACAAGCATTTTGTTTTAATGTTTTTTATTGATTTTAGAGAGAGGGAAGGCAAAGGGAGAGATAGAAACATCAAAGTGAGAGAGAATCAATCGGCTGCCTCTTGCACACCCCCTATTGCGGATCATAGGGCAACCTGAGCATGTGCCCAATCACTGAACCACTACCCCCAGGCTTGTTTTTGTTTTTAAAAGAATTGGTGAGGTGAATGGTCCTGGAGCTACTGGAAATATCAAAAGTATTTTGAAGAGAACACAGTAAAAATTTAAAGTCAAGAAGAGTTGAAATGCCATTAAGGACAGAAGATATGAAAAATTAATTAAGTTGTCACTTCTGTTTGGTCTCTCCAAAATAGACAGATACCGCTGATTGGTCTGGGAGTCCTCAGTAGGACTCAAGACTAAGGAGGTATCAGTGAGAACTCTTTGAAGGTAGTTGAAGTTCTGACTCTAATAATCTTTCCATGTCATAAGATTGTGTGAGCTTAAAATCTTTTCATAGCCTTTCCTTATTACCATTCCTTCCACGGGAGGGCTCAATAATTAAATAAAAGGTACTTAGTTCTTTTTTACATCAGAATATATTTTTAAATTTTTCACCAGGAAAAAACCCTTCTCAAACTAATCCACACCATGAAAGTTATCCATCCATTTGGTAAGTGCATAATTTAACCAGAATAATTTCTGAACCATTCTATCTCTAAATTCTGAATCAGTTATCACTGAGAGGTTTGGCTCTTTAGATTTGGCTTTCTGTGTGTTTCCTCTAATTGTTTATTTTCTCCAACTTTTAAATGCTTTATACTGACTGCCACTACTCTTCCACGCCCCCCCCTCCCCCGCCCCACACACACAGAAAGAATATCAGTACTATGTATGCATGCATATGTGTGTGTACCAGGTATACACACATATATACATACAATTAAGACACACATGGCCAATGTCTAGAATATAAACCAAAGCTAAAGACATAAATAACATGCACAATAGGAACAAATCCATTTATTCTTATTTCTAAGATAAAACAAAACTGGTTGGTGACTACAACTCACCAGATGGCTCTTCAGGCTCACTTTCATTTTCTTCCTCAGGTGGGGCTTGAGGGGGTGGTGGGGGAAGCTTCTTTTCCTTCTCTGCTTTGGCATTTCTCTCTTCTTCTGAATAATACTCATCTTCTGAGAGGTTGGCCAAGCTTTCGTCCATCTCTCTGTACTCTACCTATATGGAGATTATACCAGAGAAAGCTAAATACAGTGAACATCTAAAGTTAGGGACTCAATTTGGAATCATCAGTGAATGTGAATTGCTTTTTTAACTTTAAATTTTAAGGGAAATAAACAAATACAAAGAATAAGCTGACTCATAATAGGTAGCTAATTAAAAACAAAATCTCTCATGAAACAATCTTGTGTCAGTTCACATTTAGCCCAATATGTATCTTTTACATCATAGCACTGACATTCAGATCAATGACTTGAGGCTCTCTAGAACTCCCAAATTAAAAAACAAAACAAAACAAAAAAAACAACAAACCGTGTGTGCGTATCAGGTGAGTAGCTAGAAGAGGTTAAGAGTTTTACAGAAAACAGGGACTGGATCAGAAAATGGAAACAAAAATTAAGGATAAACTGGATAGTTCTGACCCGTACTCTAAGAATCTTATTTAACACAAGTATCCATCAAATACTGACCACGAGTACATGGCGCAGGGGAGAAAATGATTATGAATGAGAGTCTCCAGAGACTAAATAAACAGAAACTCTAGTTGCAAATAAAATATCCTAATCAGGTAGCCATTTCATAGAGAGACTTTTTTTTTTTTAAATATATTTTATTGATTTTTCACAGAGAAGAAGGGAGAGGGACAGTTAGAAACATCAATGAGAGAGATCAATCAGCTGCCTCCTGCACGCCCCCCACTGGGGATGTGCCCGCAACCAAGGTACATGCCCTTGACCAGAATCGAACCTGGGACCCTTCAGTCTGCAGGCCGACGCTCTATCCACTGAGCCAAACCGGTTCGGCTCATAGAGAGACTTTACAATAAAACCTCCAGCCATGTAAAGTTTATCCTATTAACTAAGATAAATGGTAGAAACAGACACCTCAAGACAATAGGTAAAAAAAGCAACAAAAAGGGAAAAATGTTTCAGACAGGTCAGAAAATGTAATATATGCTAGTATTGTGTAGTTTCTTTTATTCTTTTAGCCCTCCCTACCCCAAAGATTCAGCACTTTAATCCCCTGCCCATCAATCCTATCCATTCAATCAATAATCACTTAATAAATACCTACCATGGAACTGGGCAATGTGCAAATTCTGAGACAAACACAGAATAATATCAAATTCTTTCTACTACAGCAGTTCAGCTAGATTCTACGCCCTTTCAAGGAAAAAGGAAGCTAAGATAAGTTTGAGAAACATTACAATCTTTGCAGGCCCCAGAGTCATAAAGCAGATTAAAAAGTACCGAGCCCTAGCCTTTTTGGCTCAGTGGATAGAGCTTAGGACTACGGCCTGAAGGGTCCGGGTTTGATTCCCGTCAAGGGCACATGCCCAAGTTTCAGGCTCGGTCCCCAGTAGGGGGCGTGCAGGACACAGCCAATCAATGATTCTCTCTCATCATTGATGTTTCTATCTCCCTCTCCCTCACCCTTCCTCTCTGAAATCAAATAAGAAAAAAAGTACTGAGAAACTTTGCAGTAAAAGCTATCTTTTTAATATTGTTTAATCTGCTTTGATAAAGTAGTAACTATTAACAAGGGATACATTTGGAAAAGGCTAGTTTAGAGAGTTCTTGGTTTTCAGGAAATAAAGAAATTAGAAAAATACCTAGAGGTAGGAGCAAAGATATCTATACGTAAAACCTTGGTTTAACAGACTAATTTGGGCAAAGGGGTGTCTGTTATAGCTGAAAGTCCATTATGTAAGTAGTTTTTCCAAATGCGTATGTTTAAAATGTTGACAAATTAGTTTACCTGTTTTTACTTATGTAGACATGTTTGTGTAATTAAAATTAAGTATGCACGCAAAGTTTAATTTCACAGAAAAGTGTTCTATATGTATTACTGTAATTTTAAATTTATACTGAATAGATCTAGTAAATGCACCAGTCATAGAGAGTAAGCAAATGTCACAGCTGGGGCATGTTTAGTGCATGTGGGAACATCTCCCTGCAGGCATTAAAATTGCTGCAGAAAGTCCTACTGGGAGACAACAGACCAATTACCACATACTAGTTATTTGCAGAACATTGTTATCAGCGTGACTCTTGGATTTAAACATGTAGACTATAATTGCAGATATGGCGACATTACTATGGTTTTTTTCCCCAACATATGGCCTATTTGTTAAAAATAAGTGAATTAATAACAAAAAATAATCTGCTCATTATAAGCAAATCTTGGTCAAAACCACTTTTAAATTAACAGGGTGTTAATTTTCACATATGACATACAGACTGGAAATTTTGTCCATTCAATCCGAAGTTCATTAAATCAAGGACTGCAAAATTGAGGGTTTACTGAACTTAAAAATAACACAATATTGTGTTCCACAGAACCCTAGGATTCTTCAGGATTTTATTTAAAATTTTTAATCCTCACCCAAGGATATGTTTTTATTTATTTTAGAGAGAGGAAGGGGGAGACAGAAACATCAATGTAAGAGAGAAACATCGATGGTTTGTCTCCCATACCTGCCCCGAGTGGGGATCGAACCAGCAACCTAGGTATGTGCCTTGATGGGGAATTAAACCTGCGAATTTTGGTGCATAGGACGATACTCCAACCAACTAAGCCACTCAGCTAGGGCTCACGTATTAATTTTTAAAACACATAAACACTCCTGTTATACAAATGATAGACCTTAAGAAACCACCAACACAAGAACTTGTACTGTTTGGTAACAATTTTGGAGAGCCCTGATGATGAAATTTCTTCTTCCATCTCTTCTCTCCTCTCTCTCTCTCTGCGTGCGCGTTTTTCTTTCTCTTCATTCCTTTCTTTGTTGTTGTTAATCCTCACCTGTCGATGTTTTCCCATTGATTTTTAGGGAGAGTGGAAGAGAGGGAAAGACAGAGAGGAACATCGATGTGAGAGAAACACATTGACAGGTTGCCTCCTGTATGAGCCCTGACCAGGGGCCTGCAACCAAGGTACGCGCCCTTGAACGAATCAAACCCAGGACCCTTTGGTCTGCAGGCCTCCACTGAGCCAAACCAGCTAGAGCCCATTTCTTTTCAACTGTCTTAAGATGGAAAAGCAGGGATCACAATATCAGATATGAAGCTATATTACAAAGCCACTGTTCTCAAAAACTGCCTGGGTGTTGAAACGGCCGCAGTGAGGTTGAAATGGCCCCTGTGAGGCTGAGACGGCCCCCGAGAGGCTGAAATGGCCTCTGTGAGGCTGAGACGGCCCCTGTGAGGCTGAGACGGCCCCTGAGAGGTTGAAATGGCCTCTGTGAGGCTGAGACGGCCCCAGTGAGGCTGAGACGGCCCCTGTGAGGCTGAGACGGCCCCAGTGAGGCTGAGACGGTCCCTGTGAGGCTGAGACAGTCCCTGTGGGGCTGAAACGGTTCCGAAACGGTCCCTGTGAGGCTGCGCCGGCCCCGGGGAAGCCGAAAAAAATACCACATGATCTCACTCATTTATGGATAATAAAGACCATTATAAACTGATGGACAAAAATAGATACAGAGGCAGAGCAGGGCTGAACAGACTGTCAAACTACAGTGGGAAGCCTGGGGAGGATTGGGGGGGAGGGAAGAGATCAACCGAAGGACTTGTATGCACGCATATAAGAATAACCAATCGACACAAGACACTGAGGAGTAGGGGAGGCCGGGGGAATGTCAAGGGGGGTATAAAAGGAGACATATGTAATACTCTTTGTAATACTTTAGGAAATAAAAAAAAACTGCCTGGGACTGGCAGAAGAACAGACATAGACCAATGGAACAGAATAGAGAACCCAAAAGTCAACCCAAGCCATTATGCTCAATTAATATTTGACAAAGGAGGCAAGGGCATACAATGGAATCATGATAGTCTCTTCAATAAATGGTGTTGGAAAAATTGGACAGATACATGCAAAAAAATGAAACTAGACCACCAACTTACACCAAACACAAAAATAAACTCAAAGTGGATTAAGGACTTAAACGTAAGACGGGAAACCATAAAAATCTTAGAAGAATTAATAGGCAGCAAAATATCAGACATATGTCGTAGCAATGGTAACTAAGGAGAACATAAACAAATGGGACTACATCAAAATAAAAAGCTCTGCACAGCAAAAGAAACCATCAACAAAACAACAAGAAAGCCCACTGAGAACATCTTTGTCAAAGTTATCTCCGATAAGGGTTTAATCTCCAAAATTTACAGGGAACTCATACAACTTAACAAAAGGAAGATAACCCAATCCAAAAACGGGCAACGGACCTAAATAGATACTTTACCTTGGTTGTGGGCAAATCCCCAGTTGAGGGTGTGCAGGAGGCAGCTGATCGATGTTTCTCTCACATCGATATTTCTAACTCTCTATCCCTTTCCCTTCCTCTCTGTAAAATATCAGCCAACGAGTGGATTAAAAAACTGTGGTACATCTACACAATGGAATACTATGCTGCTGTAAAAAAACAAGGAACTCTTACCATTTGCAGCAGCATGGATGGACCTGGAGAGCATTATGCTAAGCAAAATAAGCCAGTTGGAGAAAGATAAGTATCACATGATTTCACTCATTTGTGGAATATAATGAACAACATAAACTGATGAACCAAAATAGAGCCAGAGGAAAAAAATATTTTAGAATGGAAGTAATCCTGTTATTTGCAGATTTTTAATATTTTCTATAACTTTTGTGATATTATACTATTTAATACACTTTTGGTAATATTATATTTAAAATCTTTTTTTCTTGACATTTTTATTGGATTAATATTATATGTAAAATTGTTTTTCTTGAAATATTAAGGTTTATTGCATGTAACATTATATTTAAAATATTTTTTCTTGAGAAAAAAAGATGGCAAAACAAGCTAAACAAACAACAAAAACAACCTTTTGCACTACTTATCAATCAGTACTGGATCTCTACGATAATCATGAACAAAATACAGAGATAAAATTGGGTTCTGAGGCTAAAAGAAGACTGCAACTATTATGCTTAACCTCCATTCTTAAATTTGGCTCTATCAAAATAGCCTCATTTTCTCAAAGACAACTAAAATAAATTTAAGTTTCTAATAAAAAACAGGCAAGTAGTATTTTGGGATTTTGCATAAAATTTCATTTTGTTAAAAAAAAGTGTTTCTCCACTTAATAAAAAGTTTAAAAACCACCTGAAAGAATCATATACACTCTAAAAATAAAAATTATTTTCTGAGAAAAAGAATAGATACTTTGAACACAAAGGCCTGGGAATCTCTCATCCTTAAGTAAAATCCTTAAAGACTTCAGAGATTGTACAACCATGTTCTTAAACCAAGGACAAAAAGATGTCCCAGTATGAGGATATGTGTCATGAACAAGTTTCAAATTTACATCTCTAGTCTCTTCCACACCCTGGATACAATGATTCAGTCATTGCCCAATCATCTTAAACCTCCAGTTGTTTGGGGGTTTTTTTGCTTATTTTCATCTTTCTTTCTTTTCATTCCACTAAGATACAACTGCCATGATATATTCATATAGTTTAACAGATGAACGCCAACCTTTTAAACCAACATATAAACTCTCTAGCTCTAACTACTAATATATAGTCAAACTTACCTCTAATCATTTGCTAACACACTAATCCACAAGTACTTAATGCTGTTTTATTCATCCCTAAACTCCCTAAAAGCTACTCCCACCTTTTTCTATTAATCCAATGCCTAAAATCAAGGCCCACCACCTCCACATATTATTCCCTCACTATTCCAAATTTACAAACACATTGTCCCCTGCTCTGAATTCTCACAGCACCATGATCTGCACTTGCTAGTCTAGTGCAGTGCTGTCAATGGAATTTTCTATGATAATGAAAATGTTCTGCATCTGTGTTTTCAATATGGTAGAACTAGCCACATGTGGCTACTGAGTACTTATCACATGACTATTTAAGTTTAAATTAAAATTAAAAATTCCATTTCCTCAGTCATATTAGTCGCATAGTAAGTGTTCAATAGCTAAATGTGGCTAGTGGCTACCATACTAGACAGCATAGATCTAGTATTTGGCTCTCAACAGTCTAGACACAACTCTGCAACCTGAACAGTACTGATTCCTCCAATTTATCTTGCTCCTAGAAAAACCTCATTTCCAATTAAATTCATTTGCCCATTGTTCCCAACATTCAGTTATCCACTCTGGACTCCCTTTTGCTTCTCAAATTCCTTTGTATTATATCCTAAGCATTTTTCACTTCCTTTTCCCCATCGGTAGTACTCTATTACTGGGCACCTACTTACTGTATGCCAGACACAGTAATAAGCATTTTGTTTATATTACATCTAAACCCAATAACCTTACAGGTAGGGTTTATTTTCCTGGCATAAATGAGTCATAAAAGAAAACGCAACTCTGCTCTGGTGGGGTAGCTCAGTTGGTTAGAGCATTGTCTCAATTAGGCCAAGATTGCAGGTTCAAACTTAGGTTAGGGAACATTCAAGAAGCAATCAATGAATGCATAAACAAGTGTAACAACAAAACTGATGTTTCTCTTTCTGCCTAAAATCAAATTTAAAAGAAAGAAAATTTAAGCCCATCCTTTTCCAGAATACTTTTCTAAATTCTGTCCTTTTAAGGCCCGGCTGAAGGCCACCATTCCTGAAGATGCTTGGTGTTCCTAAAATCCCAACCCAATCTACCATTTTTAAACCTTAAACCTTTAATATGTTGCCATAATGTCAATGTATATACACTCAGAAGTGAATTTAATTTTATACTAATGAAACTAGCTTCAGGACCCTCTGACTGAAAGGACTGCTTCCAATATCCTGAACCTAATTTTGATTACATAAATATATAATTTTTAAAAAGAGTGTTCTCAAAACTGAAAAAACTTCCAACCCAACAAATACAGATATATCCCTTGAATACACCTCAGAATTTCTGAAGCAAATGCCTGTGTACACTGGACTCAGCTTGCTTTTTATGTCTATGGATACTTCACCCTTGAGATCTGTGTCCTCTGGCTCCCAAGACTGGCTATGAATAGATGTTTCCTAGTTCCTTACTTCCTACTTGCTCCCCCAAATAAATACATAACTCATTTTCCTTTTCAGAGTTTCAAAGCTAATCACAATGGAAAGAGAGGGTAACAAGAATTAAACACAGGTGAATTACAAAGAAATCTTATAGCATGCTCCAAACTGATCTACAGATTCAATGCAACCAGAATCAAAATCTCAGCTATCTTATTTGTAATATTGACAAACTGATCCTAAAATTCACATGAAGTACAAAGGACAAAATCTTTAAAAAGGACAAACTTGAAGAACTCACCCTTCTGATTTCAAAACTTATTGCAAAGCTACTATAATCAGGACAGTGTGGTAATGGCATAAGAACAATACTTTAAAGGATTAAAAATGGCAGCAGAGTAAATGGATGCTGCATGGACATGCTCCCGGGAACAAACTAGAATCACAACTAAAATACAGAAGAACTTCCTGAATAATCAACCGAAGATTCGCAGGAAAGAACCCTGATACACGAAGACCAAAAGTGGAGACCCCAGAGAGACTGCGGAAGACAGCTTTCCCACACAGACATTTGCCTTGCCTGGGGGGAAAGCAGTAGACCAACCCTATTGGAAAACACCTTGCCCCTGAGGCCACTTAAGAGACTAAAAATAGGTGGGGGGGGCAATTGGAGGAAAAGGAGACATATTTATTTATTTTTGTTGTCTAAAATTTTACATAAATAAATAAATTTTTAAGAGATTAAAAATAACAATTAGCCTCAAGGCAGAAGCAACTGCCCCACCCTGTTGAAAAAAACCCTTGCCACACCTCATGATGACTGCCTGAGGGCAATTCAAGTTGGAATCCGGTCAGTCTATAGGCAGCGGTGGTCTCTAGAGCAGTGGTTACCAACCTTTCAGACTTCACGGACCACTGGTTAGTAACTGCTGCTCCAAAGGTTTCCTTAAACCAGCAGTCGCCAACCTTTCGGACCTCATGGTTGGTGACCGCTGCTCTAGAGGCTTTGAGTCTTTGCCTGATCTAATTAGCCAGAAACAGTGTTTGACACTGTCCTACACTAGAGATTGAGAGTCATAGAGGATCTACCTAATGTGAGAATAAACAAGCAATCTTTTCTGTCAGAAAAGGGAGTTGAGGCAACCGCCATTTTGGTCCGTGTGACTTTGCTGCCATTTTTTACTCTAGTGACTTGCAGCTCCCCTGAGGGGCACCATTTTGAAATGGCAAAGGTCACCCCTTCCTTTAAATTAGCCAATCGCACAAGACTGACTTCACTGGGTAGATCTTCCAGACAAAAACTTAGCAAGGAAACAGTGACTCTAAAGGACACACTGGATCAGATGGATTTAACTGACATTTATAGAACATTTCACCCCAACATAGTGACCGGTCAGCCAGTCATTCTGTTGTTCAGTTGTTTGGTCACTTAGGCTTTTATATATAGAACTACAAGCCCGGTGCACAAAAATTTACCACTGCAACAACAAAAAATTAATATACTTAGGAATAAACTTAACCAAGAAAGCAAAAGATCTGTACTTGGAATACTACAGGACACTGAAAAAAGAGAGAAGAAGATATAAACAAGTGGAAGAATATACCGTGTTCGTGGATTTATAGAATCAACATCATTAAAATGTCCATACTACCCAAGGCAATCTACAGATTCAATGCAATCCCCATTAAAATACCAACAACATATCTCACAGAGCTAGAACAAACACTCCAAAAATTTATATGGAATCAAAAAAGACCCTGAATAGCTGCAGCAATTTTGCGAAAGAAAAACCAAGCTGGAGGAATCACAATACCAGATTTCAAGTTATACTACAAAGCCACTATAATGAAAACATGCTGGTACTGGCACAGAACAGGTATATAGATCAATGGAACAGAACAGAGAGCCCAGAAATCGACCCAAGCTATTACGCTCAATTAATATTTCACAAAGGAGGCAAGAGCATAGAATCTTGAGTCTCTTCAATAAATGATATTGGGAAAATTGGACAGATACATGCCAAAAAATGAAACTAGACCACCAACTTACACCATACACAAGAATAAACTCAAAATGGATAAAGAACTTAAATATAAGTTGTGAAATCATAAAAATCCTGTAAGAACCATAGGCAGCAAAATCTCAGACATCTCTTGTAGCAGTATGTTTATAGATACATCTCCTAAAGCAAAGGAAACTAAGGAGAAAATAAACAAATGAAACTACATCAAAATAAAAAGCTTCTGCCCAGCAAAAGAAACCATCAACAAAACTAAAAGAGAGCCCACTGTATGGGAGAACATATCTGGCAATGATACATCTGATAAAGGGTTAATATCCAAAATATAGAAGGGACTCATACAACTTAACAAAAGGAAGATAATCTAATTTAAAAATGGGCAAAGGATCTAAAGAGACACTTCTCCAAAGAGGACATACAGATGGCCAAGAGAAATATGAAAAAAATGCTCAAAGTCACTGATCATCTGAGAGATGCAAATCAAAATGACAATGAGGTACCATCTCATACCTGTCAGAATGGCTGCCATCAACAAATGACAAGTGCTGGCGAGAATGTGGAGAAAAGGGAACCCTAGTACACTGCTGGTAGGAATGTAGACTGGTGCAACCACTGTGGAAAACAGTATGGAGTTTCCTCAAAAAATTAAATATGGAACTGCCATTTGAATCAGTGATCCCACTTCTAGGAATATAGCCTAAGAAACCCAAAGCACCAATCAGAAAGAATGTATGTACCCCTCTGTTCATAGCAGCACAATTTACAATAGCGAAGATCTGGAAACAACCCAAGTGCTCATCTATATATATAAAGAGGTAATATGCTAATTGGACCTAACAGTGTCACAGTCAGGACCGCTAAGGAGGAGGCTGCCTGCACGTGTGCGGCAGGGCATTGCTCCTGGAGATGGGGTGGAAGTGGGGAGGCGCCCGGAGGAGGCCCGTGCCCGGGAGGGCGGGGGTGAGAGCCCGTAGCACCCCCCTCACCAGTCCACCACCCACCTCTCACACTCAGAGCACCCCCCCGCTCACCTGCCTGGGGAAGGAGCACAGCACAGCAGGCGGGAGGTTTCCACGCTCCCCTCAGGTGCCATGACGGGGCAGAGCCCTTGCGTTGCTCCAGAGACGGGGTGGAAGTAGGGAGGCGTCTGGAGAAGGCGGGACCAGCACAAGGCAACTCAAGGGACTGAGGTTGGGACTTGAAGCGGCCAGAGAAGGCCAGAGGGTCAGGGGGCTGGACCAGGCGCGCTGGAGCTCTACGT
>NW_006352194.1:4171998-4176457 GCF_000327345.1 Myotis davidii
CTCTGGAAACAACCCAAGTGCCCATTCTGTAGATAGGTGGATAAAAAAGCTGTGGTACATTTATAACATGGAATACTATGCAGCAGTAAAAAAAGAAGAATCTGTTACCATTTGAGACAGCATTGAGGGACCTGGAGAGTATCAGAGAAAGACAAGTATCACATGATCTCACTTGTATGTGGAATCTAATGAACAAAATAAACAGATGAACGGAGTGGATTCAGAGACATGGAAGCAGGGAACAGAATGCAGAAACTCAGAGGGAAGGTGTGTGGGTGGGAGATAATCAACCAAAGACCTTGTATGCATATGGACACAGACAACAGGGTGCTGAAGGCCTGGGGCAGTGTGGGGGTGGGGCAGGAGGGAGGCTGGAGGGGGTTAATGGTGGAGAAAAAGGGGACATATGTAATACTTTCAACAATAAAGAATTATTAAAACAAAACAAACAAACAAAATAATACTTTATAGATCAGTAAGAGAGAACTGAGAGTTCAGAAAAAAATCCTTACATTTATGGTCAGTCAATGCCAACTATTCAAAGGGGGAGAGACTAGTCTTCAACAAATTGTGCTGGATATCCACATGCAAAAGAATGAAACTGAACCCATATCTCAGACCATATTAAAAAAATTATTTCCAAAATGATCATAGACCTAAATGCAAGAGTTAAAACTATAAAACTCTCAGAAGAAAACACAGGAGTAAATCATTATATAGGATTAGGAAATATTTGCTTAGATATAATACCAGAAGCAAAAATGTCAAGAGAGATAAATTGGACATCAAAATTTAAAACTTTTATAATCACCATAAAGAACTCTACTCAACAATAAAAAGACAACTCAATTTAAAAATGAACCAAAGATCTGAATAGACATTTCACCAAAGAAGATATATGCATGGCCAATAAGCACAAAAAAAGATGCTCAACATCATTAGGGTAATACTATATATCAAAACCACAATGAGACCACTTCACATCCATTATTATTATCCTATATAATAAAAGGCTAATATGCAAATAGACCGAACAGCAGAACAACCAGTTACTATGATGCACACTGACCACTAGGGGGCAGACGCTCAAAACAGGAGCTGCCCCCAGGTGGTCAGTGTGCTCCCACAGGGGTAGTGCCACTCAGCCAGAAGACCCAGCGGTGGCAGGAGCCTCTCCAAGCCTCTGCGGAAGCCCTAAGGACATCCCCTGAGGGCTCCTGGACTGCGAAAGGGCACAGGCCAGGCTGAGGGACCTCCCCTCCAGTGCACGAATGTTGTGCATCGGGGCCTCTAATCTATAATAACCAGACAGTATTGTCAACAAGGATGTGGAAAAATTGGAATCCGCATACACAATTGGTAGAAATGTAAAATGGTGTGGCTGCTGTGGAAAACTGTTTGACAATTCCTCAAAAAGTTAAACCGAGAGATACCAGCAATACCACTCTTAGGTACATACTCAAGAGAACTGAAAACATATCTATATATATAAAAGGCTAAGTGTCCGTCTGTCCGACCGGTCACTATGATGTGCACTGACCACCAGGGGGCAGACGCTCAACAGAGGAGCTGCCATGATGCACACTGGCCATTTAAAAATAAATGCCCCACGGACCTGGCGCTGACAAACCAACACTCGGCTTCCCCCAAGTGGGACACAGGCCCCGCCATCACCCCAGAGCAACACACCACCAATCTCAGCCCATGCTGCCAAGACCCCATGGCGCAAAATGTGGCTCCCAGCCCAGCCTGGAAAAATGGTTGCTGTGGGTGCTGGGTAATGATGCCAAGTAGTAACTCCCGACTTCCTTTCCCTAGCAACTAGCCTCCTTGGAGTTTCTTCAGCCTAGGAACCCAACTTGCTTTTTAGCCAGGTGCAAACATTTTACAGTTTAACCAAATGTTTGTGAAGCACTTTCCCCTGCCTCATCTCATTTGATCCTCACGGAAGTCCTAGAGTAGGTAGATAGGAGACTCAGTAGAATCCAATTTTCTTTTCATTAGCAAGATGCTAATAGCAGTATTAAAGTATTTCTTCGAATTACTTTCCTTGTACTGTGCACAAATACATGCACTGGGACACTAGAATTATCCTTAATAGCCAAAAAAGTGGAAACAACCCAAGTGCCCATCAAATGATGAATAGATAAACAAAATGTGGGATAATATTTGGCCACAGAGTTATCAAGTACTGAATGGAAGTACTACTACAACCTGGATAAACATTGAAAACATGCTAAAACCAAACACAAAAGGCCACATATTATATGATTTCGTGTATATGACATATCCAGAATAGGCAAGTCCACAGAGACAGAAAGTAGATTAGTGGTTATCAGGAGCTGGGGAAGGGGGAAATGGGGATTGACAGCTAATGGTACAGGGTCTTTTAGGGGTGATGAAAATATCCTAAAATTAACTGTGGTGCTGGCTGCACACCTTTGATTATGCTAAAAACCAATGAGTAGTACACTTAAAAATGGTTAATTCTAATGGTATGAAGTTTCTCAAAAAAACAAACAAAAATAACCCCCAACCAAAAGAAACACACTTTTAAAAACATCTACTTCTAAAAGAAAAAACAAAAAACCCCATCTTATCACATAGGTTGCTGGCCACACTTTCCATTGAAATAGTAAAATTAAAACCCTATTAGGCTTCTGTCCTCTTATTTCATTTCTGAGAGTCACAACCTCTGTGCTCTTTCTTTTCATTTTTCGTTAAAATGTGTTTTTATTGATTTCAGAGAGGAAGGGAGGAGGAGAGAGAGAGAGAAACATCAATGATGAGAAAGAATCTTGGATCGGTTGCCTCCTACACGCCCCCTGCCTGGGAATGGAACTGTGACCTCCTGGTTCATAGGTGGACACTCAACCACTGAGGCACACCAGCCGGGCCGGCCCTCTGTGCTTTTCTAACCCATGCTTTGGTAAAAGCCCCCGAAAATATTTACCTCCTTTTACTTAGCACAAGGTATTCCTGGAGAGAGAGCTCTGAAGTGGGCAGCGCAATCTGATAGCTCATCTTAGGAGGCTCCTCATATTGAGGCTATGAGAAGGTAGAAGGAGAGTCTCACAGCCCTAAGAAAAAAAGCCAACCCTCCAGATACCTTGATTTCATACTTCCAGACTCCAGAACTGAGAGACAATAATGTTCTGTTAAGATACATACACACAGAAGTTCCTCATACACACTGACTTGGTACACCCACTTAAAAATCGTATACAGATGGGAAACTTGTATGGACAAATTATACTTAAAAATTATATGTACATATATTTCTAGTTTTTTTCAACTGAACCATGAAATCTCCAATAAAGGCCCAAGTCTAAAGTCTGTGCACTTGGATTGGTGAATACACAATACAAGACACAGATGATGTATTACGGACTGTCCACCTGAAACCTATATAATTAACCAATGCCATCCCAATAAATTCAATAAAAATTAAAAACAAATAAATAAATATAGTCTGTGCTCTAGTACGGCCCGGTGCCTCATACACTGGAGGTATCCCATGTGGCCTTTTGTTTCAGAGGCTGATGAGACCTTATCACCACATACCAAAGTGCAGGGCTTACATTCCGGTCCCACCACTGACTTAGCTGTGTGACTTTGGGCCAGTCGCTTAAACTGTGTGCCTCGGTTTACTCATTCCTAAAGTGAAGCTGGCCAATACCTGCCCCTTGGTGTTCAGCAAAAAATAAAACGTTAATGAAGCTCTGAACACGGCTTCTGGCACCCGGAGACGCGAGGCTGCTATTGTCTGCATATACTAGTCCGTGGCAAATCTTTTCCTTCCCATACTTTTGAACCTAGGCTGACTGATATTAGCCCTCTTAATCAGCTTCATCTGTAAAAAAAAAAAAAAAAAAAGGATCTAAGGCGAAAGATCACTGAGAATAAAAAGAACAAGAGAAAAACTATCACACATCAACACATCCAGGGAACGAAAAAGAGGTTCCTTTCTCTTCGGTCTCTCTGGCTACGGCACGTCCTTAGCATCCATCACCCACAGCCCCAGGGCTCCCAGCTGAAAGGCACATCTAGGGGCAAACGAGCGAGGCGAGTCTTCAACACGCCAGCCACAACTCCACGTCAGGGAGCCATGTTTCCCACTCGGGAAAAGGAAAAGGTGCACGAGCCCCCTCGGCCCCCCATCAGTCCCCGTCTCCCAGGAGGGCCGGGTCCCAGCACAAAGACCGCATCACCACGGGCAGCGACCTTCCCTCCCTCATCCAGCTGCTGGGGAGGCGGTGGAGACAGACCGACCAGGAGAGCTGGGTGGGCGGAGGACAGAAAGGCCGGGGGCCTGGTGGGGGCGGGACGACCTCGGGAAAGCGAGGCACTGGGAGATGTGGTTGGAGGGAGGGGAGAGCCTCACCTTCGCCCGCTTGCGCCGGCTGGTCCGTCGTCCCTCCGGAGTCTCGGCGATTCCCGTTTCCATGGGGGTGGCAGA
>NW_006352194.1:4176645-4183883 GCF_000327345.1 Myotis davidii
CGCAGGCGCGGAGCGCGCTCCCGTCGCGTCCGGACAAAAAGGCCGGAGACGCCCACGGCCCCGCCCTCTCCCGCTGCCATAGAGTCGCGTCCTCGCGGCTAGAGCGGCACCATGGCAAAGAGCGCGGTGTTTTCCTAGAGCGTCTCCTTGGCCTTTGGAGTTGGCCCGGCACCGACACCGACACCGTCCTGGCCTTAGGGCTTCTGGGCCAGACTGCACCTCCGAGGGCGACCATTTCATCCAGGGATTTGGATGCACTTATAAATTCATTCACTCACTCATTCATTCATTCATTTATTCATTCACCTATTCGTCGATTCAACCAATATAGGTGACAAGGGCTTAATTATAGTTCTTGCTTTCAAAGAGCATATGGCCTAGGGATGGGAAATCTCACTTATTTATAATTATCCTTGATTGTACTGGGGAAATCTTGGAGAGCAAATTTCGTGGTAATAAAATGGACAGTAATTAATAAATCCAGTTTTGAGTCCAACAGGATTGCTCTTGCATCCAATGCTTTGTTCATGCCCTTGCTCTCTCACACCTCCATTCCCTTTGTGCGCTCCCTCCCCCATACACTGGTTTCTACAAAATAGTGAACACATGTCAAATATTTGTTTGTTTATTCATTTATTTATTATTTAGAAACAGCAGGACGATAAAGCTGGTTCAAAGGAGAACATGAAAAAATTGATATACAGTGGGGCCTTGACTTACCAGTTTAATTCGTTCGGAGACCAAGCTTGTTAAGGAGCTTGTTAAGGAGCTCGTTAACTCAAATTACTCTGTCAACTCAATGCAAAAAATCCGCCAGAGACAGCTGGTATCTCAAAAAACTCGTTAGTCGGGACATTCGTAAGTCAAGGCCCCACTGTATAGTCATTGGTCAGTGGAAAACAGAATGCTAGGAAAGGATTGCAAGGTAACTATATATATAAAAGCCTAAGTGACTGTTATGACCAGTCGACCAGTCGCTATGACACACACTGACCACCAGGGGGCAGGTGCTCAATGCAAGAGCTTCCCCCTGGTGGTCACTGTGCTCCCACAGCCAATGTCCTGTGGCCTCTCGCCCCCACCCCTCCTCAACCGGGCCTCTAGTTTTTAAATAAGAAAAAGCCGTTGATGTCTTACAATGCCATAAAACTAAACTTTGGGGCTTATCTTTTCTCTCAGACAGAACTTATTTGCATTTATCTCCCCTGACAAAAAAATACATTTGCGCCCTAGCTGGTTTGGCTCAGTGGATAGGGTGTTGGCCTGTGGACTGGAGAGTCCCAGGTTTGATTCTGGCCAGGGGCACATGCCTGGATTGGGGGCTCAATCCCCAGTGGGGAACATGCAGGAGGCGGCCGATCGGTGGTTCTCTCTTGTCATTGCTGTTTCTATCTCTCTTTCTCTCTCCCTTCCTCTCTTAAATCAATAAAGAAATACGTGTTTTTTTTAAAAAAATACATTTGCTGCTTATCTATTTTTTTACCCAGAAATACAGGCATACCTTGGAGATCTTGTGGTTTGGGTTCCAAACCACCATAATAAAGCGAGTATCACAATAAAGCCAGTAGTAATCTTTTTGCTGGTGGAGGGTCCTACCTTCAATTTGTGAAAAGCAAAACACCTGTGAAGTACAATAAAGCAAAACACAATAAAGTGCGGTAGACCTGTAATGAATTAGTTTCATTTTCTTAAATTGTGGTAAAATATATACATAACATAAAACCAGCTTAAGCATCTTTAAGTGCACAGTTCACTAGTGTTAAGTACATTTACATGATTGTACAATCTCCAGATCTCTTTTCATCTTTAAAAACTGTACCCATTAAACAATAACTCCCCAACAGTCCCTCCACCCCACCCCCAGCCCCTGCCAACCACCATTCTACTTTCTGTATCTATAACTTTGACCACTCTAAATATCTCATATAACTGGACTCAAGCAGCTTTTGTCTTTTTGTGACTGGCTTATTTCATTTAGCATAATCTCCTCAAAGTTCATCCATGTTGTAGCATGTACCAAAATTTCCTTCATTTTTAAGACTGAATAATATTCTAATGTCTGCATATACAACATTTTGCTTATCCATTCATCTGTTGGTGGATTTTGGGATTGCTTCCACTTTTTGGCTGCTGGGAATAATGCCGCTATGGACATGGGTGTGCATGGGTATCTCTTCAAGACCCTGCTTTCAGTTCTTTGGGATATATATGCCCAAGTGGAATTGCTAGAGCAACTTACCCATTTTTTAAAAGTTCACATCTGGCCCTGGATGGTGTGGCTTGGTTGGTTGAGCACTGTCCCATGCACCAAAGGGTTTCTGGTTCCATTCTGGGTCAGGGCACAATCCCGGAGGGGGGGGTGCGTTTAGGAGGCAGTCGATCTAGGTGTTTCTCACATTCTCTCTCTGCCCCCCTCCTCTCTAAAACTAATAAAACACATTTTAAAAACCAATCAATAAAAGTTGACATCTGCCGAAACCGGTTTGGCTCAGTGGATAGAGCGTCGGCCTGCGGACTGAGGAGTCCCAGGTTCGATTCCGGTCAAGTGCATGTACCTGGGTTGCAGGCACATCCCCAGTCGGGGATGTGCAGGAGGCGGCTGATCGATGTTTCTCTCTCATCGATGTTTCTGACTCCCTATCTCTCTCCCTTCCTCTCTGTAAAAAATCAATAAAATATATATTTTTTAAAAAGTTGACATCTGACTTTACAGAGTGGGGACCCTAATCAATATTAAATAGTAAGTCAAACAAAGTTATCCTCCCCAAAAGCATCAGGTGACAAACAGGTGGGCCAGTTAGATAATATTCTAGTATTACTGTCAACAAACTTGCAGTAAGCTTTTAGCCTTATTTCCAAATTCTGGATAATTTTTATTTGCAGTCTCCCTCACTATGAGGATAGGGACTGTGTTACTGGGTATTTTACTCTCAGTGGCTAGGGCCCTTAAGTACTGGTGATTGAATGAAGTACCGCTAAGGCCTACATCACCTGGCTGTTATGAGGACATTATGAGATATTGCTTGCAAATGGCCTGTCAAAGTCTGGCACATAGTGGCTGCTTAAGACATAGGAGTACTTGATATTATTGTTATGCAACAACTGGGGGCTGGGGGAGAGGGATGGTCATGACTCGGAGGAGGGGCAGCCATGACTCCTGGTATGGGGGCAACTGTCCTAGAGGGGGGACTGAGGCTGGGTCTTGGGGCCTGGGTGCCACCAAGCTAGAATGCTGGGAGACCTTATGTCTTTTTTTAGGACTCTCCACGAGATACTTGATTCCTCGGGCACCATAGGAGCATTGGTGGCTTGGATGATCAGCTATAAGCCAGTCTTGTTCGGGTTCCTCTTCCTCCTGCTATTGCTTAGCAACTGGCTGGTCAAGTATGAATTCAAGCCTACCCCCACAGAGACCCAGCAGGTGAGCAAGAGGAGCCTTAGCTTCAGTTGAAGGTGATGGGATATTCACAGGTAGTCTGGGGTCTGGGGGACGGGGGGGGGGATATCAGGATAATGGGGCAAGGCTGAGGCACCCACGCCTCTAAGTCTTTGCTCTGCAGCTCACCCTTCACAAGATTTCAGTTGCCTCGGCTAGGGAATTGGGACCACCCTAGACTCTGCCACTTCATGTTTGACGTCAACATGCTTTAGCAACGGCAACACTCACTTTAAAGGAAAACATGAAAATGGATGAACTAGAGACACATGTATAACATAGATACATCGCTAAAATATAATAATGAAGATAGAGATGCACATGAATTATGACATATTTTATATGGTTCAAAAACATGCCAAACAATACCCTATCTTGTTTATGAACACACGTTTTTTTTTAAAATTTAATTCTTTATTGTTCAAAGTATTACATATGTCTCCTTTTCCCCCCATTGACCTCTCCCCAGCTGCTCCCACCCTCCCCAGCACATGCCCTCACCCCCCTACTGTCTGTGTCCATTGGTTATGCTTATACATATACATACGAGTCCCTTGGTTGATCTTACCCTTCCCTCCTACCCCCCACTCCCCAAAAGCACATGTTTAGTGAAAGTACATTAAGGCAGGATTTTTCAACTTCCACATGATTGGCATTAGGGCGGGATAATTCTCCATTGTGAGGGACTGCCCTATGCATTGTTAGATGTTTAGCAGGAACCCCGGCCTCTACCCATAAGATGCCAATAGCGCCCATCACCCCTGTTGTGACAACCAAAAAATGCCTCCAGGCATTGCCAAAGGTCCCTTGGGAGGACACACTGGCCTCTGGTTGAGAGCCACTGGAATGAAGAAATGCATGAAAAAAGTAAACTCTGGATTCAGGATTGCAGTTGAGATGCGTTCAGGGCGGGAGGGAGACATTCTAGGAGAGGGTGCCACTTCTTGTGATGTTTGCCTTTGTGATGTTTTACTTCTTACACTAGTGTGGAGACGTGGGTATTTGCTGTAATATTTACTTTTTTGTGTGTCTGAAAGATTTAATTTTTAAAGGGTTGGAAAGACCAGGAATTTGTAGTTGAATCCAAAAAAGAACAGCTAAAGTATTATTGCTCTGGGTGAGGGGGCAGATGAGGACGATAGAGACAAGAGCGTGTCCTGAGACACTGAGACTGGGCAGCAGAGACTTCGCAGGGCCTGACGAACTCTCAGCGCCCTGGGGGAATGCACAGCCCTGGAGACAGATACATTTGGGTTAAAGGTTTTATGTTCTTCTATGAGCCAGAGGGAACTGTGGGTCCTGGGGGTGTGGGGTCTCTCCCACAAGCTGGATGATGCCGAGCCCCCATTCTCTCACCCACACGATGCTCTCCTGGCGGGCTGGCTGTGAGAATCCATTAAGGTGACAGTTATAAATCACCCAGCACGGGAAGGGGGGGGTTCTCGTTATTAACCAACCTCCCCTCTTTTCCTGCTGGCGGGAGCTCAGGAAAAGACAGAGAAACGAAAGACCCCCGAAGCCGAATCCAACTGCAACGCCATGAGCACGAGAGAAGTCGAGAGACTGCACGCCTGCTTTGCCCTCCAGGACAAGATCCTTGAACGGCTTATGTTCAGTGAAATGAAGCTGAAGGTCTTAGAAAATCAGATGTTCATCGTTTGGAATAAAATGAATCGCAAGCGGTCGAGCGGTCAGCAGATGTTTGCCGAGAGGAAGCACAGACCGAGGAGACAGGAGTCCCCCTTCTCTATCTACTCGGAGTGCACGACCAATTCTCCCTGAGGGCCGAGGCTGGGGTGGGCTGGCTTCTTCTGGTGTTACCTTTACTCAGTAAAGCCCCAGCAGAGACTATTGGATTTTCTTAGTAAATCACACTGGAGAGGATGATTGGGCGCTGATAGGTCACCTCCGGAAAAGCAACCTACTCACCAGGCCAGCCAGACGGCATCCTATGATACAACCTGACGGCTCTAGAACCCAGCTCTTCCTCCCAGACTCTGGTTCAGGGCGCTATTTACCTGTTCACCTTGAGTCTCCCAAGGGTCTCCCCACTGTTGTCCCACCCTCCGATCTCCCCGTCACTCTGCACCCAGAGGCCAGAGCAAGCCCTGCCAGGCCAGGCTCTGAGTGTGTTCATTGCCTGTTCTCAAGCCAACGTCTCCCCGTGGTTGACAGAATAAAACCCACACTCCCTACTTGGTGTTCAGACGCTCCATGATCTTATCCCCTTTCCAGGCTCTTCCCCGCCCCACCCCACCCCCGATTTCTCACCCTCTCACGCTTTATACTCTATGCCAAAGTACCCTAAACATCAGTCATTAGGGCACCACCTTTGTGATTTTTGCCATAGTCATGAGTCACCTGAATGTTTAACTCAACATTGTCCCTTTACATGGACTATTTTTCCTTAAATAAATGTATCTGTAAAGGAACATAGTAATCAAGGTAAATAATTTATTTGTAAATTAAAAACCATCATTTGCCTTGAAATAGACCTTAACTGTCAAAATAGAGACAATGGAAACGAAGTGATGTGATTAAGTTCCAACCAGAGCTGGGTTGCCTTCTGATGGCTCTGAACCTGTGAATTTCGGGTTGAAAAAAAGGAGATTTAGCAAGTGTTAGTGCTTAAAAGATATGCTAGCACCAAGCTGAGACTCTTCCCCGTAGGAGATGGGAAAGGGCAGCCCTCCCTCACTGTGACTTCGTGCCTTGTTGGTGTCCTACTTAAAATCACCTCTCTCCCACGAGTCTCGGGAACTCTAACCAAACCAGACGACTGGCCGTCCCGCAGCTGCATCCACATCTCTGCGCACATGGTTTCGTCCCCTGGATGCCCCTTTCTTCCCATTCTGCTGTTACAATTCTTCACTTCTTCCAAAGCTAACACCGCCAGGAGGCTGCCTTCAACCCAGCTGTGCCGAATCTCTTTCCTTAGCACTCTCCTGGCATTGTATCTGTACTTCTACAGCGGAACGTGCCACAACCCGCTGACACTTGATTTGTACAGATTTCTATATCCCCTCCTCGCCCTCTGGCTTGCTTATAGATGCTTGAGGGCAAGCACAGCATCTGGCTCATCTGTATATCTCCCCATAGCACCTAATACAGTGGCTTGTATACACTCATTCTATATAATAAAAGCCTAATATGCTAAGTGTCCGGTTGTCCAGTCATCTGTTTAACCAATCAAAGTGTAATATGCTAATGATATGCTAAGGCCGCTCAACGACTCGCTATGACGTGCACTGACCACCAGGGGGCAGATGCTCCAACTGATAAGTTAGTTTGCTGCTGGGGTCCGGCTGATCGGGACCTAAGCGAAACAGGCCGGACATGCCCTGTAGCCCTCCCACGGTCCCTCCCCGGCTGGCCATCTATTTAACCAATCAAAGTGTAATATGCTAATGATATGCTAAGGCCGCTCAACGACTCGCTATGACGTGCACTGACCACCAGGGGGCAGATGCTCCAACTGATAAGTTAGTTTGCTGCTGGGGTCCGGCTGATCGGGACCTAAGCGAAACAGGCCGGACATGCCCTGTAGCCCTCCCACGGTCCCTCCCCGGCTGGCCCACACCCTACATCCCTTCCCAGCCCCAATCATGCACTGGTGGGGTCCCTCAGCCTGGCCTGCACCCTCTTGCAATCCGGGACCCCTCAGGGGGGGTCAGAGAGCCAGTTTCAGCCCGATCCCCACAGGCCAGGGCAAGGGACCCCATCGGTGCACAAATCTGTGCACTGGGCCTCTAGTCAGTCTATAATGACCAAGTACTGTAATGCTAACACATTTCCAGAAATC
>NW_006352194.1:4184058-4198246 GCF_000327345.1 Myotis davidii
CATCCCATGCACCAGGCCTCTATCCTATATAGTAAAAGGGTAATATGCCTCCCAGCACCGGGATCAGCGGAGCCGCGAGGCCTCCTGGCACCGGGATCAGCGGAGCACTGAAGCCTCCCAGCACCGGGATCAGCAGAGCAGCGAGACCTCACTGCCCCGTTGTCAAGCGGAGCCGTGTGGCCTCCCTGCCCTGGTGTCAAGTGGAGCCGCGAGGCCTCCCAGCACTGGGATCAGCGGAGCCGTGAGGCCTCCTGGCCCCTGGAGCAGCATGACAGGGGACAGCACCCAAACCCCCTGATCGCCCTGCGGCTCTGTGTGTGACAGGGGGTGGGACCACAACCTCCCTATCCACCCTGCTCTGTTCGTGACAGGGGAAGGCACCCCAACCCCCTGATCAGCCCTGCTCTGTGCCTGATAGGAAGGAGCTCCCCAACCCCCTGATTGGCCCTGCTCGGTGACAGTGTGCGGCGCCCCAATCCCCCCATGGGCCCTGCTCTGTGTGTGACGGGGTGAAGCTCCAACCTCCCCATTGGCTCTGCCCTGAGTGTGACAGGGGGGAGTGCCCCAACCCCCTGATCAGCCCTGCTCTGTGGGTGACAGGGGGCGGCGCCCCAACCCCCTGATCGGCCCTGCTCTGTGTGTGACAGGGTACGGAGCCCCAACCCCCATGATGGGCTCTGCTCTGTGCGTGACGGGGTGGCGCCGCAACCTCCCCATCGACCCTGCCTTGAGTGTGACAGGGGGCAGCACCCCAACTCCCCAATCAGCCCTGCTCTGAGCCTGACCAGGGGCTGCACCTACGGATTGGGCCTGCCCTCTGCCACCCAGGAGAGGGCTTAAGCCAGCGGGTTGTTATCTCCCGAGGGGTCCCAGACTGTGAGAGGGCACAAGTGGGGCTGAGGGACACCCCCCCTGCCAGTGCACAAATTTTTGTGCACCGGGCCTCTAGTCTTTTCCACCAAACAGGCACCACCTAGACTTTTAAGGCTCTGATGAGCAATGGCTTGTTTAATTCCAGCACACAATTCTCATGTGCTGGAATTTCCTAATATGATACAATATGATGATGGAACTACCCTTACAGCACTGCCTCCCAGCTGTGGGTGAACATGGAATTTGATTCAAGGTATCTGACCCACAGGTCATTGTGTCACACCTTGATGGTGTTGAGGCCCACTGGCAGAATATTGAGAAGTGCCCTTTGTATGCCCAGAACTGTTTTGTACTCTAGATACAAGATCTTCCTTGCTTTCTCCTTGGACACAATGCCACCTGCATATATGAGCCTTCATGATAACCCAAAACCTGTAGGCAAGGCAAAGGCACCCAGCCTCTGGTGCCACTGACAAGACATTCTTTCATATTAAGTCCATGGATCTCACCACTTAATGAATGAATGTTTTCCTTCCATAGATAGGTAGAACCATGATCCATACCTGCTCAGCTTTCTTGAAGGAAATTGCTATGGGGACAGCCAGGGTTCTCACTGCCATGAAGGTTATTGTGACTCAACTTAGGTTATTCTGGATAACCACACAGCTTTGGACTATTAGCTGGCCAGGCAGGGAAACAGCCACACTGGCCAATATCCCATGGTGCTTCTGGGTTAACAGCATCAGCCAAGTCAAGAAGCCCAGGCAGCTACTGCAGGAGCAAGTCCAAGTCTTCAGGCTTCTCCTCTCGCTGAACTTGGGGCTCTTTCCCCGCTTGGCAGGGACTCCATGGCCCGATGGCCCTCGCCTCCACCATGGGCTTCCCTCTTCACTGTCTCTCCAGCAATGCCCACAACTAGTGGAAGTCCCAATATAAGTCCAGGTGACTCATTCCTTTTTTTATTCTATCCCTGTTGATTTCTACCTCTACTGGGCAGGGTGTGTTTGATGAGCCCCTAGGTCAGGGAATGGATCTTAGATCTTCTAAGGGCTCACTCCATGTTCTAGCAATGAGGCAGCAGGTAAGCACCAGAGGCCCCCCCCCCCCCACCAAAGCAGAAATGATTCCACATGGTCTCCACTTCCCAGGGTCTCCAGGTGACCTAAGCACTGCAAGCAGTTCCCCTGGTGCCTGAGCTCAGACCAGTTTTTCTTGACTTGCAAGACCGACTTCCCACTTGCTATAAAGAAGCAGACTCATGAGAGTGTGTGCGATGGGAGTTCCTCTCCTGGAGCACGCCCCAGGATGTTTCCAGCCACGCCCTGACCCCACACCTCTTTCCATACGATGATGGGGGGTTGGACAGAGAACCCAACATCTCACTCACTGCCTCCCTCTGCTTCTAAGTTTCCCCAGTGAAGCCCTTGCTGGTGTTTTCTGATTTCTCTTTGAGCCTTTGTGGCCCTTGCCCTCACTCAGTCCTCACACCTCTGGACCTCAGGGCTCAGTCCTCAGGTCCCTTCTTTACTCCATCTCACACCCATGCATGGTGATGGCTTTAAATGTCATCGACTGTTACCTGCCAGTGATGTTCTAAGGTGTATCTTTGATACAGATCTCTAAGCTAGGCACAGTCTCATCCTAAGGCCTCTGCATTGGATGTTCCCCCCACCATGGATGCTCTTCCTCTGCTGTCTGAATATCTCACTCCCTTTCTTCCTTGAGCTGATCTGTTAAATATTTCTTTCTCGATGAGGCCACCCTGACTGCCCAGTTTAATATTTATAACCTGCCCCTCTTACCTGGCTCTACTTATTTTTCCATAGCAGGTGTCACTTTCTAACATACCACTTCGCTTATTTATTGTTAGAAATACAGTGAGCCCCCAATATTAGGGGTCCTGGTAGAACACAAAGCATACTTGGGAGCCAGCCAGCAAGGCAAATATCTTTGGTGAACCTTTTGAGCTCGGCGTGCCAGTGTTTTGAAAAACCCTAACTTAACTCTGGTGCCGTGTCACATATAGAAATTCTTTTTGATATTTGAAACCATAGTAAAACAAAGACTTATATTTTTGATATTTATTTTATATATTTAAATGCCATTTAACAAAGAAAAATCAACCAAAAAAATGAGTTTGCACGTCACCTCTGGCACGCGTGTCATAGGTTCGCCATCACTGGTCTAGGAGATTATTTGGCTGTTGAGTCAATGTGGTTTCAATTAACCTTTAGATAAGACCTCTCAAACATGGGATGATATAACATCCACTACTGTCATTCCCTTCCATTCTCCAAACCATGGCTAAATCCGAGAAAGGATCCTTAATCCCAGGATTCTCAGCTAACTTGTTAGCTAGAGTTGTTAATCCCTGTAGGGCCTTAGGGATGGTTCTGTCTGGAGCTGTGTTGTCAGGGATGAATGTAAAACACTCCTCCCACCCAACATTACACATACTCCTCCTTTTCTGCCAGAATCATATCCAAGGCCAATCTGTTTTCCCACGTCATCCTGCTGGTGGCATATAGTTGTTCAGCTACACCTTTAACTGAGTCTTGAGTATAGTTAGCAATCCTTTGCTGGTTATAGTAAATACTAGTGGCTCGGTGCATGGATTTGTGCACACTGAAAGCAAATTAATTAGAAAAAATAACAGCATGATATAACATCAAAGACATGACATAAAAACATTGATAAAAACAATGACTGACAAATTGATTAAACTTATTCTAATATCTCCCTGTACGCCACATTAAGAGTAAAAACACTTTCAGACTGCTTGACTAATTTCCTTTGTGATGAAGCATTTACAACTTTAACATCACATGCTCTTCAAACTCAAGAGAAAGAAACATATAACTGCCCATGTCCAAAAACGGGTTCAGGTAGGAATATTCCTACTCTGTCTAGATTAGTGCCAGCGAGGGCTTTATATGTATTGCACATGTGCGAGTCAACGTTTATTTTTATTTTTATTTATTTATTTTTTTACAGAGAGGAAGGGAGAGGGATAGAGAGAAACATCGATGAGAGAGAAACATCGATCAGCTGCTTCCTGCACACCCCCTACTGGGGATGTGCCCGCAACCAAGGTACATGAATTTGTTTCCCATCCTCAGAAAGTCCCTTGTGACTATGGGCTCCACCTCCCATACTGGAGTTTTCTCGCACTGTGCTCAATCTCCCCTATTGGAGATGTCTCATACTCTCCAAGATCTGCTTCATCCCTCTCTGGTTGCTTCCCTTGTGGGAGAATAGAACTGTAGATCAGAACTCTGCACTCGCTTTATGTCCAAGATACATCCCAGTCACATATGCCCGACCTCTGAGTAGTACAATCACCAAAGTAGTACTCAATCTAATTCCCCACCTTGGCTCATGCATGAGGTTATCTGATTGCCATGGTTCTTGCTTGTTTGGGCCCTTCCCATGTTGCTGGCTGACTCTTGATCCTGAGCTCATAGTTGGCCTGGGGGGAGGGGTGGTAATGGCTGTCCCTCCTCAATGAGGTCGCTGCAACTAGGCAGCAGGGCGCACCTCCTCAACTGAGGGCTCCAATTGTCCTCCGTAGAGACAAATGGAATCCCGGACAAGCCCCCAAATTGTTAGAACTAAGGCGAGCCCCCAAAATCATGGGACCTGGTAGAACACAAAACATACTCAGGAGCCAGACAGCAAGTGAATATCTTTACTCCTTCAGGAGGGTGTGCACCCACATGGACTAGGAGCATGTGCACACTGAGAGGGCGGTCTGCTTGGGCTGACTCACATGATCTGTCCCTCACTTGTGATTGGTTACAGAGCTTAGGCTCACACTCTTGTGTGATTGGCTAATTTAAAGGAAGGGGTTGACCTTTGCCATTTCAAAATGGCAGCCCCCAGGGGAGCTGCAAGTCACTTGAGCCAAAATGGCGTGTGTCTAAACTCCCTTCTTTGACAGAAAAGATTGTTTATTCTCACATTTATTATGCTGCTCCTACTAGAATATAAGCTCTATGAGGTCAGGGATCTTTGTCAGTGCTGTTCACTCAGATATCTCAAGCACCTAGAACAGTGCTCAGCACTTAGTAGGTGCTCCATACGTATGAGTTCGACAATGGATATATGTTATGTCTGCTTTGCCATCATGTCCTCCCTCAGACCCAAGTGTAACCCCTGGCATATGGGAGGCCCTCAAAAACTCATATAGAAAAGTGGCCACATGGTGATTGAGTCAACAGGTTTGTGAGCAAACAGATGGATTAGTGAGCCAATCAGAGCCTGACTGGGGAAAATGCTAAGTAGCTTCATTGATTCTTTAGGAGAGACGTTTTCCTTTTTAAAGTTCAATTTGTCCTTGATATCTTTTCAGCCACATTCTTCTTTCTGAACAGTCCTGATGCTGAGGGGTGGGGACAGTCATTTTCTCTCCCTTGGAATGTTCTGGAGTGAACTGGGGACAAAAGAGTGACCTTGAAATAGTCTGGGAAGCAGCCACATCGAGAGGTAGAGCTTAGAAGAAAGAGCTCAGGTAAGGGGCAAAGAGAGGAACCAAACAGGAGTCTCGGAAGTCGCGTCCACTTGAACTTGGGAACCTTCTAACCTTCTGTGTTACCGTCAGTGTAGCAGTTCTGCTCCTAGTTCTGAAACTTGGACATCTTCCCCAGATAAGAGAAATCAGAAAACACCACAAGGAAGGATAGGACCATTGGCATGAGTCCTGAAACTGGAAGAAGAGGTGGAGAGAAGGAAACAGAGTGGGAGTGAGAAGAGCAGGCAAGAAGAGAATGGGAAAGGTGGGGAGAGGAAAGGGAGAGAAAGCAGGAGAGAAGGAGAGATGGAGAGAGGGCACGAGAGAAGAAGAGATCCTCGGGAGCCGGAGAGGAGAGGGAAACACACCGCCGGTAACAATAGTGGCTATTGTTTATGGAGCACTTGCTGTGAGCCAGAAGGCACCGTGTGCTTTACGTGTCTTAGCTCATATAATCCTTTCTCCCACCCATGGGTGCAAGTTCTATTTCATTACCCTCATTTACAGATGAGCACATTGAGGTCCAAGTGACGCCAAGAAATCCGACCCAAGTCACATCTCTCTCTCTCTCTCTCTCTCTCTCTCTCTCTCTCTCTCTCTCTCTTCTCTCTTTCTCTCTCTCCCTTAATATATTTATAAAAGTATATAAATATATATATATACGAAAAAAAAAAATGCCTAAGTGATCAAACAACCCGACTGAACAACCGGTCTCTATGACATACACTGACCGCCAGGGGCTACACTCAACACAGGAGCTGCCCCTGGTGGTCAGTGTGCTCCCACAGCAGGAGTGCCACTCAGCTGACCGGCAGGCACCAGACACCTGGCTCGCAGCTGGTGAGCGAGCGCAGCTTTGGCGGCGTGAGCCTCTCCCGCCTCTGAGGCAGTGCTACTGAGCGGTGGTAGCGGCAGGTGCAGCGGGACCGGGATGAGCCAGCCTGCAGGGATTGGGCCAAAACCAGCAGTCCAGCATCCCCCGAGGGGTCCCGGATTGCGAGAGGGCACAGGCCAGGCTGAGGGACCCTCCGGTGCACGAATCTGTGCATAGGGCCTCAAGTAAGTAATAATTGGTGGAGCTGGGATCTGAACTCTGGCAGTCTGACTCAAGGGTCCACCCGTTGAGGTTTAGTCTCTGAAGTCTAGTCCACTTGAACTTGGGAACCTTCTAACAGTCTGTGTAACCATCAGTGTAGCAGATAAGGATTATGATTTTTCCAAAGAGCAGAAAGCAGCCACTGAAGGTTCTTTAAGCAAAGGACTCATGTGACCTCTCAGCTCTAGGGAAGATGAGTAACTCCTTCCTCTCCTGAGTGGCAGTTGTGGAGATTATCCTGGTTCATGGAGGGAAAAAGTCCTTGGACAAATGCCTGCAGGAAGAGCACTCAAGGAATAAATTCTTCAGAGGAGGTGGCTCCAGTAGCTACACATGGGTATCTACTGCCACCGTGTGGCCACTTTCCTATATGACATGCTATGGATTTTAGCTAAAATCAGGTCTGGGCAGTGAGAAATGGTTTCATTGGGGCTGGGGCCAGGGGCAAAGGGCAAGCTCCCACAGAGGAGCGGTGTCCTGGGGGTGAGGTTTGATCTGAAGAGGTGCAGAACCCTGAAGGGGATTGACGGGTCCAGACATTCAGCCCTAGTTTGGTGACACAAACCAAAACGAGAAGCAGTCCTTGCTATAGAGCAGCGGTTGCCAACCTTTCAGACCTCACGGACCACCACTGGTCCGCAGACCACCAGTTGGCGATCACTGCCCTAGAGGACCTTCTCGTCCAATGGGGAGACATCATGGGAGATGCATTTGTGTCCCAGAATCAGCGAGGACTCCTGGGTCCAAATCCCAGTCCTGCCACTTCCTGGGACCTCACTTCTCAGAGCATCAGTTTCCTCAGATGTGAAATGGGCACAGAGTAGACCTGCTCCTGGGGATTGTTGGGACATTGTCACCACTCAGTATGTGGCCCAGAGGCAGGCTGCCCAAGCTGCTCTGAGCCTCAGGAAAGAGGAGCCAAGCAGCCAGGTGCAATGGAAAAAACCTGGATCCCAGTTCCCTCGCTGTCACCTCCCCTCTCAGAGCAGCCATACAAGGCGGAGTTTGGGTAAAACCACTCAGCTCTCTTCTCACTCTAACTGATCCATCCTCTTTCCTGGCCAGGCACAGGGGGTTAAGGAAGAAGAAGATCCAGAAAGCTTGCTTCTACCCATTCACATACACACCCTGAGCATCAGCAAAACAGAGATAAGAATGCAAGCCCCATCCAACCACAAGGTGCCTGGGAGGCAACTACAATGATGATGTGGGAGCTGGTGCAACCCATGAACTGCAGAGCCGTGCTCCTCACAGGGTAGTCCACGAACCAGTATCGACATCACTTGGGTTGCTGTGAGAAATGTAGACTCTCCTGTACCATCTGACCCACTGACTCAGAACCTGCAGTTGAACTCAGTCCCTAGGCGATTCCTACACACATTGAAAATGAGCTGGACACACACTGGTCTGCGGCAGTGGCTCTCAACCTTGACCGCACAGTAGAATTACCAAGGGGTCTTCAAAAATTGTGAAGCCCAGGTGGCACTCCAGGGGGCCTCTGGAGTTGGGACCAGGCCGCGGAGGTCTGTAAAAGCTCTCCAGTGTAAACAGTATCACAAATGGAGCCACTTTAAAATGCCAGAGCTGCCATCGCAGAGGAACTGCCTTACACCTCAGACCTTGGAATGTTAAAAACAGGGCACAGTAACCTTGGGGTGGGACCTAAGCGACCTTGGGCCTTGCAGAAGGACATTTGCAATGATGGTAAGACGGCAGTTATGACGACTAGATGATCAGTGGCCCGGAAATTAAAAACATTGTTTAGAATTAACATCGCCGTGTTCTATTATCTGTGCCAACAGAAATGTCTTCGTTCTACCCCTTCCCTTTTCTCATAAATACCCACTGCCTTTGCCCTTTTCACCGTGTTCTATTATCTGCACCAACAGAAATGTCTTCGTTCTATTGATGCAATTCCCCCTTCCCTTTCTCATAAATACCCACTGCCTTTGTCTCCTAATCGAAATGCTATTTGGGCTTCTGCCTGAATCAATTCATCCCTAATAGCTATTCTTATTGATCTCAGTAAATGCTCGTTGCCTCTCATTTTGAAGGCCCATTTATTTTTAAATTCCCGCAAGCTCCCTTGACCAGAATTGAACCTGTGACCCTTCAGGTTGCGCTGAGGAAAACTGCCTAGGGCTTATTTCCATTTTATAGATGAAGAAACAAAGAAGGCATGACTTACCCAAGGCCACACAGGCAGGGACAGAATTGGGATTTGAACCGAGTCATTTGAATGTTTAACAACTAGGCTTGCCCAGGCCGGGTCGCTCGGTCGGTTAGAGTGTTGTCTTGATACGCCAAGGTTTTGAGTTTGATCCCTGCTTAGGGCACATACAAAGAGCACACAATGAATGCATAAATCAGTGGAACAACAAGCAGTGTTCCCCCCCTCCGCCTCGCTCTCTCTCTTTAAAAATCAATTAATAAAAACATAAATGAAACAAATTCTCCCTTCCCCCCTCTTTCTCGCTCTCTCTCTCAAAATCAATTAATAAAAACATAAATGAAACAAAACTACTAGGCAGACCCCAGTGGTCTTCAAACTGTGTTCCTTCGAGACCCAGTTACTCAGAGGCAGCGGAGGAGCTGGTGCGGGGTGGGGGTGGTAGGGGTGGTGGATGGGGGGTGGTGGCTGCGGCTGGGAGGCCAGTGGGTGGGCTGTGTCCTGGCAGCCCGCCATCATCTCTTTTATATTGGATTTGACAAAGACTTTCTGGGGAGACTGTTTCTTTGCTGGCTAGCCCGGAGCATCGTGGGTCACGTGGTGCTGCCAGCCTCCCTGACAGATGTTCCCCCCTCCCCACTGGCTGCTGAGGGTGGGACCCCAGGAACTAATCCCCATGGCGGAGGGCACAGAGGGCTTAGTGCTGGGGAAATCGGTCACCACGTGTGCCAGCCCCTGGGGAGCCTGGGTGAAGCCTGCGGCTCAGAGCCCAGGAAGCCATCCTGTCTCTGGAACACTGAGACCCTGAGAGGCACTGGCATAAGACAAGGGTTTGACTAGATCAATAGTTTTGTACCCTCCCTCCTTTTACATTTTGCCAAAGAAATGTTTCTTATCACAAAAATCTCATGAGGAACCCCCACATACAAAACAGATACTAAGGGAGCTGCTCTGATTGCAACCAGAGTGGGGGCCCATGGTATGAGAGCCCAAAGTCTGGAGGCTCACTGGGCTCCCTTCTAGCAACTGGGGCGGGGGGGAGGGGAGGGAGCAGAGAGTGAAGGGGAGCCAGGAAAGGCGACCTGTGTGCAGGGTGTGGGGTGGGCATGGGCAGGGTGCGCAGATGACAAGTGGGGTGTGTCTCTGCACCCACATTCTGAGCCTCCTGCTCTTCTGCAAGGTGGAGAGGATCCTGCGCCAGGCACTGTCTGTCCCAGGGCTGGCGGCCATGTCTGCAGTTGTCATCCACAATGACACCGTGCTCTGGACTGGGAACTTTGGGAAGAAGAATGGCTCGGACCCAGCTTCTGGCCCCCCCAATGAGTACACCATGTACCGGTCAGCCGGGTGACCTGCAGGGTTCTGTGGAGGGATGAGGGATGGGAGAACGGGGGGACCTAGGAGGTAGGGGAACTCAAGAGACTCATGCCTGGGGTTTCCAAGCCCTTTATTAAGTCTTGACAGTTTTATAGATGAGGAGGCTGAGGTCCAGAGAGGACCAGTGAGTGCCCAACTTCACACCACAGAGGTAACAGGTCAGGAAGGGATCACTTCTGGAGAGCCCTTAGCCCAGCGGTTCTCAACCTGTGGGTCGCGACCCCTTTGGCGGTCAAACGACCCTTTCACAGGGGTCGCCTAAATACATCCTGCATATCAGATATTTACATGATGATTCATAACAGTAGCAACATTACAGTTATGAGGTAGCAACGACAATAATTTTATGGTTGGGGGTCACCACAACATGAAGAACTGTATTAAAGGGTTGCGGCATTAGGAAGGTTGAGAACCACTGCCTTAGCCCCAAACTCCCTAACTCCAAGAGGCTCCCTTGTGTCCCATCCCTCCCTCACGTCCACATGCCACAACGGAACCATAACCAGGTCCTGGGTTCTTGGCCCAGGTCCCTGTCAATCGGCAGCAGTGGCCCAGATGGGAGTCCCTGGGGACATTCTGCTGAACATATCCCCTCCATGGCGCTCCCTGCAGGACCCTTCAAGCTTACAATGCAAAGTGAACACATCTGCTCCCAGAGACACTGTGAGGATTGGAGTTCCATTCACACTGCACCTGCTATGGGCAAGTATGGGACAACAATTACACTTTTTGTCACTTATTGAGCACTTACTACCTGCTGGGTATCCTGCCAAACACTTTACCAGCATGTTCTTGTTCCATCCTCTCTACAACCTGTGAAACGGACAAGGAAGCCGAATCTCAGAAAGTCTAGTACTCGCCCAAGACCACTCAGCCAGAGAGAGGCAGAGGCATGACCCAACCAGGTCTGTCCACAGTGGGAAGGGCCTGGGGGAAGATACTCAGGAATGTCCGTCCATCCAGCCCAGCCCAGCCCCACGGCCTCTGGTATATTCTCAAGCATCCCAAAGCCAGTTCTACAGAGGCTGGCAGATTTCCGTCTGAGACATTAAATAAAGCGGATTCAGTGCTTTCCTAGAATACCAGAAAGTTGGAGGCTGGGGTGCAGGGTGGAGATGGGTTGTGGAGCCAACAGTATGCTTTCTGCACCTTGGTGTCCCCAACATTGTCTAGGATCTCCAGTGTCTCCAAGATCTTTCCAGTCCTCATGCTGTACCGCCTGTGGGAGGAGGGTATCGTAGCCTCTCTAGATGACCCTTTGGACGGTATGCCAGCTCCTTCACTATTAACAACCCGCTGGGCATGGCACCAGCCCCCAAACAGCAGAGCCTGATGGATGGGCTGGAGGAGGTGGGCCCAGCCCCAAGGCCTTCGCCCATCACCTTCTGAAGGATAGCTCTCAGGTGAATGGCTTTGAACTTACCTGGCTTAGCCCCAAATAACTCAGGTGGGGGGAACTGAGGAGCGGATTCTCATCCAGTCAGGCCAAGCCCACTCTCTGGTGTTTCCTGAACTGGCCAAAGTCTCCCCATTCTCACTCCTCTCCAGCCACACTGGCTGTGCCATGTTATTCCTCAAACATTTCAAGACATTCCTGCCACAGGGCCTTTGCACTTGCCGTTCCCTCTGCCCGAGACATTCTTACAGAAAAGAATGGCTCTCTCTCTCTCTCACCTTCTCCAGGTCTCACCTGCTCCAGGATCACCTCTGCAAGGCCTTCGTCCAACCGAATCATTTTTCTCTGTAGCATGAGTATGTATTTGCTTGTTGTCTGGCTCCTCCATTAACTCCACAAGGCAGGGACTTTGTTCGTTACTGAATCCCCAGTACCCAGAACAGTTGTTGGCACAAAACAGAAGCTGGAAATCCATTATTGAATGGATGGATAAAGAGAACTCAAAACCTGTGGTTCTTCTAATAGTTGTCACAGCTAATAAACAGAAAAGTCCAAATCGTTAGAAAAGTCCAAAGCTGTTTGGCCACTGATCTCAAGAATTTTATGGAATCAAACTGCTATAGTTGATGATAATTACTTTTTGAGCAGTTACTATGACCAGGCACCATGCTAAGCATTTTATTTTACCTAATCCTCACACCATCCCTATGATAGAGGAATTATTTCCCTCACATTACAGGTGAGGGGGCTGGGGCTTGAGAGGTTAAGTGGCTTTCCCACTAAAACACAAGCAGGATTAGAGTCCATGCTGGACTATTTTTGTTTTTCAGGCAATTTTGTTGTTGCTATTTTTCAACCCATGGAAGGTGGGGAGGAGGGCAGTGCACCCAATGACCCCCATCCACCCTCAGCTAGCCCAGCAGGTCTGACCACTGCTCCTCCCCAGGGCTGCCCCGAAGGCTGCGATCCACTTCGCTGCTATGGAAGGGCAGCACCCAGGAGGCCCTGAGCCTGCTCAAGGATGATGTGCTGGTGGCGGACCCAGGAACCAGGTGAGGATGCACCTTGATGCTCTGCCAAAGTTAGGAACCTCCTCAGGACTAACCCCCGCCCTCCTCCTCCTGGAGAGAGACGCATCCTCTTGTCCTGGGTGTGCAGAGCCTGAAGAGACCTTGGAGTCCCTAAATACAACCCTGATTCCACGCAGGAAAGACTGAGGCCCAGAGAGGGGTGCCACAGCAAGGCAGGTGCTGTTTGAACCTTGAGTTCTTTCCACTCATCAACTCAACATTTATTGAGCACCTACTCTGTGCCCGGAATGTGCTAAACTGAGATACAGAAGCAAACAAATTTACTGGTAACCAGGTCCGTCCTCATGGAGTTTGCATTCTTGTCAGTCAGCCGTGAGCATTCTTATCAGTGAAGAGATAAACAAGATAGAGGTTTTGTCAAGTGCCGTCATGGAAATAAATGGGATGCTGATGGGAGTGGATAGCTGGGGTGGCCACTGAACAGAGAAGCTCAGCTCTGGGAGCGAGGGGCTGGACGGACGACAGCTGGTACTCCCCGGCTTCAGAGGCACCCTCCGGGCCTGTTGGCCTTTTTTGGAAAAAGATGCCCTGTCTGCTTCTCCGAATGCTGAACTCAGGCCCCACCTCCCTGAGGAGAAAGGACCCAGGAGACGCTCAGACATCTGCAGGCTGGAGTCCTCCTTTCAGCTGAGCCACTAACTTGCCACGAGGCCTCGGAGGAGGCACTTCGCCTCTTGGAACCCACCTTCCGCATCTGCAGAAAAGGGAAGTCAGGCCCCAGCCCGTGTAGCTCACTTGGAGGTTGTCCTGTACACCAACAGGTGGCCGGTTCGATCCCCGGTCAGGGCACACACCCAGGTTGTTCAGTCCCCGTCAGGATGCATCTGGAAGGCAACCGATCGATGTTTCTCACTCACATTGATGTTTCTCTTTTCCTCACTCTCTCCCTTCTTCTCTCTCAAATTAATATAAAAAAAAAACCTAAAAAATTAAGGGAGGTTGGGCTAGAGTTCAGGAATGTCTAAAGGGATTTGTGGGTTTTCATCTGTCTGTGCCTTTTTGAAATTGCACCTCCTCTGGGAAAGAAGAGAAACCTCTCACTGACTACTGGTGTCTGCCATAGCTGGGGAGAAGGGAGCGGAAATCCTGCCCCCCATTTATCATCCTGGAACCACATGATCGCTATAATTCCACCCCCAACAGTCTAAGACTCTAGTTTTCTGTTTGCTTAAGTAAATCATACTAAAGGGTAAAGAACCAGTAAGATGTGCTTTACCACTTGCCCAGCCCAGCTCTCCTCCTTCCTGCTGTGTGACCCTGGACAAGTCCCTGCCCCTCTCTGGGCCCTCCTCTTCCCAGATGTAGAATTAGTGATCGCTGAAGTCCCTGATGGGTCTGACCCTCTGGGATGCAGTGAAGCAGGTGCCTTCCCGGACCGACCCAGTCCTAGGAAACTCTGGTGGCACTTCAGACATTCTGAGCAGGTCGGAAGGGGCTACTTCGGGCCTGGAAATGTCCACCACGGGCCGCACCCCAGTTTCTACACCTCCCGTTCCAGGTGCCATTACAGCACGCTGGCCTTCTCGCTTCTGGCGCACGTCCTGGCAGCCCACACGGCCCAGGGTGACTACCAGCGCTGGGTCTCCGAGAACGTGCTGGAGCCGCTGGGGATGGCAGACACCGGCTTCGACCTCACCCCTCCGGTGCGCGCCACTTGGCGGCGGGCTTCTACGGC
>NW_006352194.1:4198511-4209661 GCF_000327345.1 Myotis davidii
CGCCTGGCTGTCCCTCGAGGCCCAGCACGGGCAGCTCGTCCGCTTCTACCCCCTGGACCCCCGCGGGCTGTCCCCGGGCTTCGACGTTCCCGGGCTCTACACGTACCGGGTGCTGCGGCTGCTGCGCAAGCCCGTCTTCCAGACCCAGTGACCCGGGCTCTGGCCGGAGCCTCCCCGCCTCGCCTTCCCGCGAACCCAGGTAGTTGACGAAGCGGGGTAGGGCCCCCGCTACTCGGAGTGTGGACCCCGGGCTGCAAACGATTCCTTATCCACGGGGGAGGACGAGCTAAGTACAGAAACTTAGAATAAAGCATTTACATACTTTGAACAGCGCGCCGACAAAGTACTTTTGTGTCTGTTGAATCTAAGACAAAAATAGGGGCTTGTGTTTTGTCTTTTAAAAAAATCAACCTGGCCCTAACCGGTTTGGGTCAGTGGATAGAGCATCGGCCTGTGGACTGAAGGGTCCCCGGTTCGATTCCAGTCAAGAGCATGTACCTTGGTTGCGGGCACATCCCCAGTGGGGAGTGTGCAGGAGGCAGCTGATCAATGTTTCTCTCTCATCAATGTTTCTAACTCCCTGTCCCTCTCCCTCTCTGTAAAAAATCAATAAAATATATTTAAAAAAAATCAACCTGCGTTATAATTTACATAAAGGGAAATGCACACATTACCAGGGTATAGTTTGGTGATTTTGGGTGGTGAGTATGTATACCCACCACCCCTATCAAGGTATAGAACATTCCTAGCGCCCCGCAAACGTCCTTCCTACTGCAGTCAGTCCTCTCCCCTGTCCCCAGCTCCAGGCAACCACTGATCTTTCTGTCCCCATAGATTAGTTTTGCCTGTCATAGAATTTCATATGAATGGGATCATACAGTGTCGTCCTTTGTGTCTGTTTCCTTTTGCTCAGCGTGATGTTTGGCAGTTCATGCATGTCTTTGTGTACATCAGTAGTTTGTTCCCCTTATTTTTTAAAAATATATTTTATTGATTTTTTACAGAGAGGAAGGGAGAAGGATAGAGAGTTAGAAATATTGATGAGAGATAAACATCAATCAGCGTCCTCTTGCACACCCCCTACTTGGGGATGTGCCCGTAACTAAGGTACATGCCCTTGACCGGAATCGAACCTGGGACCCTTGAGTCCGCAGGCTGATGCTCTATCCACTGAGCCAAACTGGTTAGGGCTATACATATTTTTAAACATATTTAAGGCTCTGTACTATCCTGAAGTAAGGAAACCTAATCAACTTGCCCAAGTCCAAAATTTGCCTAATGTATTTTGCCATGAACTGCCCTTGAATGACCCCCCCTTTTTTTTCTTTAGCAGAACTTGACCTGACATTTATTGGACAGTTACTGAGATCCTATCGTAGGTCAGGCAGCATCCTGATTATGGAGAGCAGAGCTGAGTGTATGGCAGACATGGGCCCTGACCTTTCCCAGCAAAATCCGAGAGTTCATGTTTGTGCACGCCAAGTACTTGTTATGCTTCATGTCATTTAATCCTCACCTGTGCTCTCGGACTTAGATGTCATTGCCCCATTTCACAGACATGAAAATGAGGCGTGCAGCAATTATGTGACATCTCCACAGAAACTGAGCTAACAGAGCTAAATGACAGGGTTGGTATTCAAACCCTAGGACCCCTGACAGCCGAGCTCAAACTCTTAAACATGAATACGTGTTCTTAGAGCACTTGGGAGTTACTGCTCCAATTCAATGCCCCTCCCCAGCCAAGGCCAAATCCCGCCCCCCCCCCCAGCCCTAACCCCAACCTCAACCCCAACCCAAACCCAACCCCAGCCCCAACCTCAGCCCCTTAGCACTGGCTTCATCCTTAGTCATACTTCACAACCCTGCTGAGAACCTCTAGGAGCCCCCATGTGTTCCCTGGGGAACCTCAGCAAAAATACCAAACCAAAACAAATGAACAAGAAAACCTTGTGAGTCCAAGTGATAGTTTTTACAATTCACATTTATTTTGGAAAAAAAAAAGGTTCTGCTAAAAATACTCCTACAAAGGCATTGGAGCAACAGAGTCAGGGGCCCATGGACACAGCTGGTGAGGTTTCCTTGGTCACAGCAGTGGGGATCCAGGTCTGACCCATGGCCATCAGAACCCTCGACCGCATCACTTCCCGACCCCCCAGCATTATCAGGAACATCATGTTTATGACCAGAAGAGACAGGGTTCTGTGAAATCCTGCCAGACCCCCCCCACCCCGCCCAGTTGAGAGTTCTGGCCCAATGTCCCAGGCTGGAACTAACACCTTGGGCGGTGGGGGCAGGGCAGGGGCAGGGCGCGGGGAGTCCAGGACAGCGGCTCAGACAGTGGCTCTAGGAGGTTAGGATGTCCCAGTGCCCCCAAGCAGAGTGCCCCTTGAAGTGTGGGGTTTGACTGGCAAGGGCCTCACAGTGGAGAGGGGCTGAGTGGGCATCTTGGTAGCAGCAGAGCATAATGATTGGGAGGGCAGATGCTGGGGTCAGAGACCACTGGCCGACTTTGTGACCTGGGAAAGCCCCGTGCCGGTCTCTGAATTCCCTGGTCTGTGGAGCAGGAATAATAACTGTACCTGCTCGCAGAGCTGAGTGAGGATTGAGTGAGACGCTGTGTGTAAAAAGGTAAGCGTGGCCTCTGGCACATTGTTGGCACTCAAGAAATAGCAGCTGTGGTTCGGATTTGGGGCTGAGCCTGACCAACCAGTAATTGCTCTTCTCTGTGCTCCAAAGAGGCTGCCTGTGAGTGAGGTTCCTGCCAGGCCTACCCTGGGCCAGCCTCAGGGGCTCCCCTTGTGTCCCCTGCCCACTGGAGGCCCTGTCCATGGAAGGGAAAGCAGGCAGACAGCTCTGAGCAGTCCAGAGGAACCTCCACGGGCTGGCCTCCCAGATCCCATGGGCAAGAGCCTCCCCTAGAAAGGGTCAAACGGCCCTTGGAATGGGGCAGGGACTGCACGGCTGCGAGGCTGTAACCCGAGTGGCTCTGGGGTTTGTAGCACAACCCTATGGTTTCCCAGCGCTGAAACAAAGCACAACACACACACACACACACACACACACACACACACACACACACACACACACACACACACAGGCTCTGCACAGGAAGGTGGTGTACCTGGGGAAGATGCTTCAGCAAATCCCTGGCCCTGCAGCCTCCTCTTTGGGGGAGGGGTGGGAGTTCCACCCCAGATGAGTCCCTCCCCAAACCTAGCTAGTGGGGCCCCCGCTTGGCTCCTGAGCTGAGCTGTCCAGCCCACCAGCCAGTGGGCACGGTGGCCTGCATGGGGCAGCCAGATGTGGGCAGCTCTGCTCCTCTCCCAGCGAGAGAAACCCAGCCTCACAGGAGGGGTCTTGGCCCTGGTGCAGGTGCGCCTCTGCTTCAGACTCAAAGGAGGGAGCTGTTGTTAGTGTGTGTGTGTACCTGCCCCACCCGCCCTCACCATCCCTCTCTCTCTCTTCTCATTCTCGCTCTTTCTGTGTGCTTTGTCGCTGCCCCGGTCCGCAGGTTTGGGGACCAGTGATGAACAAATGGGACTTGAAGGCTCAAGAATGAGCAGCATAGGATCGTATGGTGATGGAATGTTTAAAACATGGAATCCTCCCCCTGGAATCTTAGAATTGGGGGCTTTTGCCATCTTAGAATCTTGGGATCTTTGACCCATGGAATGTTAGACTGGCACTCTCTGCAGGAACCCAGAGTGTATGTGGTCCCCGCTCTGACCTTCTCCCTCTCCTCTCTCTTTCCCCTCCTCCAACATGGCTGTTAGACCTGAGTAGAGACAAGGGCCTTCCCTCCCTCGCCCTCCTCCAGGGAAAGCCTTGTGTCTTCGTCTGGGAAGCAGGGGGTTGGTGCTGGTGGGAAGAGGGGGCATATGAAGCTCCAGGTCCAGCTGGAAGCCCCGTTCTGCAGCTCTGGATTGTAGCCTTGGGGTTCGTGGGGTGCCCACAGGGTGGCCCTGGGGGAGCTGCCGGGCCCCTCTGCAGTATTAAGTTCTTGCTTTATCTTGCTCTATCAGCTTTCCTGAGGCAGCCTCCACGCTGCGAAGCTAAACTCAGACAGACTCAGGATCTGGGGGGTCTGTCTAATTTCCCTGAAAGCTGAGCACAGTCTGAACACATGCCTGAGGGTCAGCCCTGCCCCCACTTCATGGGCCCTAATCCATGTCTGAGTTTGGGCATCTTATCTGACGATGTCCTGCTCTGTCCTAAACCCTGTCCACACCAGCCCCTCTCTCCGCAGACACCAGGGCACAGGGCGTCGAGGGGAAAGTGAAGAGAGGATTTTAGTCTGGAGGAGTCTCCCAGGAGAGCTTGTGAGAAACAGAGGCCCCTGGGCTGACCTGGGGGATTCTGACTCAGGGGTCGGGGAGGAGCCTGTGGGTCTGCCAGCTGAACAAGAGCCCAGGTGATTCTGACACAGGTGGGCGATGGCAAACATTCGGAGAAATCCTGGGAGGTGGGAAAGGGGGAGCCCCGAAGGCATAGGGCCCGGAGGGAACCCTCTGGCAGCACCTGTGGGCATCTGTTTCCTCACCGGGAGAGGGGGGATGGTAACACCCATAAGGTCCCGAATGTATGGTAAGTGTTCGGTGACTAATGCAATCCCTGTGGCCTCAACCTCCTGCGACCCGCCTCCCGTGGGGTGTCCCTGAGCTTCCCGTGTCAGAACAAAGGCCAAGTCACCCTCTGGGACCAGCACTCTGACCTTGGTGTCCCTGAAGGGACACTGGCCAGCTTCGAGGTGTTCTCCCAGATGTTCTGTGGCAGGACCTATTTCCTGGGAAGCTGGGTCAAGGCCGGCAGCTGGTGTGTGCATGCACAGAGTGGCTCCCTAACTTCTTTCTGAGTTTCCCCAGCGTAACACACCATTGTAAAGGGCAGGACCCCAGCCCCTTCCTGGGTGATCCCAGGGCCAGGGCCACCAGGGCAGAGATGGGCACCCTAAGCAGTGAGTATGCCACCATGCCACCTCCAGCGCACACCAGGGCTCTGCTCTGTCCCCTCAGGGCTCTGCCATGCCCGCCTTCCTGCCTGCCCAGGCCGTCACTGCCACCCACATCTGCTCAGCTCTGGTCAGGGCCTGGTAGCTCTCACAGAGGCCTGGAGGGAATGGGTGGGTATCATCAAACGAAGCTGAATTAAGAATCAGGTAGCTCGAAATCCAACCCTGCTGCTCCCCGCAGTTGGAGTGATCTGTGGATTAAATGCGTCAGTCAGTGAGGATGGATAATGAAGCAGCAGGGCCTGGATTCTCCTGGAATAAATGAGGGCTTCTCCAGGGGGCTTTTCTTCCCGGGGGACGGGGAAGCTGTGGGGCACCCTGCCCCCACCTGATGGCTGAACTCACTCCTCCTGGAACCCGAAGCTCACTCTGCTATTCTTCTGCTCAAGAACCTGCTGTGGCTGGAGTGTGTATCATGTGCAAACCGCCTCCGAGTACATCATCCCCCACTTCCCACCACTCCCTCTGCTCCAGGCAGACACAACTCCTCACTGTTGGAGCATTCCAGCCTCTGAATTTTTGGTTCCACTCTACCGCCCACCTGGAATGATCTTTCTCTCAACCTCTGTCATTTGCAAGACAGCCTCCTCCATGAAGCCCTCCCTGACAACCCCAGCCCATTTGAGCTTTCCCTTCTCTTACCAGCCAGCATCAGACACCAAGTACTTGATGTCCTCTGACGGAGTGTGTGGCGCGGGCCATGGAAGCAGACGAACACAGCCTTGCTCTGCCCGTTCCTGGTTGGGTAATGCTGAGCAAGCCACTTCCCTTGTCTGGGCCTCAGTTTCCCCCCTACCTAGGGGAGAAAATGGTGCCTCCTCACCTGGCTCACCCAGTCCAATCCTCTCATTTTTACATGTGGGAGACTGAGGCTCAGTGAGGGGAAGTGACTTGCCCAGATTCACATCTTAAGTTAGTGACAAGAGCAAGGCTGCCAGGATGCATCTTCCCCAGCAACCTGCGGCCTCCTGTCCTTCGACTGCATTTACACTGCTTTCCCTGGCAAGAATCCTCCAGCGTCAGTCAGTGAGGATGGATAATGACGCAGCAGGGCCTGGATTCTCCTGGAGTAAATGAGGGCTTCTCCAGGGGGTCCCAGTCTTGGAACTACAGGGGCCCAGGAGAGATCCAGGAGTGGCCAGGGGCTCAGCACTGGGGGGAGGCGGGGACCAGAGGCCTGGGTCCTTCCTGTGCTTCAGCCAGGTGTGAGGAAGAGCTAGGCAGGGGCAGGGCTCGGGAGCTCCCAGTCTTCTGGAGATGAGCCCGATTGCAGAGGGGTGCAAGGCTAATGACTGCACACAAGGGGGTGGCAGAGAGCTCCCTGAGCGCAGGCAGCGTGGGGACCAACTAGAAAAGATGTTGAAAACCCAGCTGATGCCCTATGGGCAGGAGGCACCACTGGCTAGTAAACAGCCACTGCCCCAAGTCCCTTAAGTGTCTGCTGCACTTCCATCATCTATTCTGATCGGTCTGCCCACGTCTTACCGGTTGATCAATATCATCCCCCAAGAAGAAACCTGCTGATTATCAACAACAACTCATTTTGGGGGCTTCTGGAGCAGTAGGAGCGGAGGCGATGGCCCCGCTATTACCCAGTCTGGCCTGTGAAGATCTGCTTGTCACTCTCGGAGCAGCTGGTCCCATTTCCACGGTGCCCTGGCCCCTGTTCACAAGGCAGCTTTTCTTTCCTCAAGTACCAACTGCATGCAGAGCAGCCGGAAACGCCTCTCACACTGCTGGGCAGGTGGGGATGGCACTTGGGGCGATGGAGCCAGGAAAGGATTAGTAACCAGGCAGCGGGCAGGCGGCTCAGAGCCGTGTGCCCGGGCCAGCAGCTCGGCCGGCCACTTCCTTCTGAGAAGCAAGAGGTGGTGGGGAGCTGCTCCGGCAGCAAGAGGCAGGCCCCCTGGATGGTCACAGTGACGTCTGTCTGTCATCCTGCAATGGAGACACAGAGGGTCAGGGGAGCACCCTTACTCTTGAGAAGCAGGCATGAGGGGGCCCAGGACCACTGAGGACGCAGGGCCCTGGAGGGTGGATGGGCAGACACGCTGGCGAGCAGACACCAGCCTATCGGCTTAACGCAGGAAGCCATCTGACAGGAAGCACTGAGTGCCAGCCCCCTGTGGTGGCCGCAGAGCAGTGGGGGTGGGGGTGGGGGGCAGGCTGGGGACTCAGAGTTAATCTGAAGAGCATCAGGGCAGCTCTCTCCAGAAGGTGACCTTGTGTGCTGGGACAGCTGCCACCCGTGCTGGGCATCTTTGGGGCACAAGGGTGGCCGACTCGCCAAGACTGGCCAGTTTTAGGGAAACCAGCCAAGGCCTTCCCTGTGGCTTACTCTGCTGTTCCCTCCTCTGGGGCGGGGGGCGAGGGGGAAGCTCCCCTCTAATCCCTTCCTTCCCTTTGCATCTCAGGCTCCGGAGAACAGGTGAGTGACAGAGGACAGGCTGGGCCATGCGGGATGCTCTGTCGGATCACCGAGTGGCCTTTAGCTGGCCACCTGTGACCTGAAACTTTGCCACTGGTCAGTCTCCCATGGACAAAGGGAAAGGTCCTGAGATGAGGCATCCCTGACCTCCCCCCTTTAGAGTCCCTGCCCCCTCCTCCACAAAGAATTCTGAGTTTATGTGAATAGGAGCCCATTTGCGCAGAGATTAGTTGACCAGGAAAAGGTGATCATTCCTGTGGCTTTGACTAGAGGGGTGGGGGGCAGGGGCGGGAAAGGCCCATGAGTACGCCGGGACCCTCACACTCCCACCTCACAGCTCACCTAATACCTAGACCCCCGCCCCCTGGCCCGGGTGAGCTGAGTGCACCGCCAACGCCCTGCTCCTGATGCATCCTGCAGAGGCAGCAAGCCTTCCTTCCAAGTCACTTCTTCCTTTGCCTGTGCTTTTGACAAGCCTAAGCCAGAGAGGCCACATGGACTTTGGCGTCCTCCATGTGTCCTCTCAGCCCTGGGCCTTTGTAACCCTGAGCGAGGAGGAGCATCATGAGTCACTAGACAAGTTCCAAGGGTGCCAGGGTCTCTCTCTCTCTCGGAACTTACAGAGAACAGAGGTCTTTTTATAACTAAAGTGTTTATTTCCATTCAATTCACTAACCGGTTGGTCCGCTCAGGTGCCTGCCTTTGCTCACAGGAGGGAGGCTGGCCAGACCCCTTGGTGGATGGGTTTTCCCATGGCCAAGACCCTTCAGATCTGGGCAGAGGTCTGGAGGAGGGAAGCGGGGAGGAGAGCAACACGCTTTCTCCCAGGGGGGGAAGGAGCATGCCTGCACACGTCTCTGAGGGAGATGCTCTGGGAGCTGGGATATCACAGTGAATGATCCGGGTCCCGGCCTGATGCAGCTTGGTTTGGGCTCCCAGAGGCGAAACTGGGAACTGGCCATGTGAGGGCAACTCAGGAACCTCCAAGGGGCCTATTTGCCTGGAAAGCACTGAATATACTGGGGCAGGAGAGTGGACAAGTGGGCAGAGAGTTCTGACGCTGCAGCCTCGGGCCTACTTCCTGCGCGATCTGTTGCTTTCAAGAACAGTCCTGGGGGCGGGAATGCTCCTTCTCCTTGGCCCCCCAGCTCTGCCCAAATCTCACTCAGTCTATGAGGGGCCCAGATGGCCCCGTGGCAGTTGGCTTTGGTGAGGCCTGGCGGCAGGGGGGGAGCTCTATTCAGGCGGAGGAGGGAAGGGTGTCAGTGAAAACCATATAAAAATCCAGATATGTGCATATAAAATCTCGCCCTTGGTGTATTGCCTAAGTCATTAAGCTGAAAGCACCTTCTTCCTGGAGAAGGATCGAAGTCCTCAAAAGGTAGGAAATGTCAAAGTGTCACTTCATTGTCATTAAAAAAAAACCAAAACAACAACCAACAAACAAACCCCTAAACCAAATTCACCCCTGACCAAAATATGCCCCCCAGTCCACGAATCGCTGTAAACAAACCCAGACGCAGGCACAACCATCCTCAGTGGCAGTTGTAGCTGATGGTGGTCACTGCAGCACCAGTCCTCCATGTGGGGGCTGTCGGGAGTGGGCGCCCAGTGGGCCGGGCGGCTGGCTGTGCACGTGATAATGGACGTGGAGCTGCAGACCTGGGGGGTGGCAGCCTCGGGGCGGCTGACCTTCCCAGGTCCCTGTGTTCTTCCTGACCCAGGAAGACAAGAGTCCCTTTTCAGCCCCATAAGCCAATCGGAGAAACACGTCTTTTTCATTGGAGTTTCTAAAATATTCTCCAAGGACAGAAGGATTCTTCTGTTTGCCCAGCGGCAGTAGGAATGGATATTCCCGGAGTGGCTCCCAGGTGGCTGCCCGTCTGTCCGCCTGGCACGTGGCTGTTGAGCGAGGCCTGGAAGAGCAGCCTGGGGGCGGGAGAGAAGAGACTGACCCTGGTCTCTCCCTTTCACATTTGTTTTCCTGAAAGTGTTTCTTGGCTCCGGCCAGGTCGCCTTCCCAGAGGGAGTTGGAGAGAAACTGCTTTTGAGCTCCAATTGGACCGTCGCATGAATCTCCCAAGCCCTTTTTCTTTGCCCCCAAGAACAATGATCGCTTTCCTTATGAGAATCCTCTTTAAAAAATATTCCTTGTATTTCCCGCCCCCTCCCAGGATCTGTTTCCTTTTGTCCCCATTCCCTTTTTTCCCATCATCTGAGTTGCACGTGCTCTTGGTGACGTCTCATGGCTGGCGAGCTGCTTGGTTCTTCCTGTTGCCGTGGCCTCCTGGCAGGTGGCTGACCCTTCGGTGGACAGAGAGCCAGGGCGGCCAGCATGTGGGGTGGAGGGGGCAGGGCCTGGAGGAAGAGGTGAGCCGAGGCAGGTGAACGTCAAACCTCCACAGACTGGATCTGGTTCATCTGTGCCCGCATCACCTGGATACTGTTCAGGATTTTTTTCTGGTGGCCGGCCAAGGTGACCCCAACCCGGAGAATGTCCCTTGGGGAGAAAAGCACGTGTGTTAGGGAAATGTGGGGGTGGAGGGGACTTTGGGTCAGGCAGAGAGCTGCCTGGGCTTCTCCAGGGTTTCCTGCTAAAGAGAGGAAGGGGCCCAGCCGGCGTGGCTCCGTGGTTGAGCGTCGACCTATGAGCCCGGAGGTCATGGTTCGATTCCCAGTCAGAGAACATGTCCGGGTTGCAGGACATGTTCCAGTGGGGGATATACAGGAGGCGGCCAGTCACTAATTCTCTCTCATCATTAATGTTTTTCTCTCTCTTTCCCCCTCCCTTCCTCTCTCTGAAGTCAATACAATTATTAAAAAAAAAAAAGAAAAATGAGAGAGAGAGCAAGGGAAGGGATGAGGGGTGTGGAGGAGGGGTGGGCATCTGGAGCTGAAGTGAGTGACTACATGAGGTGGCAGGAGCACGGGGCTGGGAGTCAGGGGATCTAGGTGTGCCATCGCCTCTGCTTCTGGGAAAGGAACCTGCATTTGCTAGGCACCCCCTCTATGTCTCTGTTGCTCCTCCTACAAACCCCCAGTTCACAGAAGGAAAAACTGGGGCTGAGGGAGCTTCTGTGATTTGCCCAAGGTCACACGGCCAGTGGGTGGCGATCAGAATGCGACTCCAGAGTTGGCCATCTCACTCTTTGGCCCCCACACTCCTGCTGGGACACTGCCTATCTTCCACTCTCCCGAGCCCCCTGCGTGGGAGGTGGGGGTGGAGGCAGCTGGGCACTTACTCCATCATCATCTGCGACACGACATCGAAGGAGGTGAAGCCAGCACTAGCGAAGCTCTCCTTGTACTGCCCCATCTTGATGGCCTCTAGCCACTCGTCCACTGTGTTAAAGCTGGTGTAGTCGGGGATCGTGCGGTCCAGCAGTGGCAGGTTGATGCTAGGGGTGGGGTGGGCAACAGAGACGGTCAGGGCACATGCTAGCAGAGGGGACAGGGTACGGATGGGCAGCAGGTGTACCTGCATGTGTGTATCCGTCAGCATGAACACAGGTGAGTGTGCATGTATGTGCGTCTCTCCCTGTGGGCAGTTGTGAGTTTGAACCCGCATACATGTGCACACATATATGTGTGAATATGAGAAAGCAAGTGTGCAGGACTCGCAGCTGGGGCCACCTGGAAAGTCTGGGGAAGCCTCTGCAGGGACTGCTGAGAGGCTGGACCACGTGTGAGGCAGGACACACTTGTCACTTCAGC
>NW_006352194.1:4209672-4227848 GCF_000327345.1 Myotis davidii
TTCAGGGAGACTCACTGCTGATGACCCCTGCCTCCTCCCCCAGTGCCACTCTCCATCCTGTCCACCCTGGTTGCGCTGTCAGAAGCTGAATTATGGACCGACTCTCCGAAATCCAGACAAAGCTGGTCACTAATGGGAATGACTTCCTGGCTGGCTCATTAGGCTAAACGCTCACAGTATTTGTATCCGGAGAGTCAGGAGCTGTTGACTCAAGGTCAAGGTGAGAAGCGACAGGTAGAGGCCAACACGAAGATCTGTTGGCCACACGAACTTGGTGTGTGAGTCTCTGACACAGCTAGCTCTGGACCCCAAAGACACCTGACTGGACCCCTGCCCCTCAGAATCCCTGTGTGATTGAGAGTCCCAGAGAGGGCAGGGTCACGAGTGGGGCCTGTGACAGCGCCCAGGCAAGGCTGTGGTGGCTACAGGTGTGATGAGCCCGCTGTGGGGGCACGTGTGTGTTCTCAGGTGCCTATGGATGTATGTAAGTGTGAGTGTGAGAATGGGTATATTCATGTATGAGATTGTGTGCGTGAGAGGGAGAGCATAAGCATGAGCATTTGTGCCTATGTTCATACATATGTGTAGGACTATGTCCTTGTGCATGCGTGCACATGTTTGTGTGTGTGTGTGTGGGGGGGGGCTGTGTCAAGGAGAATGCAAACACAAGTTAGAGAGTACAGGTTTGAGTGTGAGGGTGGTTAGGGAGGAAACTTAGTGATGAGTAGATCCATTTGCTAACGAAGATTCTGCTAACTTTTCTTACACACCGTCCTATCTGACCATTCTTTAAAAGTGTTTCCTCTCCCACCCAGCGTGCACTGTGTCCTGCACTCCTCTGCACCCCAAAGCAGCGCAGATACCCAACAAACTATCCTTCTCCATCCCAGTTCAGGCAGAGTATCTGCTTGAGGCAGGGTAGCCAGGGTGGGAGGGTATTTGGAGAGGGTGAGGGCCAGCTGGGGTGGAGCCATAGAGAGGGGCAGGGCCCTACCCAGAAGAGAGGGGCGCCATGGCTTTGAGGCTGTTGGGGTTGCGGATCATCTTGTCCAGCGTGTTGACGATCTGACCAAACTTGGGCCGGTGGTTGCGGTCCTTCTGCCAGCAGTCCAGCATGAGCTGGTGCAGGGCGCTTGGGCAGTCCATGGGCGGTGGCAGCCGGTAGTCCTGCTCTATGGCATTGATTACCTGGGGACAACAGAGGGGCTGCGTGGGTTGGGTGGGTGGGTAAGAGCATCTGCCCTCTGGCCTGGCCTACCTTTCCCCAGTGTACTTCAGAACACACCTATTTGGTTGCCCTCCACCTCTTCCAGGCAACCTTCTAGGTCCAACCCAGGGATGGACCTCACCTGGGCTCCCACCAGGTATAGCCCCAGCCTAACCTGGCAGCTGGGTGCTTGCCTCCCCCGCCCCAATCTTAGGAAATCCAGAACCCTGAGATAACCTCTGCCTCAGGACCCACCCTCTCTCCCATCTCGGAGCCCCTCCTGGCTTTGATGGCCTGAGGACTCCTCCTTCTGGCTCGTGACCACACGCTTGACTTCAGTGCCATTTACAGCTCCAGGTGAGCGATACCTTCCTTGTCAGGCCTCACAGCACAGACCTGCACCCCTTCCCGTGGCTCCCACCTGGCTCCTCTGTCAGGGAATGGAACTCAAACACCCGCCTCCAATCTGTCCTGCCACTGGGGCCAGACTCATCTTCCCCAGCTCGACGGGGTCACCCTCCCTGCGCAGGCAGCTCCTTCAAGTCCTCCCTGTCCGCATTGCTGCAAATAGCAATTCCTTGAGTTGGCTTTCCGACACCCCATTATTGAACCTCATCAGCCTTTCCAACCAGCTTTCCTCGCCGCTGCTCCCAACACAACCCCTCACCACCCCCGCTCTGGGCCTTGGCGCAGGCTGTTCTTTCCACTGGAATCCCTCACGTCTGCAAGTCCCATTGCTGTGTGAGTCCCCTGTCCCGTGAAGACTTCCTGGCTGGTCTTGCCCACACTGCTCTTGTCTCAACATTTGCCTTCTCCAGTTTAGCACCTGAGCCTAAGAGTTCCCGATAACTGCACCTGGTTCCCAGAGTAATTGTGTTGTCCCCAAATTAAACACTTGAGGGGCAGACAGAGTCTCATTCAGGACTGGCCACAAGGTGAATACATCGTCCAGATTTGCCGATTTGTAGATGATGGACCTTCCTACTCCTGAGCCCCTGGCGAGTCCGGGGACTGTGCAGACATGTGAATCAGCCATTACAGGCTGGGAGCTGCCCCTGCCCAGGATCTCAGAGACGGTGCTCCCACTCTCTGGGAGATCAGCAAAAGGCCAGGAATGTGCATCTTCCCCTTCCCCGTCTGGCTGGACAGAGACGCTCTCTCCTGGAGACTTACGTCCTGGTTGGTCATGTCCCAGTAGGGCCGCTCCCCGTACGACATCACCTCCCACATGACGATGCCATAGCTCCACACGTCGCTGGCTGAGGTGAACTTCCGGTACTGGATGGCTTCTGGGGCTGTCCAGCGGATGGGGATCTTCCCGCCCTGTGGAGCACAGTGAGGAGGGTGGGTGGGTGGGAAGCTGACCGGTCTGGCCTCTGCTCTCAACATGCCCCGCCATATGCCCTGTGCCGTGCCAGTCACAGGAAGCATCTTCCTGTTCAAACTCACCATACTGCTTCAGAGCTCGCATTTGCACATGCTATTCCTCTGCAGGCAGGAGCTTTCCCCACTCTCCCCTCTGGAAACCTCCTTCTCGTCCTTTAAGTCCCTCTGAAAGTCTTTCCTTAAGTCCCAATTATTGCTCACTCTGTTGAATCCCACAACTGTGCCTGTATCTCTCCATCAAAGAGGCAGTTCCCATACAGAGGAACTCCGATCATTTGCTACTTGCCTGTCTCCGACTGTACTGTCTCCGAGCTCTCCGAGGGCAGGGACTGTGTCCTGTTCCTTTCTGTTAAAACCCTTCACCAACCCAAACTGCGTTCAGGAGAGAGTCATGAGCATGGGCATTCAGGATCTCCAAGATCTGGCCCTGCCTAACTTCCCAGACTCTTGCTCACCACTTGAACCTCGCAGCCTGCATGCTAGTATCATCTTACCGTGAGAACATGGCATCTGACTCACTTTTACTGGCCCTTCAGCCTTCAGCTCAGAGAGCACCCCCTCTAGCAAGCCTTCCTCTGCCTCCCCAAGCATGTGTCCTGGCTCACAGCCCCGTCACTCCATGTTGCTCTGTACATATGTGACCCTCACCAGCCCGTGAGCTTCAGGAGGGCAGGAACCATGTTTATGTCTCTGCATCTCCAGGGCCCAGCACAGTGCTTGGCGTGAGCAGGTGAAAACGTACTGCAGGGAGAGCTGGATGTGTATGCCCTCTTTCCTGGCACCCTGACCCCGCTGTTCCCTGCGCATCTTACCAGGGCGCTGGTGTAGGTGGGGTCTGAGGTATCATCCTCCAGAAAGCGTGAGAGGCCGAAGTCGGACACCTTGCAGACCAGGTTGCTGTTGACAAGGATGTTGCGGGCGGCCAGGTCGCGGTGGACGTAGTTCATGTCCGCCAGGTACTTCATGCCGGCCGCGATGCCCCGTAGCATGCCCACCAGCTGGATGACTGTGAACTGCCCATCGTTTTGCTGCAGGAGATGTGGAGAAAACGCAAAGTCAATGGAAGGGTCTGAATCAGACTCTGGATCGTGTTCACAATGGGAAGGCAGGGCCCCAACCCCCGGCCTAGGCTCTGTTTCAGGTGCTTGGGGACCGTAGGCCCAGGAGAGGCCACTTTCAGGGTGGTGGAGAGAACAGACTGTGCAGCAGACACGGTTAGTCTGAATCTGGCTCTACCCCTTGCTGTCCGTGCAACCTCGGACAAATGACCTAACCTCTCTGAGTCCCAGTTTCCTCATGTGTGTATTAAGTGGGGATGAGTGACAGCCACCTTCCAGTGCTGTCTGAGTTAAACAGGAGGGTATATGGAAGGGGCCTGCACATGCGAGGTGCTTGAAAAATATCTGCTAAATGGCAGCTAGGCCAATGGCATACTCCCGACTCCTCGTCAGGACTGTCTGTCTGTCTGGTTGACTGCAACCTCCTAGGGGGCCTGGAGTTTCCCTCTGTGCTCTGAACTCCTTCCCTGGCCTGTAGTGCTCTGGAGGAATCCAAAATTCAGTGAAAATTCTGGACTAGGGGTTTAAAGACCTGGTTCCAGACCTGGCTTTCACCTGGACCCTCTGGATGACCCTGGGCAAACTCTACCTCTTGAGCCTCAGTTTTCCCTTGTGCATAATGAGAAGGCTGTCTGTGAGCATGGATGGCAACCGATTTCAGGTTGTTTGCTAACTGATCAACTGGTTGTGGTTTCCTGGATTGAGTCTGAGATTTGTTTTTGAGGGTGGTTGGAGAGATTTCTGGGATTGATTAGTGATGTCTGCCATGGGTAAGGGAATGGAAAGTGGCAAACGTACAGGCCATTCCTGATCTAGATCTTTTCCAAAACCCTTTGAGGCTCTGATGGTATGAAGCTATGTCACTCCTTTTCCTGCCCCATCCATGGTCCCCTACCCGGAGGAATGAGTCCAGGGAGCCATTCTCCATGAACTCAGTGATGATCATCACGGGCGTGCTCTTGGTGACAACACCCTCCAGGTGAATGACGTTGGGGTGGTCGAACTGGCCCATGATGGAGGCCTCGCTCAGGAAGTCCCGACGCTGCTTCTCAGTATAGCCCGACTTGAGCGTCTTGATGGCTACAAAGATCTCTCTTTTGCCTGGCAGTTTCAGGTGGCCACTGCACACCTCACCAAACTCCCCTGGACAGACACACCAAGAGGGGAAAGATGTCACATGCCAGGGGTAAGTGTCACCCTGCTCTCTGTAACCCCACCCCCCACCTCCCCCACCACTCCTGGGGCCTCCTCAATGTTCTACTCATCCTCTTGGACACAGAATCCCTTTGTAGAATATGGGGGCCCACCTTTGAGAGTAAGAGTAAACTCTTCATGGCTGTCCCATGGTGTTTGGATGGCATGGTGTGAGGATGTAGGGGAACCTGGGGAGATGGAGGGTGGGACATGGGGTGAGTGGTGGGAAGGACAAAGCACTGGGCTGAGTCCAGAGAACTGGGTTCCAGACTTAGCTCAATCTCTGATGTGACGTACAAATTCCTTCCCGGCCCTGGGCCTCAGTGTCCTTATCTGTTGATAAGGTAGTTTTACTGGATGACTTTGAGGGACTTTTCCATTGGGCATTCTGAGCCTTCAGGGCTTGGAAGGTTCTCTGAGGGATCTGCCCCACATCCTACCCTCTGTCTCAGGAGGACACATTGGGGTGGTTACACATGGTTGAAGTCACAGTACCTGGGAGGGCACCAGCCACCTACCTGCTCCGATCACCTGCTCAATTTTGACACAGGAGATGTCGATTTCCTTGGCAAACTCCCGCACTGCCTCATTGGGGTCCTCGTAGGTGAATGGGTCGATGTAGATCTTCATGCCTGGGGTCACTGAGGGAGAAGACTAGGCTTGGTCAAATGCACAGATTCAGGATGTGGACAAATGGAAAGGGGAGAGCCAGTCCAGCCATGGATGGACATATACTCCCATGTGGTTCCCCCTAAGAACTTGGCCACCCCCTGCAGGTCACTTGACCTCTCTGGGCCTCCGTGAGCAGATGGGCACTGAGCAGAGGGTGAGGGGGGTAGATTGCTCAGCAGGGATAGCAAATAGGTTCTAGCTCTTGTTCCAACTCTAATTGACTTCCTGGAGCTGCTGAAAGACTGTCAGGATTGATTAGCAATGTCTGTTATGCGTGTGGGCATAAAAGGAAGAAAGGATAGAAAGGGTTGTTACTCCTGTGATAGAGAATCAGGAGGAAGGAAGTCACGAAGGAAAGGGGAGAATTGTACCAAAAATACAGAAACAGCAGGCCATAGACTGTGTTCTTGGGCTTCTGCTAAGGAGGTCTCCCTATTTTTCAAGGGTCAATTCAAGCCTCCTCTACCCTCAGGAGACCCTGGCTGGCTCAGCCCTCCTAGGCAGCGCCAGAGCCTGGAGGCTGCCTCACCATGGCTCCTGGGACCACCTTCGGGGTCCCCCACTGGCCAAGTCTAAAAACTTTCTGGATCTCAAATTCCCTGTTGATCAGCATGAGGCAGGATATGGACAAAATTCCTGATCTGGTGTGAATTTTTATTTTTTTATGCAGAGGAAGGAAGGAGGTGACTTGGATGCCAAAGACCTAATTCTGACCCCAGCCCTGAGTCCACAAAACCTTTGAAAAAAAGGAAAGATGATCCATCCACATGGCCCCTCCCAGATAAGTGGTCTTCCGCTTCTCTGACCATCTGGCCCTCGCTCAGCCCAGGCTTCCCTCTAGCTTCCCCAGCTCCCTGCCCATATCCTCCCACTGCCCCGGGAGCTGTGACTTCCTGGTAGCAGCTGTAGGAGTTGGGAGCTGGAGTCCCTGGGTCATAAGTAAGACTTGGTTGGTTGATGAGTAGGTCATCAACCTTGGTCAGCTAGTGTGACCTTGGACATGTTAGTGGACCACTCCCAACCTCTGTTTCAGACATTCCAGGAATCCAGGAGGTGAGACCTCTAAATAGGGATAGGAAAACTGGCCCACTACCTGTTTTGTAATAAGGTTTTATAAATTAAGTTTTATTGGAACACAGCCACACACATTCCTTTTGCCTGTAGTTGCTTTAACACCACAGTGGTTGAGTAGCTAAAATAGAGACTATATGGCTCGAAAGCCTAAAGTATTTACTATCTGGCCCTTTACAGAAAAGTTTGATAACCGCTGCTCTAACACATGAGCTTTACACTGAGTGGCCAGATTATTATGACAGGCCAGATTATTATGACCACCCCATCAGTACTTCGTTGGGCCACCTTTTGCTTTCAATACTGTGGCGATTCCTCTTGGCATTGACTCCATGAGATGTGGAAAGGTGATGCGAGGAATCTGACCCCATGCCTGATAAATAGCACTGTCCAGTTCTGTGAGATTTGATGGTTGTGGAACCAGCTGCCTGATGGCTCTTTTAACTTCGTCCCACAAATGCTCAATTAGATTGAGATCTGGTGATTGTGGAGCTGTGGCATGGTGCATTGTCTTACTGGAAGAAGCCATCTCCATTGGGATACGCCATCAACATGATAGGATGAACTTGATCAGCAACAATACTTAGGTATGTTGTGCTATTCAGACGTTTATAATGATCTGGCCCTCTAGCAATTTCAGTGGGAAATTATAGCTAAATTGCCTACAAACGTCAGGTGGTCATAATAATCTGGCCACTCAGTGTATTTTGGATTATCTGTCCAGCCCTTTAGGTCAGGGTTTCTTAATCTGAGTCTGTGAACCACTTGGCAGTTCCAGAGTGGCTTTTGGGGTGGGACAGGGGGTGGAGTCTAGTAGCCTCTTAAAATGCATTTATTATTGCCTTTTTGAATTAGAAAAGTAATGCATGTTCCTTATAGTCTGAAAACTCTGGAAGTAAATATTGTTGAAAGTAAAAGTTCTCCAAAATCCATCCCTGAGACGTTTCTGGGTTTTCCTATCTCGTAATTGTATATACACACATATGCAAACCTCTGTTTCTCTGGCCACAGGATCCAAAACTTTCAGCCTAAGACCCTCCCCACCAAAGAGGTTAAGAACCACCATACTAGCCTGTGGGAGCCTGGGCGGAGGGCGAGGGCGTGGGCGTGTGCTCTTTTCTCACGCCGCCCTTCCCTGGCGCGCTGCACGCAGTTCTGCACACAACAGACACTCAGTGTCAGAGCTGGGCAGAATCCAGATGACGGAGACAGAAGACTAGCAGTTGCTGTTTACTGAGGCCTTTGTCTGTGCCTGACACTGTGCCAGGGTCTTGACATGCATTCTCTCTCTCCTCTGCCCGACAACTTGAGGAAGGGGTCATTATTCTCATTGCACACATGTGGGAACCACAGCTCAGAGAGGCAAGTCATCTGCCCAAGGCCACACAGCTAGCCAATGGCACCGCCAGGATTTGAACCCAGGTCTGTCAAGCTTGAGCCAAGGGCCAGTCCTCTTAATTACCATGCTCACTGCCTCCTGGATGAAGTCCAACCAGATCTGGTCCCTGCATCCTCCTCCTGGAGTATTCAGTCAGGACACCTTCCCCAAGAGCAAGGACACAAGCTCCCTGGAGATGCTCCCTTTGTTGTTTGGACTCTGATTGGCCTGTGGGTCTTGGGGGCTGGCTTTTAGCCTCCCTCCTAATAGAACCGGGGAAGCCCTTTCTGCTGGGTCAGCTGGGAGGGAGGACAGGAATGGGTCAGTTCAGGGTGCTAAGGAGAAGCACAGAAGGAGCTCAAAGCTACTTGGGTGCTGCTAGCTGATCAGGTGCCATCCCTGGGTCTCGGCCAGGGTGATGATCAAGAGGACAGAGGCAAGTGCCTTCACCTGGCATCCCACGCCCTCAGTGATGGGCCCCATGGATAGCCCCCTGGTCCTCTATATGCCAGCAAAAAGGAATGATTTACCCAGTGGTCCCAGAAACACCTCCCAAGTTCTTGTCTCTGTGCTTCTATTCATGTGGCTCCCTCCACCTGGATCACCCTTTTCTTCTTCTTTTGTCCAGATCAAAATGCCACCTCCTCTGTGAAGCCTGCCTGGATCCCTCCCGTGGAGACCCATGCTTTCTCCTCTGGCTCCCACAGCCCAGTCTCCACACCCACTCCTCTGGCCCTGATGTCTATATGGCTTTTTTACCTTGTATCAGGGCTCCCAGACATGCGTGCTCAAAGCCATGCCCCCTCCTTCCTGGAACACTCTGCCGCCTGGGAGGGCTTGCGTTACCCTTGCTCCTCCAGGGCGCAGAGGCTGTGTCTGTTGTTCATGCTACACCCAGGACCTGGCAAGGAGGGTGCTAACGAAATGCTTATTGATGGAAGAATTGCATCACTCGTTGATGTGCCCTCCTTTTCCCTCTCCATCTCTTTGAGGTCACGAATGCCTTTGAGAATTTGGCAAAAGCTATGAATCTCCTCCTTGGAAAAACATCCACATGTGTGTACACCCCCATATTCAGAATATCGTTTTGGAATTATAGGCCCTGAAGGTCTAGGGGTCTGTGAGCCCCAAGTCATGAGCCCTAGAATATTTTCTCCGGAGCACATAGGTGAAGGTGGTACGCAGTAGATGCTCAATAAACACGTATTGAAGGCAGGACTCGGAGTGAAGCCTTCCTGCTTCTGTGACCCTTCGGTTTCACCTCACCGTTAAGAGCACCATTGGCTCGCAGTTCAGTGAGGATTCCCAGGCAGGAGGCCCTGTTCTAGGCACTTGAAAGGTATTGACCCAGTGACTCCTCCTAACAACCCTACCAGGTCAATGCTATTTATTAGGCCGAGCCTTATGAAATTGTCACTTACTTGACTGCTTGGACCTACAAAAACGGCAATTTCATTTGGTCCAACCTAATGTTGTTACCTCCTTTCTCTTGGGTGAAGAAATGATGGCATGAGAAAGGTGAAATGACCTGCCCGAGGGGGCATGGAACAGACAGGAAGTGGCAGGAGTGGGGTTTGAATCCAGGTGGTCTGGCTGAGGCTATGCTGCCAGCGTTTTTGGCTGCTTCCCGGCTTGTCTCCTGGAACCGAAGGGGAGCTCCCCGTGGCCACAGCCTTGCTCAGGACCTGGCTCCCAGGAGGGGCATTTGCTGAACTGAGGTTGCATGAGGACCTCTGCAGGCAGACTCTTCAGAAAAGACTGGGCTGGTGTCTAGATGAGGCATGACTGTCAGGGCCATCACCTCTCATCCTGAACCTATGTGGGGAATTCAGGACGAGCGAGGAGGGACCAGGCGCTCAGAGACCTGGGCTTGAATTCTGGATCTGCCAGAAATGACGGTCACAAAGAAACAGGACCCACCTCACAAGGGGCTTGCAGGGATTAAACGAGAATCTTTTTAAAGGGCTTAGTAGAGTGGTTGGCAAATAGAAGGCACCGACTGATGGTTAACTATTATAATGAAGAGTTATAATGAACTGTTATAATGGCTATTGTTAAATATTATTATTAGAAAGCACTTCAATATCCATTCATTTATTTACTTCTCACAGCATTGTTGTGAAAGAAGTATACAAATCTGTACGCTATCATTTACATTTTAAGATGTATCAGCTCAGAGGTTAAGAGGCTGGCGTGAGGTGTACAGTCAGGACATATGTCTGGGTTGTGGGCTCGATCCCCAGTGTGGGACATGCAGGAGGCAGCCAATCAATGATTCTCTCTCATCATGGATGTTTCTATCTTGCTCTCCTTCTCCCTTCCTCTCCGAAATAAAAAAAGAAAAAAAAGAAATCAATAAAATAAAGATGCCAAGACTCAGAGAGGTTCGATGACTTCCCCAAGGCAACCTAGCTGGCCAGTGGTGGAGTAAGAATGAGAAATCAGGTCAATCCCTCTGGCTCCACATCCAGGCACCATAGCCCTTGGTATTCACTCAGCACCTGCTGAATGACGGAACACACGAGCCTGAAAAGGGGACGTCAGCCAATCACCCGCCTCTCAGCTTCCTCCAGGGTCCTGACCACACAGGGCTGCTGGTGGACAACGGGTCACAGAGCTGGCAGTGCTTCGAAACTAACAGTCCTGCTCGGACACAGGGAGTGAGCCAGAGCTTCCGATCGCGTTGATCTATGAATCAATCCCGGGGTCTGTTTTTAAAATAGCTCCCTGCGGTCACCTGTCACTTTGTTACTCACTCATCCTCTAAATAGTGATGCTCCGAAATGGCTCCAGGTGACAGCGTGTGTGAGCTCAGCCGGGTGGAGACAGCACAGTGTGGCTAAGAGCCTGCACGCTGCAGCCAGACACCCTCGGTTCGCACCCGAGCCCCTGCCTGAGCAGCTGTTGACTCGGACTCACAGTGGGAAGTTATAAGGATTAAATGGATGCGTACACGAACAGCACGAAAACAGCTCTTGGCACATAGAACACAGTCAGTATGTTTAGCCACCTCTACGATCATGATTTTATAACTTGGGGACTAGGAGGGCGTGATGTGATTTGTGACTTTTACTTTGATGTACAGGTGATTTTTATTTCTGTGCAGTTAAATTTGTCTGCCCTTTTCTTTGCTTTTACACTTTCGAAAAAGTCCTTTTCTATTCACGGCACAGTTAAATGGTTACCTAAATTGTCTTCTGGAAATTTGAATGGCTTAACCATTTTTACATTGATGTCCACAGTGATTGTTAAGCCCAGGAACTTTTACTTCAAACTGAGTTTTACCCAGAGGCTTAATCTAGAATTCCCAACTCTGCCCTTCTTGCCGACCCCACATCCAGTCCCGCAACATATTTAGTGGTTCTACCTTCAAAATATGTCAGGGTCCAACCACTTCCCACCATCTCCATCACTGCCCCCTGGTCTGGCCATCAGCATACCATCCCTGGATTATCCTAACAGCCCCCTCACGGGTCTCCCTCCTTCTGTCCTTGCCTGGCCACACCTCACCCTTCCGTGCATTTTCTACATGGCAGCCAGGGAAGTCCTGTCAGAACTGTAACTCAGAGCCCGCCAGTCCTTTGCTCAGATCCCTCTAGAAGCTCCCCATTTCACTCAGAATAAAAACCAAGAGCCTGCGATGATTAACAAGAATCTGCATGTTGTGGCCCTTCATACTCCCCCCACCCCCTCCACCCCCTTACTCTGCTCCAGTCCCACTGGCGGCCCCTTGGCTGTTCCCGAAACCTTCCAGACATAGCGCGGGCTCAGGGCCTTGGCACTGGCTGCTCCGTCGCCTGGGATGCTCTTTCCTGAGGTATCGCTGCACAACTCACTCCCCCAGCGCCTTAGTGTCTTTGTTCAGATGAAACCGTCTCAGCAAGGCCAACCCCCACTCCCCTAGTTAAAAACAACCCTGAACCACCACTGTCAATCCAGGACTCTGCTTCTCTCTTGCCTTTTTCCCACAGCATTTTCATCTTTTAATATATCATATGCTTTACTCATTTATGACATGTATATATATATATATTTTATTCTCTGTTCTGATGCTAGAATATAAGTTCACGGGGGCAGGGATATTGGTTTGTTGACTTGTATGTCCCAGCACCTATAACAGGGCCTGGTATACATAGGAGGCTACAGCAAATAAGTGACAAGCGAATCGACATGCTGATGGCCCCCCTTTATCCAGTGGCCATCTGAGGAGCCCTAGGATACCCCACTGAGTACAGTTTGAGAACCTATGTTAGACCCACTGGGAATTCCTGTTTCCTGAGTGAGGTCTCCGACACACCTTCTCCCCCCGGCCCCCATGCTCCCCCCACAGAGAGTCAGTTCTGCCAGGGCCCCAGGGAGAGGAAGCTACACTCTGCTCTTCTCTCCGCTGGACCCCTTGGGAGGGGACAGTGCTCTGGGTGTGTGTGGCACATGTGCCCCCAGCCCTGGCCTAAGGCGGGAGGGGGCAGTGGGGGGAATGGAGGCACTGGTGGGAGTGAATGGTCACCAGAGGAGTCACCTGGAAGGAATGACACGAGGCCTCCTCCTCCCTTCTCTCTGGTCTCCCAGGCCGGAGCCTAGGGTCCTCACCGCCTCACTCAGCTCATGTGTTTATTCTATACAAACGTGAGTAGTGACTACTATGTGTGGGAAGTGTGCTGGGGCCGGGGAGGCAGTGGTGAGGGTCAGACACAGTTCCAGGTCTCCATGCGCGCCCGTGATAACGTTGGAGAGAGAAGGGAGCGGCCATCCCAGTGCAGCCAGGGAAGGGGTGCTGTGCAAACACGGACAACAGCCCTACACCCGGCTGGGTGGGGTCAGGGAGGGCTTCTCAGAGGGGTCTGTATGAGGCCCGAGGGAGAGTAAGAGACACTCAGGGAAGGAGGACAGGAGAGTGATCAGGCAGAGGGAACAGCATGTGCAGAGGCCGCGGTGACAGTGAGCACGGCCCGTTCAGGGGACAGCTTGTCTCTCAGTCTGACTGCAGCAGAAAGAAGGCTGGGGAAGTTGCCGGGGAACTGACAGTGCAGGGCCCAAGGGTGCCAGCCCCGCTGGGGCATACATACTGTGGCCACTGGTGTAGTGCTGCAGCTTGTCCGTGTACTCTGAGTCAGCACGCTCAAACCCCCGTCTTCTGGAACAAGAGCAAAGGGCTGGAGCCACCTGGAGGCGCCCGGGGAGCTGGGAGCCACAGCAGGTGATAGGGAGAGGGTGGGCAGGCCTTTGGAAGCACATCCCTGTCAGGGGCCTCCTGCCTGCCCCTCGCCTAGCAGCCTTACCTGTCGGGCCCCACTCATCCCTTCCCACTCTCCCACTGCAAGTCCAGGCTCGCTGTTTCCCCCGTCCCCTTTCCAGCCAAGCCCCTTTCAAAGAGCAAAGTCATCGCCTCTGGTCATGGCCTCTGGATCCTGGCCCCAGAAACCCTGGGGGCTTCTGTCCATCTGACCTTATGACCCCGTGTCCTCTAAAGTGGGGAACTCTTGCCCAGCCGGCGTGGCTCAGTGGTTGAGCTTCAACCTATGAACTAGGAGGACACGGCTTGATTTCCTGGTCAGGGCACGTGCCCAGCTTGTGGGCTTGATCCCCAGTGTGGGGCATGCACAACGCCGCCAATCAATGATTCTCTCTCATCACTGATATTTCTGTCTCTTTCCCCCTTTCCCTTCCTCTCTGAAATCATTAAAAATATATTAAAAAAATAAAGTGGGGAACTCTTTAAGGAAGAAAAGTTTCTCTTCGCCTTTCCCCAGAAGTCAGGGAACCATGGCCCCTTCCTGCACATGCCATCCCAGCCAGTGGGAGTGGGGAACTCTTTAAGGAAAGAGAGTTTCTCTTCGCCTTTCCCCAGAAGTCAGGGGACCACGCCCCCTTCCTGCACATGCCATCCCAGCCAGTGGGGGTGCTCTTCCCCCACCTCCTCCTGCCAGTGTCCTCTCCCTCTTCCCAGCGACCTCAGCCAGGAGGCCTTCCCTGAGCTCCACAACCTCCCCTCTGACACTGCTTACGGCCCTGATCATGAAGGGGCCTCAACTAGTGCAAAGGCAGGGCGATCTGTATTCCTTCCACCACCCCCTTAGCTCCCAGCACCCTGCGGTCCTCCAGCCCACTGCTCTGAGACGCTCCTCATGCCGAAGTATTGGTGTCTCAGTGTGCCACCCTGAACAGTGGGCTTGTCAAGGGCAACGGGATGGGCTGCTGATGGTGGCTGTTTAGGAGGAGGTGGGAGAGGCCACTTGGGGGTACCCAGGCCGACCCCAGCCTCTCTCGGTCCCTGGTACTGATGGAAATGCCTCCCCCGTTCACAAACACTGTTCAGGAATGGCAGAATGGATGCACGCCGGGCCTGGAGGGACCGGGGGACACCACCCACCTGTTACACACGATGGCGATGACAACCACGGCGATGAGGAAGACCAGGGCAGCCGCCGAAGAGCCGACGATGAGTGGCAGCTTCTCCTGGATGCTGGTCTGGTACTCGGCTGGGGAGAAAGTGCACGCAGTGTTCTCAGCCTGGTGCCGGGAGCCCCAACAGCCCAGCACCCTGCGGGGTCTCCCGGGATCCCAGGCTCTGTTCCTGCTCCTCACAGAGTCCCTGTCACATGCTCAGCTGGAGAACTGGCTGTCACTGGCTCACAAGTTACCTTGGACACGTCCATGAACTGCTCTGACTCTCAATTTCTCAACAGTAACATGGGCATAATACCCACATCTCAATGTGGCTATGAAAATCAACAACAACAAGCTGCCACATAAGGAGAGACAGTGGTAAGCACAGGCTCTGAGGCCAGACTCCCCGGGTTTGAGTCCCAGTGGTGCCACTTACTGTCTGTGTGAACTCTCATAAAGCAGGTTACCTCTCTGTGGCTCAGTTTCCTCCTCTGTAAAGTGGGGAGAATCATACTTCCCACTTCACAGGACTGCTGTGGAAAGCACGTACTAAACACTCAGTAAATATCAACTGTTAATGTTACTGAGTGTTTTAAAGGTTGGTCACTGTGCTAAGAATGAGATGTATCTTGTTTGATTCTCGGAACAGCCCAGTGATGCACTGGCTATGTTAATCCATTTTACAGACGAGGAAACTGAGGCTTAGTGAGGTCATGACTTGTTGGAGGTCACACAGAAAGTGGCCAAAGCCAACACTTGAACCCAGATCTGTTTGACCGAAGGCTGTGGGCTTAACTGAGATAATGCTAAAATGCTCTCAGCATTGGCCTCGCTCTTGCAAACCACTCAGTACGTTCTCAATGTCACCAACATCATCATCGTTTTAAATTCTGTTATTATTCCCATTTGCTTTCATGACCAGACGGGCTTGGCAAAGTCAGGGACAAGGTCAGTCCTGGGTCTTAGTGCCAGCACACATTTGTGGAATAATAAAGAAAGGATCGGGGACAGTCCTCCAGTACCCATGTCAGTGACGCTCACCCAGCATTCACCAGGGCTGAGGAAGGTGAAAACGTTGGCTGTGAGGAAGGGGGACTCGGGAGAGGAACTAATGCTGGAAGAGATGGGGGTGCTGTGAGGGAAAATGCTGGAGCCTCGTCACCAAGAAAGCTGGCCCGGAGCTTGGTGGGTTGGTGCAAGGGCCCCCAGGCTCACAGGAGCGACAACTATAACTTCACGTCCTATTTGGTGAGCGCCAACTCTGTGAGGCCTGGCACCAACCCTGTGCTAGGGCCTGTACATCTGTCCCCATCCTTACACTATGATGCTAATGAGACAGTTACCATTCCCCTTTACAGAAGAGAAAAACTGAGGCTCAGAGGGGTAAGGTACGTTGCTTCGGGCCATACATTGGGGGCTGAATCTCCATTGTCATTTCCATCTGTCAGGCACCAGAGTCCACACTCTTTATGCTGCCCTTCAAGGATCATTAGAGCAGGAAGGGTACGTAGAGACCACGTGGTCCCAGACTGGGAGCCACAAAACACACGGGCTGCAACCTCCCATTCTCTGGCCCAGGGTAGACATGACTAATCCATCCCAGCGCGTCTCCCTGCTGAGCTAGTGCAGGGACGAAGTAGTTTTGCCTTTTCAGATTGAGTATGATTGCTTTCCTTTTATAGACGAGGACAATCTGGACCACAGAATGGGTGTGATTTGCTCAGAGTGACTGCACATCGGTGCTGAGCTCCCAGGAGTCGTGGGAAAGGAAGTGGCCCGGCTGGCGTGATGGTAACGGATGTCACAAGCCTTTCCTGGCCACAGGACAGTGCCTTTACATAGGGCTGCACAGTCCGTACAGGGCACAGAGGCTCCCAGCCAGGAGGGAAGGGGGCTGATTGACATCAAGGAGCCGGGGGGTGCCGTTTCTAATGGGCACAAAGGCGCTGTGCGGGAAGGTGGCTCTCGGGTTTGTTCTGTTTGTGGAGTCAGTGCCCACCCGCCTTCCGCCCTCTGGCACCTCTTACCTTCTGTCATGGTCTGGAAGTACATCTTGCCACTGTAGCGCCCATAGCCCGCCACGGTGCGTGCCCGCACCTGGAAGACATAGATGGCGCCGGCTTTGAGGCCCTGCACAGTGACTGTGTTGGTGGGGCTCTTTATGGCCGTGGCGTTGTACTCACTGAGCTCCTGCCGAGGAACAGAGAAGACAGTTAGCGAGGTTGTTGCGCACAGTGGGCCCACAGCCCACTGACCACTCCTGCCACTTGTGGGGCAGGGCGCGGGGAGAAGGGTTCTGGCCACCAGATAAACATCCGTGGTTCTCAATTCTTCACTCCCTCCCAGTAACAGAATCACACACCTGCAGCCTTTGCAAGTGATTTTGCAACCCAAGAGAAGGCAGAGTGTATTTCTCCTCCTCATGATGCTGAGTTTGTCTACATGACCTGCTTTGGCCACTGGAATATTCTAGAGGACATGATGCAAGCACGGGCTTTACATATACTTGTTGATTTGGCTTGGCCTCTTGTGATTCTGCAATCTGCCATGAGGGGGGCTTAGTCTGGGTAACAACTAGTTCCAGAAAGAGAGAAAGGGGGAAAAGATCTTGACCTAACTTCTAGAGTGAAACGGAGCCACCTCAGCTGACTGACAGATACAAACCTATGAGAAAGAAAAATAGCTACTTGTGGTAGGTCACTGGATTTGGGGTTGTTTGTTCTGCAGCACCATCTCAACAACAGCTGACTAATACACATATACTGAGTGGTCACTGTGTGCAGATCCTGGGGTCTAGACTGTGAATTCTTGTGGACAGCAGGGAGAAGGCCCACATTGCTCACTTCTGCGTCCCTCTCTCTCCCTCATGTCTTGATGGATTAAGTGGAGGGATCCCTGTTCAGCCTTATCACACTTGGGTCGGACAAGAATTAAGACCCAGAAAGGGAAAATTATGCTCAAGGTCACATGCATCAGTTGATGGCTGCTTTGGGACTCAAAACCATGCCGGAGCCACCTCTAATATTCATGTCTTTGGGTACCTTTGAGAGATGCAGAACGCCAATTCTCACCTCCTAAGTACTGCCCAGGGTGACCGGAGGAGCCTGGACGGGACAAAGAGCCAGCTGCTGCAATAGGGGTGGAGATGTGTTTGAATTGGATGCAAATGTTTACCTGCCTCGTTGATGCTCATTCAGGCACCTGTCAGCTGCCCAGATAACCGTCTCCAAATACCCTCTTTGCATTAGGCACCGGGCTGGGCACTGGGAACCCACAGAGGTGAAAGCACAGGTCCTGGTCCTGGAAAGCCCAGTTCAGAAAAGCAAACAGGGTGGAGAACTTAACCCTGTGAGGATCTGGAACCCATTTGAGAAGCTGATGAAAAGCTATGACCGCTTACGCAGAAAACCACGCACATGCCAATCATGCACATGTCAGGGAGGCACAGAGCCCCTGAACACTCTTCTGGAACAATTAAATGAGTGCGAGCAATGTTATTACAGATAATAACTGTAACTACAATGTCACTATTTTTAAAAATGCAAATGTAGCCCTGATGTCCGATATTTTACTTGGCAGCCCTCTTGCCCTAGCTGATGAAACTATGACCACTTACGCAGAAAACCACGCACATGCCAATCATGCACATGTCAGGGAGGCACAGAGCCCCTGAACACTCTTCTGGAACAATTAAATGAGTGCGAGCAATGTTATTACAGATAATAACTGTAAAAACAATGTCACTATTTTTAAAAATGCAAATGTAGCCCTGATGTCCGATATTTTACTTGGCAGCCCTCTTGCCCTGAGCCTCTGCAAGGCC